>NC_058406.1:164349139-164665288 GCF_002201575.2 Neomonachus schauinslandi
TTTTTTTTTTTTTTTTTAAGATTTTATTTATTTATCTGAGAGAGAGAATGGGAGACAGAGAGCATGAGAGGGAAGAGGGCAGAGGGAGAAGCAGACTCCTCACTGAGCAAGGAGCCCGATGCGGGACTCGATCCCGGGACTCCAGGATCATGACCTGAGCTGAGGGCAGTCGCTTAACCGACTCAGCCACCCAGGCGCCCTGGAATTAAAATTTTTTAAAAAAATTATAGCTACTTGAAGTCAGCCCATAATTACCCTGTCTAGGTTCCAGTAGTTGATGTCCCCTTAGTCCTTCAGATCCAGGGCCAATAATAATTCCTCAGTTACTAGCCCTGAAGTCCCCACACCGTCCCTTGTTGGTTCCCCCAAACCTGCCCACGCTTTTATAAACAGTTCCTTTTTTTTTTAAAGTGTCAACTGCAAGTTTAAGAGTTCCATATAGTTTTCTAGGGGCCCAAACTGATAGGTCTTTCAAAGACACTCTTTCCAAACAAAATCTTTTCCTTGTTTGTTGATATATAAAATACTTACAATAGAAAGGTGAGAAGCATTTTATTCTACAAAGTTTAAAAGTTTCATATTCTATTTATTCACTGATTGATACACACTTCACCTCTGTCTAAAAATATTACACAAAAGAACTAATAGAAAAAGAGAGATAAAGTTATAAGTTAATAAACTGATAATAAAAAACCAGTAACAGTGACAGCATAAATGTGGCAACTATGTGACTTAACTTGTGGATGGAGTTTGGGTTCAGCTTCTGGACAAAGCAAGAAAAAAATCTTGATAATTATTTACATTAGAAAGCAAAAAATTATAATAAAGTGCAAATTACCAATGGTATTATTCTGTGACTAAACTTCATTGCACTAAAGGTGTAAACAGCAGGAAAAGTTCAATGAACTGAAGTCAGTTCTTTCTTTATTTAAATGGGATTTAATAGAATGGGCAAGAGGGGAAGAAAGGAAGAACATCTGAACAATGTGTGGGGAGAATGCTTACCAAGAGGGCAATGCGCCAAAATAATGAGGGATAGGGAGGGATAGAACAACCTTCAGAGAGGTCATTAATTTTTGAGGGTTTATCCTTTCATTTGACTAGGTGGAAATAACTAGAAAACTGAGCAGAAATGACCAGCAATTTGTTATATTTCTGCTACTACATAGCCCAGTCTCTGATGATCTATGAAGATTTTTGTTTGGGGCTTAGTTTTTGTTTTTTTTTTTTTGTCTTGTTTTGTTTTGTTTTTTTCTTGTTGTTTTATTTTTAAAAAACATGGAGAAATTCATTAATGAGGAGACTATACTGACAAGATTTCTAATATGAAGCTTTACTATAAACAATTATATGTGATTTTAAAAAGACTTTCTATTCAAAATTCCAATGGCTATACTAAACACTGTTGATTAGGTAAACCAATTCTCCTAATTCCTCAGATGACGGGGTCCAGGCAGAGAGCAAGATATCCTAAGAGTTCTTAATGACAAGAGGAGAGGAAGGAGTAGGTCCATTTCTAATGCTTGTGAGGGGGCCCGTATTCCTTAGGCTTAAATATTTTAAGTTAAAAATCAAGCTAACAAGCTGCTAAGTAAAATGTTTAGTTTTACCAACTCCTTATCAACTTACAGAACTGACTTGAATTTAGACTTACTGGATTCTGTGAAGTTCTAAACCAGAATACAAAGGTGTTGGTAGATCTAACTTCTAACCCCTCCCCTGGCTTTCCCCCTTTTTCTTACCACCCTGACTCTATTCCTAACTGTGAAGAGGTCTCATGCATATATGTGTTGTTATGGACCGAATATTTGCTTCCCCCCCAAATCCATATGTTGAAACCCCAACCTCTAGTGTGGCTATATTTGAAATAAGGAAGCAATCAAGTTAAATGAGGTATTGAGGGCAGGGCCCTCATCCAATAGGATTAGTGTCCTAATAAGAAGAGCCATCAGAGAGTTTTCTCTCTCTCTCCCTCAATCTCTCCCTACTCCCCTTCCCACACACATTGGTGAAAGGCCATGTGAAGACATAAGGAGAAGGTGGCCATCTACAAGCTAGGAAGAGAACCCTCATCAGGAACCAAATTGATCAGAATTTTGATCTTAGACTTCTAGCCTCCAAAGTGAAAGAAAGTAAATTTCTGTTGTTTAAGCCACCCAATCTGTGGCATTTTATTATGGCAACCTGAATAGACTAAGGCATGTATAAGCACCCAACACTGTATATCCAGGTTCTGTCCATACTCCCCACAAACAGCAACCCTTTGGCTACCCCTTGTACCTAGAAGTTTGCACAGTGATAACATGGAATGCCATCAAGAGGTCACTCCTAAGCAGAGAACCATCTGGCCAGGGAATTTAGAAATTATGAGTACCCAGAACATGGGCTGAAAGAACAGGCACAAGCTCTGGGTGGGCACACACCCTTACTCTAAGGAATACTGTAGAGAGAAGTATGAATTAAGGAGGCCCAGGGGATCCTCTCAAAAATGTGGGGCTAATGCTCAGACCTTATATGGAGAGACTCAAATATGATAGATTCATGGTGCCTCAGGGAATTGTTTTTTTTTCTCTTCCAAATCTCTGGCGATTCTGATGAGCATGGCCCATTGGAAAACACTGTTCTAAAGAACAACTATTGTGTAGTGGTTAAATGAATGGCTAAATGTGGTTAAATTCATTCTAAACCAAAATGTCTGTTTTAGAATGCTTCCTCTATCATGTGCTAGGCATGGATCTCCACACAAATTACTTATCTATGTCGAATTTTCTCACTGTCAAATGGGATACAGTACCTATTTCATATGGCTGTTATGTGAATGAAATGAATGAATGGTACAAAACAATTATACATGTGTCTAACTCATAATAAAAAAAAAAGAAAAGTTAGTAAATCTTCAATATTTGAAATAATCATGGAAACAGTGTACAGGGGAAAAAACAGTTATCAAACCAATTAAACTTTGCCAATATTGTATAGATAAAGCTATTTAAACCAATTTCTAATATAAGGTTTTTGACAGATGAGAAATTTTAAATCTTCTATGTGTTCTCCCTATATTCATTATCTTTCTTCTTCATTAACTCTCATAATCGAAACTTGGTTTGGAATATGAAGTGCAATTGGGCTGCCAAGGGGATAAAAGCATTGTCTCTTCACAGTGTGAAAGTCATTCTATCTCTGCTATGTAAACTCCCGTTAGTAAAAGTGCAAAGTCCATGCACACCTTGAAGAATCTCCCATTCCTACAATTACCAATTGTCCTGTAAAAGGAGACTTCACTGCTTGTTTCCAGCATACTAAATTCCTAATGACTATCCGCCCACCCCACCATGGAAAAGACATGCTTATTCTTGCAGAATGAGCAAATGCTTATTCAGAACACATATCTAAAAAAGTCTGCAGGCTAATGAAATAATATTTCAGATCTCACATTTCCACGTGGCAGAACAGGAATAGAAAGAAATCCTACTAAAGCTGGTACTGACATTCCCAGATGTGCAGCCATTAACACATGCTAAAACAGGCTTTTTAAAGAGTCTATGCATTTTTCTCCAAAGGAATATAAAATACTGTTCTCCAAAGCAGTCCCATAATACTCTGTCCTCCTTAACTTAGGAGTTATCAAAGCAGCAAGAGATGTTCTGGAACATTGCCTCTGTCATGAATGCCATGAGTGGGGGGAAAGGAAGACAATGTAAATCAGTGTGGTACTTATATTCCTTTGTTTCTTTTGAGTTATTAGAGATCCGTACAATATTGATTTAGGACAGGATTAGCCCAAAGTAGTCTATGCATCACTGAAAGGTTTACTTGAGGACCTATTTATCCTTTACTGTTTACTGCCACCCAACATATCTTCTGGTGATAAAGATGGGCCTCTGTCAAAAAGCTCAGTGAAAACAAGCAGTATAAATCCACTCTGCAGAAGTACTTGTAAACTCTTAAATGCAGCCTCTACCTGGACCAGGAGTACATGCTGTGCTTGAAATGACTCCTTTGGGGAGTATTGAAGAATTTGATGTTATCCAACCTTTCAAAATGTATTAAAATGAAGTCCAGACATTATTATAATAATTTACATCACCTAGGATCAGAATTCACCAGAGAATGAAGCCAAAAGAATCATCCCATAAAGCCTTAGGACCCGGCTATATTTACCACAGTACTCATAAATGCCAAGTTCAAGATAAGTTTTGGTTCCTATTGTGGCTTATCAAAACTCATTGAAGGTATTAAAAAATATATTTTCTTAGATGCTTCTTTGACAAAGTTTCTGAACTCATCATTCACTCTTTAAGACTACAATGAGTACCACTGAGTACACAATTATGTGTGAATGTGGGAATGTGGAAATTTCCCAGTAAGTTTACATTACACATAAAAATATGTCTTAATTATCATTATATCCCAATTTCTTAGTGCTATAGGTGGCTGATAACAGGTTCTTAATTAAGTATTAAACTAAGATATAATAAATTTCTACTCAACAATAAGAAAAGCCATACATTTTTAGGGAAGACACTGGTTTTTACCACTAGCTTTATTTTGATTAAAACAGTTCTACTACAGGACATCGTCAATAGACTCCTCAAGTGGCAAGTTACAATGAGAAGTGTGGTAGACTGATTGCATTAATACCCCCCCACAAAAACTGACCCCTTTCTGTGTTCCTGTCTTTTATCATATAATCTCCCCAGCTCTGACATGGGACTTGATCATTTGACAGCTTTGGTTAAATAAATGTTTAGTTTATTGTTGTATGCAACTGAAGACTTGTGATTGTTAGACAGCATTTGCTAACTGATACAGGGAACTAGTTAGTTCTTCTACATTTTGTTGGTGTGCTGAGTCTTCTGGAAAATAGAATTAGACTTCTGCTCTAAAGCAGTAAAAGTAGAACATTTGATATCTATTCCATCTAAGTCATTCCTGGCTTATATTTTTTGGTAAAGTTCTACATAATATAATTATAATCTCCTTTTCCATTTTTAGTATTCAGTGCCATGTCATTTTTTTAACCTCAAAATATCCACACTGCTGCTAAGAAATACATGTAAGCATGTTATGAGACCATGAATGTAAATAGGACATGCATGCTTTCCTTTCAATCATCCAATGGGACTTTTCCCTAAAAACAAGATGGCTTCAAGAGAGCAAATTCTTACTTTTCACAATAAATGCATGTCCAGAGTTAAATTATACACAAGCTGACAAGCAGCAATAGTGTCATCCTCAGAGCTGGTGAGGGGGAGGGCATCACAATTCTGTTTAGGAGTTGTACTGATCATGAACCTCTACAATAATTTTTTTTTCCTAAGCCAAGCAAAGACATTCTGGCATGCCACCAAATAGTGTAGAATGTCTTTTTCTCAGTACTTATGATTATAATAGACTCTGAAGTCCTTAAGGAAGAAGTTGGATTTTATTTGTCTGTATTGAGAAGGTACTTGGTACAAGTTACTTACTATTAGCCAAATGAATGACTAGATGATTAAGTACACATTCATCTCTGAAGGCGCTCCTGTGCTCCTGAAATAGCCTGGTTAACTGTCAGGGGAAGGCTGAAATTTAAAAGGGCAGAGAATTGAAACTAGACCCATCTATGGAAGATAAGGCATTTTGCCAATGTACTTTGCTCCAGGCCCTTGTTTAATAAGAATCAGTACTGTCACAACTTGCCTTGTCAATCTGCATTTAGACAGGTGCGTGCACTACTATATGTACCTCTCTTGGTTGGTTTTTACTACAAATCTCTTCCTTATTGGGAATCATAATTGTCCCTGCCTTGATAATCACATCAGACTGTGAATTCCTTATATACTCATTTGCCCATTCATTTATCTATTAATATATAGAACCCCATTTTTATGTTCCAGGTGTTCTCCAAGAATGTTCAATTAAAGTGTGAATAATTTTAAAACATAATAGTAAATGCAATACCAGAGGACAGTGGGGAAAAAAAAAATCTCTTTAGTCAGAGTCAGGAACTCTTCTTAGAGGAGGTAACATTTTTGCTGAAACTTAAAAAATGAAAGGAGTTAATTCAATCCACATTGGGTCCTCACTCTATATTGGGATATGTGAATACTGCAGCGAATAGGAAAGATAAGGTTGTTTCCCTAATGTGGCTCATCATCTAATGATGAAATAATAGACAAAACAGCAATCACAATGTGTTTCATCAAATACAACGGTATTAGGAGATCATCAAGCCTAATAAAAAGAAAAAAAGAAAAAGATGAAAGGGATCTTGTCTTACTCATCTTTCTGCTGTAAAATTGATTGATACAGTTCCTGTTACATGGTTCAAACAACAAAATCTTATTAAATGAATAAATGGAAGTCACCCTGTGTTACAAGGTCCAAGATTCATTGACCTGAATAGGGTATGATTGGTTAACTCAGCTTTAAAAATGCCCCTCTCATGTTGATCTGAAAATAATACAACTACTAGAAAATTTTTTTCTTTTTTTTTTTCTTTTTTTTTTTTTTATTCATGAGAGACAGAGTGAGAGAGAAAGGCAGAGGGAGAAGCAGGCTCCCAAGGAGCAGGGAGCCCGATGCGGGACTCGATCCCAGGACTCTGAGATCATGACCTGAGCTGAAGGCAGACGCTTAACCATCTGAGCCACCCAGGCGCCCTTTTTTTTTATTATTTTTATTTTTTTATTTATTTTTTGTTTTAGAAAAATTTTACCTAGAGCTCAGGCATCTATAATGCAGCCTACAAATCAGTAAAATATACTGTCCCTCTGAGTGTATGTGGGAGTTGAAAAGGAGAGGGTATGTGAAATGATAGCAATGTCACAGGCAAAAATGAGAAGCCACTGCAGGTAGGTAAAGAAGAGAGACAGTAATGCAGGTGATTGAATATACCGGTAACTGAAGAGCTGAAAAGCTAAGCAGGGGATTATCAGGCCACCTAAATTTAGTTAGCAACAGCAGGAAACTCCTACCACTCCTAAGGATGGAGGGACCAAAAGAGCTGGAGCCTCCTGCTGGAAGATGGAAACAGTTCAGAATACCTGGTGGGAAACAGAACCTCTTTGGAAAGTTCTCCACCCTGCGCTGGACTACAAGAGAAGTAGCGCTGCTAGGGATGATAACTGAAGCACAGACAGACAAAGAAGGGGAGAAATACTCTGGTTCAGTGGTGTGCTGATAAAGTTCTCCCTCGGCAAAAATATCCCCAGTTTGTAGTGTTCGTCAATTTCTAATGTGTAAATACTTCTAACATGTCTGATTTCAAAGTCCCAAGAATTAACAACCTGCTTGAAAATTTAATGAGTATTTCACAATCTACTCTTGCTAGCCAGTATGAACTGCCTTCAGCACACTGCCAGTACTTCTCTCCCTTCTACCAGAGCTGCCTTCCCTGAAGCCAGGGGAAAGGGAGCCGGAGAAATGTATAAAACATTTGTGGAACCTGGGCATACCATTCACAGAGATTACAACGTTATGTTCTAAGGAGTGCCATTCACACTTTATTCCTTATGAATGTTGCCCCCTGGAATCGTGCACCTTTCTACTCTGCATATGCTCAACATAAAAATACCTTTACTTTTTCTGGCTGCAGGAACCCCTGAAAATATAAAAATAAAAATAAACTTGAAAGGAAAGCTTTGCTCTAGAATCATCTGGTATTGGCCTTTTGGCTATGTCAATAAGGATTCATTGGGGTTCAGAAAGTGTAGGAAGCAGTGATTTTTTCCTGAACTGTAACTGCTAAAGTGGAATTCCACTTTTATGCCCTAAGGAAAACACTTAGATTTTACAGCTATAGAGGCTGTTTAATGGTGTTACATATGGACTGTCAGGATGTCCATGATTTATGCACTGTAGGAAAGGCTTTTTGAATTTAACTCAATATCAAATTATTCTTTCCACCAAAAGCAACAAGGGTATAAAACCATCCTGTCACTGTCACAGCCGGGCAAAAAAATACACTGAGTAAGTTGAGACATGATTCATCCTACCTTTTGCCTTTTTAAGGTAAAAGCTTGTCTTTGATTGCTATTTATGCCTATACCGAACATTCCTTCTGGATTTTTCTTGAGGCTTTCAAAAGTTTATGTCATGTATGTTTGACCTCCCAAGAAGTCTCAAAATACATGTCAGTGGGATCATTCCTTCCCTTCATTTGCTTATTCTAAAATACAAAGAAATTCTGTCTGAAATTAAAGTAGTAATGGATTCAGTTTGGGCAAGGGTTTATCTTCAAACAGCTGGGATCTTAAAACAAGTACTACCATTGATTTTGTTTTTAATAGCCATCACTTTCCCTAGGCTTCCTCTGGGAAAGGATTTGAAAGGAGTTGAGGTTTTCCACTTACATTAGATTGAGCAGTTCAATTCAGCTCTGTTTTTATTTCTTGGAGCTATCTTGGGGATTACTTTTATGTTATCCTAAAATGCTCACTATTAAAACAACGGATTCATTTTTTACATTATCATAGGCATACTATATTCAATAAATATTTATTAATATTCCTATCTTAGAAAAATCTCAATGTGTAAAAGGAAAAAAAAAAAAAACTAGTTAGGTATACAAAGACTTTTCTGAAGTACCAGTTTGGCAGAAGTTGATTGCTATGGGATCTGCATGTCCCATGCATGACTAACAAATACAATACTCACAACTCCATAATTGATATTGGAAAAGCTAGGCAAAAAGAACCTTCTGGAAACACAGGAGCTGGAGGTAGATAATATATTGTTAGACTGCAATATTTGTGAATCTAGTAATTTAAGATAATCAAGATATGAAAATAACATTTGCTTTAGAGTCTTAAAAACCAATCCACTGAGATTATTTTAAAGACTTAATGATTTAAATGTTCTGATATAAGGTGTTATCACAATACTTGCACCTTTGTTTTCTGTTCTAAATACATTTTTTACCTAATGAACAACTATAGTTCCCAAATTATATATCAAGTGCCCAGAATAGACCTTTGTCGGGAAGATGTTTGTGTACACACACATGCACGCGCACACATCCATTTTTAGGCAATCTGCATGGCAGTCCTCATTTGCTTTTTCCCCCTCAAGAAAATCTTTAATTCTGTATATTCTGTTGCAAGCTCTGTCAGCAGTTTCTTATGAAACTCTAAACAATTAACTAATGAACTTACATTTTAGTAACTTATTTACAAAAAAGAAAAATAATATTGACATAAATTACAATGTTAGAGAAATTATCAAGGAAATTATTTTCCAGCAACTTGAAAAAAGCAAACCAAATTAATGTCCATTCAGAGTTTTTCTGAGACTTTCAGATCATTTAACTTTCCAGAGTAACTAAGTTTTAACTTAGTCAACTGATAGAACTAAAGTAGCTTTAAGACTGATTCTTTTCCATAATTTATGTAGTTATATACTAAAAACATTAAATCAATCATCAAGTAAATTATTATTGCTAAGAGTATATTTTGGAGAGTATGTATGTTTATTTGGTAACACATGGCAAATATTAATGGTCAAAAAAGATTCTATGCCCATCCATGACATTTCATTTCCATTTAAATTGTGTATATTCCCATTGCTGCCCTTGCTATATTTTTTCTATTGTTGCTTTCTTTTCCCCATAAAAGAATCACATTTGCATGCAATTCCAACTACTATTGTAGTTATTCTGAAATTTAATTCTAAACATGTGCAGATAATATCACAACCTTCATTTACCAATTTAAGGCAGCTTTTCTGATATAGGTCATCTCACAAATCTCCACACCTCAAAGAAATTCCTACAGGTGCAACGAGGTCAAAATTCAAGCAAAATATTATCTTTCAGGTTAACAGTTTTATCATTCTCTTTTTTAGATCAAACTTTTAGATGGGAATTTTAAATATGCTTAATCATATATTTACATTTTTCTCAGGTTTTCCTATTTTATTTTTATGTATGTGTTTGTGTTCTCTTTTAATGAACTATTCACAATACCAAACAGTAATTAAATTTCAGATACTTACATGAAACATAAGGTTGGAAATTATTTTCCCAGGACTGGTGAAGCAGTTTCCCAGCAGGGTTTGATCTATTATTTGCTATTAATGAATAAGTACTGCAACAAAACCAAGAAAAACTTAAAATGTGTATGTTGAAGTAAGTTTCCATTTAAAAATTCCAAATCTTTCTTTATAAAAAGCAAACATAATTCATATAGAAATCTGTAGAATTCCAGATGCTATGTGAAAACCCTCACAGTGTTTTTAGAGAAAGATTTAAACATAGCAATCAGCATTGTTTGTGGTTACAGGGCAATTAATCTCTGATGTATCATTAGGCATAGGAAGAAAACTGACATTACTAAGATTTTATGGTTTTCTTCCTTTCTTACCTAACATCTTGGCATTGATAATTTTATAGTATGAGTGCTGAAGGTTTTTTGTTTTTGATAGAGGGAAAGGGTAATATTAAGCATATCTAAACCCATTTAATATGGATAATGCCTAATCAGACTGATGCCAAAATACAGCAATAACCAATGAGAATGGATCCTGTCTATAAACAACTGGGTGGCTCAGTGGTTAAGCATCTGCCTTCGGCTTAGGTTGTGATCTCCAAGTCCTGGGATCAAGCCCCGCTTTGGGCTTCCTGCTCAGAGGGGCGTCTGTTTCTCCCTCTCTCTCCCCCTCTGCCCTTCACCCCCCCCACACACACACTCATTCTCTCTCTCTCAAATAAAATAAAATAAAATAAAATAAATAAACAACTCATGCAAACCAGCTGAATATCAGCCTTGGCACTGATGCATACTGTCAAAGAAATTTCCAGAAACCCAAAAAGTTTCAGTTGTCTATTCCTTATGTCTCTGCCTACAAGTGCATTCCTACTCTCTAAGGTTTGAAGAGCTAGATAAAATATACATACACACAGTCTTCAAAGAAGCAACAAATAATATAGTTATTAGGTGCAAAGGGAAGGGAAATTGAGGACTAAGGGAGAAAACTGGATTGGAATCTGCCTTTGTCCTAAGAGAATTTGTTGATCCAGGGAAATTACAGTGTTTGTTTTGTCAACTTCACCAGAAAGAGGGGACAGAAATCAAACCCTAGCATCTATAAGGTAGGAAGCTGAACAGGAAACTTAGCCCAATGGACAATATTCTTAAGGTGAGGATGAAGTATATCCTACTTGGATTTATATTCAGATTTTAATCTCCTATGTCATCCAGGGAATTTTAAAACTTGAAAATGGATTAAGTTAGTACTGCAAGTTGTGACTACAGTCTTCTAGCAAAAACAAATGCCAGTCTTCTGTGGAGAAAAGTATTTCCCTTATAGACTTCAATTTATTTCTGAAAAGATTTTTATCGAATACATTGTATAACACACAGCTAATGATCTTGAGTCACACAAAGACAGTAGACCTCTTGAGCAAGGACCAATAAAAATAAACCAAGAAACAACAATAAAAAACCAACAAACAACAGCTACATATTTGCAGAGAATTTAGATTTTGAATATACTCAATGCATATTATACAATAACTATATCTATATTTAAAGAACTAAGACACTGACTATACAACCATAAGCCATGATATGTGATTTAGAAGATTTAAAAACAAAATATATTTTCTAGAATAAAAAAAAATTACAATAAATAAGTAACTCAATGGTCATGTTTTAAAGGAAAACTGGAGACAGATAGGAAGAGAATTATTGAATTGAAAGATAGGTTAGAAGAAAATATTCTGAGACAAAAATGTAGAAAATAGAGAAAGAGAAAATAGAGAAGTTGAGAGACTACTGTGAGAAAGTAATCAAAATTCAGAAAAAGAGAATAAGGATCAAATAGAAACATTATTTAAAGAGAAAACACCTGAAAATTTTTAAAAACTAATTAAGACATTAAGACAAATATGCAAGAGGCTCCAAAAAATCCCAAGCAGATTAATTAAAATTAAATGGTATATTTAAATTCTAATATAAATTCTAATATATAACCATTTGTTGAAAATATTTTCCTACAGCTCTGTATTTGCTCACTTGACAGTAATCTCAAAAAGATCAGAATAATATCTAGTTTGTAATCCAGCACTTACTATATAAAAAGACTGGATCAAGAGTAAAATCTAGCTGTATTATTTCAGCAAATAAATACACATGCTCAAATTTTTCAATAAAAAGCAAAAATTTTCAGATCAGTTTTTCAGATTGTAGAATTTCTATTGACCTATGTTCAATTCACTGGCTTTTTCTTCTATTATCTAAAATTTGCTACTGATCTCCTTTAGTGAATTAATAAATCTAATTTAGCAAATTTTCAATAAAAAATCATGTGTTACAGGGGCACTTGGGTGGCTCAGTCAGTTAAGCATCTGACTCTTGGTTTCAGATCAGGTCATGATCTCAGGGTCATGAGATCGAGCCATACATCAAGGCTCCACGCTCAGCAGGGAGTCTGCTTGAGATTCTCTCCCTCTCCCTCTGCCCCTTCCTCCCCCCCAACCTCAAATAAATAAATCTTTTAAAAAAATAATGTATTATGACCAGGTAAGTTTTATTTTAGTAATGCAAGGGTATTTGAATATTATAAAATCAAGTGACATAATTTATTACATCAAAAATTAAAGTGAAACTAAATAATACTATCAATAAATACTGAAAAGACATTTGATAAAAAATTCAATGATTAACATTTTTAAAACCTGTTACAAGAAAGAGGAAACTAAATATGGTGAGGACTACTGAAAACCAGGAACAGATAGTAATTTAAATAGTAAAACACCAAAAAACATTTTTATTTTTTCTATCCCATCAGTAGTTAGCGCTTTGTGAATGTTCTAGCAAATGCATTAAGGAAAGAATTATTACAAATATTGCAAGAAACATAAAATACTGTTGTTGTTTTTCTCTGGTAGTATGATTCTTCATACAGAACACTTGTAAGAATTCAGTTAAAACACAAAACATACCAATGAGAAAATCCTCCAAGAATTAACAAGAAAACTAGGCAATCATAAGCTATACAAAAATTGTCAATAGCTTTTCTTTATATGAATAATAACATGGAAGTGGAAATGAGAGAAATATTTTATTCACCATACCAACAACCATAGAATATTTGGTAATGTATTTATTGAGAAATAAGAGACCTTTATGAAGAAAATGACAATATCTTTTCCTAAGATTTTAAAGCTAAATTATTACACTAAAAAATCCTTTTTAAAGGACATAATAAAGTTTATTAGATCCATGGAAATGGGGACACTTAATATGCATTAATTCAATTTCTTCAAAATTAACATATATTCAATAAAATTCTAGTTAGAATGTTAAAGTTATATAGAAATTTGGAGACAACTATATTCAAATTCATATGGAAAAATTAATGTCTGGAAAATGCCAAAAAAGTGATAGGAAAAAAACAATCAGGGGAACTAGCTACACCAGAAACCATAACATGCTATAAAACTACTAAAAATATCAACATGGTATTCAAAAGGAATCGGCAAGTAAATCAGTACAAAATATTAAAAATTCTAAAATAATTCTCCTTTATATGATAGTGTAATATATGTCAAAGGCAGATTTCAATTCAATGTCTTATCTAATCTAATACATGTTGATTTTATAACTGGCTATATATCTGGAAGAAAAAAACTTGAGCCCTATCTCAACCTATGAAAAAATAACTTTCAAATGGATTAAAGAAAAAATGTTTGTTTTAAAATCAAAGGTATCTAGAAGACACTAGCAACAGTGTAAAAGAGAGACCGTCTTAATCAAGACAACACCCAGAAGTTATAAAGAATATATATTTAAGCATATTTGACTCTAAATGAACATGAAACATTTGAATGTAAGACATATCTGAAACTGGACTCCTAATGTCTTACTTCCCCAAACCTGTTCCTTCCCCACTCTCTCTCATCTCTGTTGATGGCCACAGTTTTGTTCATTTGCTCAGAGCAAAAGGCTTAGAGTCATACCCATCTTCAGTCAGCCAGGAAATCCTATTTCCTCTGTCTTTCAAACAGATCCAAAGTCTGGCTTTTGACCACTTTCACTCCCTACCTGCTGTAAACCATCATCACCTAAGGTCTGCATTGCTTCATTAGCAACTTCCAGTATCTTCTACATCTCCCCTTATCCCATTCCAATTCTTTCTCATCCAGTACCTACAATTGTCCTTTTAAAACACAACTCAGATCCCATCATTCCTCTGATGAAAACCTTGCACGGCTTCCCAATTCTCTCAGTATAAAAGCCATAGTCCTCACAATGCCCCACCTGCCCCTATGCCCATTATTTCTCCAACTCATCCCACACTATTCTCAAGGTTGGGTCACTACACCAATCACACTAGTCTCCTTGCTGTTGTTCTTCCAACATATCAGCCTTAACACTACTGTTTCTCCTCTCTATAGTGGATTGGGAGTTTATAAAGGAAAATGCAAATAAGTAGTTTGAGGATAGCAGGATAGAGGGAATTTTGCTCTATTTTTTAACAGAAAATTCTTTCTTTTGGAAAGAAGAAGAGACTAAGACGGAGGAAGAGGTATTGATGTGGCAACCACCAGGCCTTGACCAGGGCAAGAGAACAGACAAGAAAGACACTAGCCTTTGAAATAATTTGAAATAATGTGAAAAGCAGAGACAGTTGAAACAGAGGCTGACAGTCAAAGGTCAAGCTAGATATGCTGACCTCAAACACCTCAAACAGAGGTTACTGAGAGCCAGAGAAGAACAAGAGCTCTGGTTTTCAAAATAATTTGCTTGTGTATCATCCCCTAGAAGAATTTTTAAAGGCTATATTCTAGCTCATTGTAAAAACTGTCATCTGTAATTTTCCATCCTAGTTTTAAATAGTTGTAAGATATGCCATTTCTAGTATATTATATATACTGAATTTTAAAATAAACTTGTTACATCAGTTTTTTAAATGTATCCAATGAACTAGAAATAAAATAGATTTGATATCTGCCATCATCAGTTAAAAAAATTAAATAAACTTGCTAGGTCTACTTTATCAGTCAGAAATCTTAAAATAGAATATTCATTTTTTCTTTGAACAGTTTTCATTTTAATTTCACTATAGAATTTAATGAGGTAATGCAATATTATATTTTAAAGTATTAATCAGCCTATCATACTTCATTATAATAAAAATATGCATATAAACTGAAATTCCATTTTTTATTTTCCACTTTATTTTCCTGAGATCATGAAGCTTTTAGTGAAAAAAATAGAAAAAGTGTTATCAGTAGGAGGCCAGTTAAATCAGGGTATAACTATATAATGGAATACTATGCAGCTTAAAAATCAACAATGACTCTATTTATTTACATACTCATATAGAGAATATCCTAAGGTATTGAAAACAAGGAACAAAATAATGTTAAAAGGGAGAGTAAAATAAGAATTTCTATGTGTACTTGATTTCTTAAGCAAAAACAAAAGAAAACAAACAAAAACCTCTAAAATCATTAAGACAAGGGGCGCCTGGGTGGCTCAGTTGGTTGAGCGACTGCCTTCGGCTCAGGTCATGATCCTGGAGTCCCTGGATCGAGTCCCGCATCGGGCTCCCTGCTTGGCAGGGAGCCTGCTTCTCCCTCTGACCCTCCCCCCATCATGTGCTCTCTCTCTCATTCTGTCTCAAATAAATAAATAAAATCTTTAAAAATAAATAAATAAAAATAAAAATAAAAATAAAATAAAATCATTAAGACAATACAGTCATCACTATGATGACACCTAGAGCAGGATATTAGACAGATGAGTCAAGGGTGGAAGAAAAGTGTTTACTAACAATTAATTTTGGGTTTTGAGCCATGTGAATATTTGACATAGATACATATGTGTGTGTGTAATTATTACTAGTATACTATAGCAAAGACTGAATATTATAAATTTTGATAATCAAAAACCATAAAATACATTTCAATGAAAACATATCACTTTATGAGATAAATGAAGATGGATTTTTCCAATGAGATTATGCATATGTGAATAAATATTATTTATCACTACAATGTAACAGGAATTCTATTCCTACCCTGTTTTTCCATGGTATAGTTTATTTACTCAGAAACCTTCTAAACAATACAGAAAGTAGATGGGAGAAGAAACTTTGTGTGGCCATTTTACTCAATTTTTTTTTAATCTCTTTCCAAGTTTTATGTCAAAAATTCTGAAGTGAGCTATCATAAAAAAATTAATTTTACTTATCTATCATATGATAACTGAATTAACTCTTCCTTTTGATTAGAACAAATTACTGGACAACATCTAATTTACAAAATTATTTCTTACCTGGTTATTAGAGTCATTAACTGTTTCAATTTTGTAAAAGCATATAAAAATACTGTGAAAAAAATAGACTCAAAATGGTTGAAAGACCTAAATGTGAGACAGGAGTCCATCAAAATCCTAAAGGTGAACACAGGCAGCAACCTCTTCAACCTCAGCTGCAGCAACTTCTTCCTAGACACATCGCCAAAGGCAAGGCAAGATATAAATGTAGGGATCCGAAGGGGTACCTGCACCCCGATGTTTATAGCAGCAATGTCCACAATAGCCAAACTGTGGAAAGAGCCAAGATGTCCATCAACAGATGAATGGATAAAGAAAATGTGGCATATATATATACAATGGAATATTAAGCAGCCATCAAAAGGAATGAGATCTTGCCATTTGCAACGACGTGGATGGAACTGGAGGGTATTATGCTGAGCGAAATAAGTCAAACAGAGAAAGACATGTATCATATGACCTCACTGATATGAAGAATTCTTAATCTCAGGAAACAAACTGAGGGTTGCTGGTTGGGGGGTGGGGTGGGAGGGATGGGGTGACTGGGTGATAGACACTGGGGAGGGTATGTGCTCTGGTAAGCGCTGTGAATTGTGCAAGACTGTTGAATCACAGATATGTACCTCTGAAACAAATAATGCAATATATGTTAAGAAAAAAAAAAAAAGAAGATAGGAGGAGGGGAAGAATGAAGGGAGGGAAATCGGAGGGGGAGACGAACCATGAGAGACGATGGACTCTGAAAAACAAACTGAGGGTTCTAGAGGGGAGGGGGGTGGGAGGATGGGTTAGCCTGGTGATGGGTATTAAAGAGGGCACGTTCTGCATGGAACACTGGGTGTTATGCACAAACAATGGATCATGGAACACTACATCAAAAACTAATGATGTAATGTATGGTGATTAACATAACAATAAAAAAATTTAAAAAAAATACTGTGGAAAATCTTCAAAAAGACTATTACTGATACTTGTTAATCTTTTACTTAATCCTATTTAAATACCAAGAAAGGGTTGAGCATACAAAATCATTGTTAATGTCAATAATTTTGCCACTACACCATGTTTTTTAATTTTTATGTAATTTATTTACCTTAAAAAATTTGCTACACTCCTATCACAATTTTTTTTTATTTTAGTACAGTATGAAAAAGGCAGAATTCTTTAGGATAATCAGATCAAGGTATACTTAGAATAAAATTAACATCAAGTTGTGTTTATATTCAGATAGTCTGATCCTCTCCTTTGAAATGAAAATGGAAACCACCGTAATTGAAGGCAAATGCACACATTTGTTCTTCTATATAAAAACTCATTCTTTATATAAAATCAACCACAATTTCAATCAAATTAGAAATCTTGAGAAACACTTATGGACACATATCCATGGACAATCCTCAGAACTTGGATTTCTCATGATTCCATGACTAGGTCTTCCCTCAAGACAAAGATTCTGAACATTTAGGTGATACCCCATCTTCTGTCAATAAAATTGTAACATTTCAAGTGTAATAGCTTAAAGTAGAAGCAATGGATGTAGTAGATTCAGTAGTTGATAATTCCAGGCTTGGGTTCTGCATATGCAACAAGAGGTGAGCAGAGGCAAGAAGCACCTACTCCCAAAATGAGATGACAAGATGACACCAAGATTCCTCATTCTGAGTGTCTCAACTTAAAACTCACTGGAATCTACATTACTATTCTAGTGTAGACACTTTGTGAGAACTTGAAGACTGTCATTAATGCAAGGAGAGAGCAGGGCATTTTAGACACAATTCTCAGAAACATGATTATCGGAAGTGGTAGGGAGATAGGACAGAGGAAGGGAGGACAGAAAAGGTATGACTCACCCATTGGCCTGAAATCCCACCACCCTGTCATTTAGTACATTCCCTGGGTTTCCTTAGCATTGGGCGGGTGAATGGTAACTGTTCCACCTCCACCTAGAAGCACAGGAAGCTCGGTTCTTAAGAGTCCTCCACACATATATGCACAAAACATCCAAGCAACTCTAAATAGCCATTCCATCTTGTTTCTGGGAGGTCAACAGCACTGCTGGCATCCCCTCTCAATTGCCCAAGGATGGTTTACAGGAACATGGTGACACCTAGGGAGGAAGGCATTAGGACAGGCCCCAAACGGAGATCCCCTTTTACTTATTTCTATCTGAGGGAAAAGGGGCCTAAATGATGGTGTAACTTCATGATTATCTACACAGTTCCTATGTACACGATACCTCTTCTATAGACATTTCAAGTATCTGGGTTCAAATGTGCTCATTCCTTTCCCACGGCCTACAAAGTCCTCTTGCTGTTCCAGAGTGAAGGTCTGTCCTTAAGGAGGATATCCTTGGAAAAGAGGAATGAATGTTTTCACAGTTGTCTTAACTGAGATCCAGCATTTGGACTAAGCCTTTTTCATAAACACAAAGATTCTCTTCACATACCAACTTGTACTGGTTTGATGCCTGCACCATCATGGCACACTGGTCTCAGATTTTCCAGACAACATCCAGGGGTAAATGGGCAGGTTTCTCTCAGTTAGGCACATGGCTGTTTCCACAGTCACCAGCACACCAGTTGGACCTATTCCAGCACTGCAATGAACTAAGATGGGTTCACGATCCACTCTCACCAACCTCACATAATTTACACATTCCAGAAAGTCCAAGGAGTCACTGGGAACACTGTGGTCAGGCCACATGACATACTAGAGATGCCACTACAACAGTTTTAATGAAACAGTTTCATCTTTTCACATATTCTCGATAAATGTTCTTTAAAATCTTGGAGCTGCACCTAGAAACATCGCCAAAGGCAAGGCAAGCAAGGACAAAAATGAACTATTGGGCCTTCACCAAGATGAAAAGCTTTTGCACAGCAAAAGAAACAGTCAACAAAACCAAAAGACAAGCGACAGAATGGGAGAAGATATTTGCAAATGACATATCAGATAAAGAGCTAGTATCCAAAATCTATGAAGAACTTCTTAAACCCAACACCCAAAGAACAAATGATCCAATCAAGAAATGGGCAGAAGACACGAACAGACATTTTTCCAAAGAAGACATCCAAATGGCCAACAGACACATGAAAAAGTGCTCAACATCGTTTGGCATCAGGGAAATCCAAATCAAAACCTCAGTGAGATATCACCTCACACCAGTCAGAATGGCAAAATTAAAAACTCAGGAAACAACAGATGTTGGCGGGGATGTGGAGAAAGGGGAACACTCTTACACTGTTGGTGGGAATGCAAGCTGGTGCAGCCACTCTGGAAAACTCTATGGAGGTTCCTCAAAAAGTTGAAAATAGAGCTACCCTACGACCCAGCAATTGCACTACTGGGTACTTACCCCAAAGATACAAATGTAGTGATCCAAAGTGGTACGTGCACCCTGATGTTTATAGCAGCAATGTCCACAATAGCCAAACTGTGGAAAGAGCCAAGATGTCCATCGACAGATGAATGGATAAAGAAGATGTGGTATATATATATACAATGGAATATTATGCAGCCATCAAAAGGAATGAGATCTTGCCATTTGCAATGACGTGGATGGAACTGGAGGGTATTATGTTGATTGAAATAAGTCAAACAGAGAAAGACATGTATCATATGACCTCACTGATATGAGGAATCCTTCATCTCAGGAAACAAACTGAGGTTTGCTGGAGTGGTGGGGGTTGGGAGGGATGGGGTGGCTGGGTGATAGACATTGGGGAGGGTATGTGCTATGGTGAGTGCTGTAAATTGTGCAAGACTGTTGAATCACAGATTTGTACCTCTGAAACAAATAATACATTATATGTCAAAAAAAAAAAAAAGAAGATAGCAGGAGGGGAAGAATGAAGGGAGGGAAATCGGAGGGGGAGACGAACCATGAGAAACGATGGACTCTGAAAAACAAACTGAGGGTTCTAGAGGGGAGGGGGGTGGGAGGATGGTTAGCCTGGTGATGGGTATTAAAAAGGGCATGTTCTGCATGGAGCACTGGGTGTTATGCACAAACAATGAATCATGGAACACTACATCAAAAATCAATGATGTAATGTATGGTGATTAACATAACATAATAATAAAAAAAATCTTGGAGCTGCAGATTTAGTTTATTTAATTTACTTAAATGTCTGCCATATAACCTAATTGGAAAGGCTAATCTTTACTGTCATATTCATTAGCCCAGTATGATTGACTTTCTTCTGGAAAATGTCTAACTTGTTATTTCTATTGAGATAAGCATATACATTTTCATGACAGTGATCCATGTCTGATACCTAATTCTAAGATAGACAGATAAGGCAGAGAGTCTTGCCAGGAGTTTGTTGTCTAGATTAAATGAGTCACATAACACTGAATACTTTTTACCAAAGTTTTCTTTGTGTTACTTTTACTATATTTCCATTCCAGAGCAAGGCATTATTTGACAGTAGCCAAGGACTAGAACAGGCAGAGCTTTAAATCAATAGAAAATCACTTGTACCATCTTCCCTATATTTTTCTTAAGAGTATTCTTATATAGGGGCACCTGGGTGGCACAGTCAGTTGAGCATCTGACTCTTGGTTTCCACTCAGGTCCTGATCTCAGGGCTGTGGGATCAAGCCCCACACTGGGCTCCACACTCAGTGAGTACCCAGGACTCTGGGCTTCAAAATTAACTACGCTGTTTGGGGAAAGACCAAATTGTAAAATGGACAATACTGTGTTTCACTAAAGTAGCTGCATTAAGTTATGTTTTGTTGACAACAGTAGAAATGGATTGTAATCACATGAGTGAGTTGGGTCAAGTTGTATTTCTGTGTATTCAAGTCATCATGGATGAAATTACCCTTATTATGGTACCAGATCAGAAATGGATTTGGGAGATGAATTTTACTCAAGGCAATTAGTCCTAGGAGTACCAGATGCTAGTATATTACAGTCTACAATACTGAGGAGAGAGGGAAGGATTTCAACTACCTGTGATAACAGAGCTTTTGCTTATTTCCCTAAGGAAATATGATGCTCAAAAAAAAAAAATCCTATAAAAAGATGAGTGTTCTGGTTGAAGCCTGACTGGGAAGTCCAGATCCTCCTCACCATCAGGTCTCCTCTTTACTGCTTAGATCTGCTCCCAAGTCTCCCTCACAGAGACTTAGGTGCCATGAGACACAAATGTGATACACTGTACTACGCCAGTCTTTTCATGGACTTTGAGATCAAATGCGCAGCAAAGTTAACATTGAGAACAAAGCTGAGAACCTCAAAAAAGTAAAAAAAAACAAAAAACAAAATTCTGAAGTAATCAATTTAGCATTAAAATTGAGTTAGGGAATCAGGCAGCCTGGGTATGAATCCTAACTTGGATATTTTTTAATAATATCAATAACTTAAATAATAAATTTAGCAAGTTACTACCTACATCTCAGTTAGGACATCTATGATTACCCAGTTCACAGGATTGTCAGAAAACAACCACCTGATACGTACTATACACCTGATGCATAGTAGAAGCTCAGCAACTGATAGATAAACTGATGGCATTTTAGTAAAACTCAAGGACTTTTAATTAAGTTACATTTAACAAGGTTCCTTCTATGTATCTCTTCAATTTCTCCCCTCATTAACAAACATACCAAGCTTCTTAAAGCTTATTTGACTGCCCTCATCTTTGAGCGAGACGGAGAAAAAGAACATGTTAAGTTCAGATTTTTTAATATTTTCAGAGAAAATAATCCTAGGCAGATGACTTAGGTCCAGAGAGAGGGGAGTGTTGAAGCAGTTGTATACACTTGTAATGTATCTGATATCTCAGAGCACAGTAAAGCTTCAAATGACAAAGGTGGATAGAGGGGGGTCACACTGCAGGAAAAGTGATAGTCCAGAAAAAAAAAAACTATTTTAATAAATAATAGAGGGTCATCATTATGTTTCAAATTATCAACAAATGATCAGACTATCTTCAACATTCTCTGTTTAAGAAATAAATAAATCACCTTAGAAACATCACAATCAAAAGTATTTTTTTTTTTTAATCTTTGGCACTTAAAGTATTCGGTTTCCTTTCTTCAGAAAATCCATTTGCACAATCACTCAAAAATGACAGGAGGTACTGTAGCATAGTACCAACAAGTTGATGTCCTGTAGGCATACTGCCTGAGTTCAAATGCAGTCAAAGTAGTTGAGTTCAATCCCACCTATGCTCATGCTTATGTCTGTAACTTTGGGCAGGTTACTTTTAATCCTGCTAATGCTCACTTTACTCATCTGCACCATCAATGGGGCTAATAATGATAAATAATTCACAGGTTTGTTGTGAGAAATGATCCAGGTGAAGTGTTTAGTACACCTCCTGAAGCATAGTAAGGACTCAGCAAATAGAGGATATTAGTATTACCACTAGTGTTGTACTGCAAGGGTGGTGGAAGAAATACTACTAGCAGTGGCCTTGCTGGAATTCGTGTTATATTTAGGCATTTACCTCTCAACCATTTCAGATGTGTTTCTACTGGCTCCCCAACTACATTACAATTTTCTTCATAATAACATCCATTTATCAGTTTTTAAGATTTTATTTTTATTTATTTGAGAGAGAGAGAATGAGAGACAGCAGGAGAGGGAGGAGGGTCAGAGGGAGAAGCAGACTCCCCGCCGAGCAAGGAGCCCGATGCGGGACTCGATCCCGGGACTCCAGGATCATGACCCGAGCCAAAGGCAGTCGCTTAACCAACTGAGCCACCCAGGCGCCCCCATTTATCAGTTTTTAAAAATCTGCCACAATTCCTACTTGTAGTTCTGGACTTGTAGTAGACACTTAGTAAATATTTCTTGATTGATTGATATAACATATGCATTACAGTTGGATGAATATGAATTAATTTGCATTTCAACTCAAATACTTAAAAAAAATCCCAGCTTCACACTTGGTATCTTCGTTTGCTCAACTCTATGTTGCAAACAGCTAATTAGGGATGATATGGCACTGTTTGAGTTTTGACAGACTATAATCCATGGATTTTAATACACCCAACTGCCTAATTTACATTGGTCCACATGCCAGGAAAGGATATTCAAAGAATATTATTTGGTTAAAGAAAATCAGAGGAATGGACTTAACAAATTGTGACTTTTGGAGTCAAAAATTTAGCTTAGAGAAATGGTTTTATTGATGCTTTCATTTATACTGAGCTTTGTTTATGTCATAAATACTAAAGAAACAGTAGTTTGCCCCCAGGGATATTCACAGGTATAGCATCAGCCAAGTAAACATGTCATTAGTTGTGGTAAAGTGTTCAACATTTTTCAAAGTAATATGGAACAAAAACATTTCAGTTAAAAATAATTTGAATTCTGATGTCCATGCAAATACCATCCTCAACACATAAATTTTCAACTGAGAGTGCTCTTTATGAAAAAATTCAGAAGAAGCAATCAATATATGTTTCCTGAGTTAATTTCTTTTGCTTTTTATTTTTATTCAATATAATTAAAATTAGATAGGACTCTAATTTTAACAAAATGGGACAATATAAAATAACACATCTCATCTGATTGAGCTATATATATAGCTTACTTAAAACCATGGTATATATTTTGTTTTTTGTTTTGTTTTGTTTTGTTTTGTTTTGTTTGGGGACTGACCAGATGTAACTAGTGTAGTTAAATTCATGTAAATTATCTTTCAAAATCTCATGTTATATTCAATTGCACCAAGCAATATTATAATGTAAACGGTATAAATTGAACAGATGGCACAGACATTAGACAGATAGATGATAGATAGATATAGATAACAGGTTGATAGAGGCATAGAGACATACTAAAATCACTAATATAATCATTATCTGTAATAATCGACTTCCTCATGTCCTCTCTTCTTCACTCTATGTCCCTTCTATTTTTTTTCATCCTTCTAAATACACTGAGGCAATATACAATTAGGTATATATAGATTTAATTATGTTAATTTTCTAATGTAGAAAATAAATCCAGAACAACTAGATTAGACTTTTTAAGAAAGGAAAGGCAAAGAGTATAAAGGAAATTGATAGAGAAATCAGAAAGACAGGTATGAAAAGAATTTGTTACCTGTTTTGACAAGCTAGAATGAATGATTCAATACAGTGGCAGATATTATTTATTGCCATTCTAATATATACTCTACTCTTCCTCACCTGATTCTGTTTATGTCAATAATATACTCACCTCCCCCCAAAATACAACTAAATCTCACAGTCTTCCTTTCAAGCAGGAGAAGCTAAGTCCTGATCAATGAGGTATCAGTGGAAGAGAATGGTTTAAACAAGGACACGCTTCTAGGAAGGAGACATGGCAAAGGAAGACATTAAATTGATATGTCCCTTTCGCCCTTTGACTTCGTTAGTGATAAGCATTAAGATGAAAGCCACATGATAAGGCTAGATAATGTCTATTAAAAATTTTTTTAATTTTAAGGCTCTTTTTGAGGAAAAGAGGGGCACCCCTCCACCTCCACACACAACATTTACACTGCTGTAGTCATTTCTAATTTTACTTCCTAGTTCTACTATTTGTATCTACTCTAAATCCAGTTCCTCTTGTTCTATTAGTTTGGTGGCTTTCAGGGATGGAACTAGGTTGAAGCAAATGAGATACAGTACAAAATTTAAGGAAGTATTCATTCAGGGGCAGTTACACAGCACTGAAAGTGAGTGCCTCTCTAAATTTTGACCACCATTATAGACTCTCATTTTTCCCTATATTTTATTTCATTAACACTTATTGAAATTGCAAGTAAAAAAATTATTACATTTTTTTATTCTGTTTTAGATCTTTTTTTTTTTTTTCCCATTGGAACAACATGGATGGTCTTGGAGGGTATAATGCCAAGTGAAATAAGTCAGTCAGAGAAAGACAAATACTGTATGATTTCACTCATATGTGTAATTTAAGAAACAAATGCACAAACAGAAAAAAAGAGGCAAGCAAAAAAACAGACTCTTAAATATGGAGAACAAACTGATAGTTGCCAGAGAGGAGGTGGGTGGGGGAATGAGTAAAACAGTAAAGGGAATCAAGAGTATACTTACCTTAATGAGCACTGAAAAATGTATAGAATTGCTGAATCATTATATTGTACACCTAAAACTAATATAAACCTGTATGTTAATTATCCTCGAATAAAAATTATTTTTTAAATGATTTTATTATGTTTTTCTGATTGTTGTCTTGACAGTTCGCCATCATTTATATGGAGGAGGGACCTTGTTCAGTGCATCCCTGTGCCTAATATAACAACATATATTAGGTACACACAAATATGAACTGTGTAGACCCACTCTGTCTCCATTTTATTTGAAGCTATGTGATGCCTAAAACAAAACAACAAATTAAAAGTAAGCCCACCATTCAAAGTGATTCACTAGACCACCAAAACAGGAATTGTAAAGGTAGCAGCCTAAGACCAATTTGTGACAGCCACATGAAAAGGCTGAACGAGATACTGGAAGAAAATAGAACATACTAAAGAGTTTTTCTTTCTCATCTTTAACCTATAAGAAGAGCTGCAAGAACACCACTAGAATGATTAATATGTATTTCCTGGAGTTTAGGGCATGCAAGACAACTGTCTGAAACATACCAAAGAAACTGAATTGTAACAGGCTATGACTATCAGACTGGGCTATGTTGGCATGAGGATAAATGACTTTTCTTGCCAGGCTATAATCATTTCACATTCTTGGCAAGCGGACTCCTGAAATGATTATCTGACCCTAACAAAAGGGGTAGACCCTTGATGCACAGGGCAAGATGCCCAACGAGAGATGAATAATCCATATCACAAGATGTTTGGGTGAACGTTCCCAATGGAAGATGTCTCAGAAGCAGTACAATTGTTTCATGAGAGAATAACTCCAGCAGGATTTTCCCTCTCACATCTCCTTTCTATCCTTGCCCCATCCATAATCCTGGTGGGGGGAGGTGGAGAGGCAGCCTAGTAGGGAGAGGGGGGAATAGGAAAGAGAAAATGCTGAAATGGAAAATCCCCCTTTCCCACTGCAGGTTGCAAATTCCAGCCTGAAGCAGATCCTAGCTGAAGAAACAATAATTTCCTATTAAGCTCAGAATTCTAATTTTACATTGGAATGAAAATAATAATTACACAATGAGACTTTTTTTGTGAGTGAAAATGCCAGGAAAATTTTTATTATGTGAAATGACTAGAAAAGTCACAGATCTGCCTCAAAAATTAACTCAAGATATAAAAAGAATAAGCCCAACAGAATGGGCTTGAACACACAGTTGTAATAAGGCAGAGGAAGAAAAGTTACTCTCCATGGAGTTTCTATGAAGTTACACTCTATAGAGATGTATTCTTTCAACACAATGGTTACTTTTTAATGAATGAAAAAATGAGCATAAATAGTCCTATTATCAGTGTTCATTTTAACAACTTATTAATGAATAGAGGGACAGCATAGGATTTTAAACGGCAATCAGTTTTTCCTTCATGCTTTAAAATTATGTATAAAATTAACTAAATTATTTTTCTTATATTATAAAATATAATAGACTGCTATATTTACTGCCATTAATGACACTGAAAATTTGAAAGGCATTAAAATGTATGCTTGTAAGCAGAATTAATGACTTTACTATCTGACTTTTGTCTAGTTTATTATCCATGGCATTCTCCATAGATCTAGAAAACTATTCCAGCCTTCATTAAAGTTTTAAACAGTTATGAAATAGCAATACCCACCACATGGTTTAAATATTTTATGCAACATCTTTAATCACCTCTTTATAATTTACAGTATAGATTGTAAAATCATTACAGATATACATTAATAATTAATATGTAATATTATCTTCTTATAAATATATGTCATAGATGCATTTAAATCCTTTGGTTACAAGGTGAATAATAGAGTTTCTTTTATGACTGCTACACACAGTATAATTTTATTGTAAACTTGTGTTTCATGCTTAGTTTTCTAGGTCAGATTATTGTCAACTCTCAGAACAATCATGATAACTACCTTTTGGATTATACAGATAATTTCTCTGTGGTAATTGTTGGGACTGTTCACAAATATTCAAGTTTTCTTTGGGGATATATGGCAGGATTCCATTTTCCCATTCCCTTTCGGGATATGCATGGTCCTCTGACTTGCTTTGGCTAAAGAAATACAAGTGGAATTGATGTATCACTTCCAGATGAAAATTTTCAGAGCCCCAGTGCAATTCACTGGAATCGGGAAGCATGTGTCAAGATGCAACTTCTGTCAACCTGGGACCATGCTGTGGCATGTGTGTCTACCCACATTAGTCATGTAGCATGAGTGAGAAAAAAATATTCTTATATTCAGATACAGCAATTTGGGAATTATTTATTCCTGAAGCACAGCCTAGACCAAGAGGTGGCAAAGATTTTCTGTGAAGGGGCAAACAGTAAGTATTCTAGGCTTTGCAGGCCATAAAGTCTCTGTTGCAAGTATTCAAGTCTGCCACTGAAATGAGAAAGCAGCCATAGGGGGAAAGTGTAAAGGAACAGACATGACTATGTCCCAATAAAACTTTATTTACAAAAAATGTTAGTGCCAGAGTCAGGTTTGTTGTGTGGGGAACTTTGTCAATTCTAGGTCTAGCCTTTCTTCTGTGATATAGTCTTATAATGAAGTCATGGGGAATACATGGAGGTGAACTTCAAGTTATGTATTTAATAGATTATTCTGATTTTTTTTTTAAGTTTTTACTTTAACCATGTGGTGCTCATGTGGTGTATGTGTGTGTGTGTTCTTCATTCATTCATCAGTGGACACTTGGACTGCTTCCATATCTAGGCTATTGTAAATAATGCTACTTTAAACATAGGGGTTCGTGTATCCCTTTGAATTAGTGTTTTAATATTCTTTGTATAAATACCCAGTACTGTGATTGCTGGATCATAGGGTAATTCTATTTTTAACTTTTTGAGGAACCTCCATATTATTTTTCAGAGTGGCTGCACCAGTTTGCTTTTCCACCAATAGTACACAGTGTTCCTATTTCTCCACATCCTCACCAACAATTATTTCTTATATTTTTGATTTTGGCCATTCTGACAAGCATGAGGAGATATCTCATTGTAGTTTTGACTGGCATTTCCCTGATAAATGATGATGACCATCTCTTCATGTGTCTGTTGACCATCTGTATGGCTTCTTTGGAGAAATGTCTGTTCATATTTTCTGCCCCGTTTTTTAATTGGATTATTTGGTTTTTGAGTGTTGAATTTTCTAAGTTCTTTATATATTTTGGATACTAAACCTTTATTGGACATATCATGTGCAAATATCCTCTCCTATTGCATAGTTTGCCTTTTAGTTTTGTTGATTGTTTCCTTCACTGTGCAGAAGTTTTTTATTTTGATGTACTTCTGATAGTTTATTTTTGCTTTTGTTTCCCTTGCCTCAGGACCTATCTGGAGAAAAGTTGCTTCAGCCAATGTCTGAGAAATTATTGCCTGTGCTCTTTTCTAGGATTTTTATGGTTTCAGGTCTCACATTTAGGTCCTTAATCCATTTTAATTTTGTGTATGGTGTAAGAAAGTGGTCCAGTTCCATTCAACTGCTGTTCAGTTTTCCCAACACCATTTGTTGAAGAGACTGTCTTTTTCCCATTGAATACTCTTTCCTGCTCTGTCGAAGATTAATTAACCATACAATTGTGGGTTTATTTCTGGACTTTCTACTTTGTTCCATTGATCTATGCATCTATTTTTGTGCCAGTACCATACTGCTTTGATTACTACAGCTTCATAATATAACTTGAAGTCGAGAATTGTGATGCCTCTAGCTTTGCTTTTCTTTTTCAAGATTGCTTTGTCTATTCAGGGCCTTTTGTGGTTTCATACTAATTTTAGGATTGCTTGTTCTAGTTCTGTGAAAAATGCTGTTGGTATTTTGATAGGGATTGCTTTAAATCTGTAGATTGCTTTGGGTAGTATGGACATTTTAACAATATTTGTTCTTCCAATCTATAAGCATGGAGAATCTTTCCATTTGTGTCATCTTCAATTTCTTTTAACAATGTTTCATAGTTTTCAGGAGCGCCTGGGTGGCTCAGTCGTTGGGTGTCTGCCTTCGGCTCAGGTCATGATCCCAGGGTCCTGGGACTGAGCCCCGCATCAGGCTCCCTGCTCCATGGGAAGCCTGCTTCTCCTTCTCCCACTCCCCCTGCTCGTGTTCCCTCTCTCATTGTGTGTCTCTCTCTCTGTCAAATAAATAAATAAAATCTTTTTTTTTTAAAGATTTTATTTATTTATTTGACAGAGAGACAGCGAGAGAGGGAACACGAGCAGGGGGAGTGGGAGAGGGAGAAGCAGGCTTCCCGCTGAGCAGGGAGCCCGATGTGGGGCTCGATCCCAGGGCTCCGGGATCATGACCTGAGCCGAAGGCAGATGCTTAACGACTGAGCCACCCAGGCGCCCCATAAATAAAATCTTAAAAAAAAAAAAGTTTTATAGTTTTCAGAGTATAGGTCTTTCACCTCTTTGGTTAGGTTCATTCCTAGGTTATCTTATATTTGGTGCAACTGTAAATGGGACTGTTTTCTTAATTTCTCTTTTTGCTGCTTCATTATTGGTGTATAGAAATGCAACAGATTTCTGTACATTGATTTTGTATCCTGTGACTTTACTGAATTCATTTATCAGTTCTAGCATTTTTTTTTTTGGTGGTCTTCTGGGTTTTCTATATATATCCTCATGTCATCTGCAAATAGTAAAAGTTTTACTTCTTCCTTACTGATTTGGTTGTCTTTTATTTCTTTTTGTTGTCTGATTGCTGTGGCTAGACTACCATGTTGAATAACAGTGGTGAGAGTGGACATCCTTGTCTTGTGCTTGATCTTAGGGGAAAGGCTCTTAGTTTCTCCCCATCGGGTAGGATGTTGGCTGCGGGTTTTTCATATATGGCCTTTATTATACAGAAGTATGTTCCCTCTAAACCTACTTCATTGAGATTTTTTTATCAAGAATGGATGTTATACTTCGTCAAATGTTTTTTCTGCATCTATTGAAATGATCATATGGTTCTTATCCTTTCTTTTACTGACATAATGTTTTACATTGATTGATCTGCAAATATTGAACAACCCCTTGCATCCCAGGAATAAATCCCACTTAATCGTGGTGAATGATTTTTTTTTAACATACTACTGGATTCAGTTCGCTAGTATTTTGTTGGTTTTTTGCATCTATGTTCGTCAGAGATACTGGTCTGTAGTTCTCCTTTTGTTCTATCTGGTTTTGGAATCAAGGTAATGCTGACCTCACAGAATCAATTTGGAAGTTTTCTTCCTTTTCTATCTTTTGGGATAGTTTGAGAGGAAGAGGTATTAACTCATCTTTAAATGTTAGGCAGAACTTGCCTGTGAAGCATCTGGCCCTAGACTTTTGTTTATTGGGAGATTTTTGATTGCTGATTGAATTTCTTTACTGGTAAGAGGTCTGTTCAAATTTTTTATTTCGTCCTGTTTCAGTTTTGGTAGGCTATATGTTTCTAGAAATTTATCCATCTCTTCTCAGTTGTCCACTTTGTTGGCATATAGTTTTCCATAATATTATTGTATTTCTGTGGTGTTTGTTGTTATTTCTCTTTTCTCATTTGCTATTTTATTTGGGTCCTTTCTCTTTTTTTCTTGATGAGAGTCGTTAGAGGTTTATCAATTTTATTGTTTTTTTTAGGAACCAGCTCATGGTTTCATTAATCTCTTCTATTGTTTTTTTAGTTTTTATATCATTTATTTCTGCTCTAATCTTTATTATTTCCTCTCTTCTGCTGAATTTCAGTTTTGTTTGTTCTTTTTCTAGCTCCAATAGGTATAAGATTAGGTGGCTTATTTGAGAGTTTTCTTGTTTTTTGATGTAGGCCTGAATTACTACAAACATCTCTCTTAGAACCACTTTTGCTGCATCCCAAAAGTTTTGAACTATTGTGTTTTCATTTTCATTTGTTTCCATGTACTTTATTATTTCATCTTTTAGTTCCTGGTTGACCCATTCATTATTTAAGAGCATATTATTTAACCACAATATATTGTGGTCTTTCCAGACTTTTTCTTGTGGTTGACTTCTAGGTTCATAGCATTGTGGTCAGAATTGATGCATGGTATGACTTTGATCTTCTTGAATTTGTTGAGGCTTGTTTTGTGGCCTACCATGTAATTTATTCTAGAGAATGTTCAATGTGCACTTGAAAAAAAAAGTGTATTCTGCTATTTCACGATGGAATGTTCTGAATATATCTGTTAAATCTATCCGGTCCAGTGTGTCTTTCAAAGACACTGTTTCTTTGTTGGTTTTCTGTTTGAATGATCTATCCATTGATGTAAGTGGGGTGTTAAAGTCCTGTACTCCAGGGGTGCATGGGTGGCTCAGCCATTAAGCATCTGCCTTCAGCTCAGGTCATGATCCCAGGGTCCTGGGATCAAGCTTCACATCGGGCACCCTGCTCCACAGGAAGTCTGTTCTCCCTCTCCCACTCTCCTTGCTTATGTTCCCTCTCTTGCTCTGTCTCTCTCTGTCAAATAAATAAACAAAATCTTTTTTTAAAAAAGTCCCCTACTCCGATTGTATTATTATCAATTAGTTCCTTTATTTTCTTATTACCTGTTTTATGTATTTGAGTGGTCACATGTTGAGTACATATTTACAATTGTTATATCTTCTTGTTGGATTGTCCCCTTCATTATCATACCATGCCCTTGTCTCTTGTTATAAGTCTTTGTTTTAAAGTCTATTTTGTCTGATCTACAGGTGTCAATAGGTCACAAATTAGTCTCTTATAGACAGCATATAGATGGGTATTTTTTTTATTTTATTATGTTATGTTAATCACCATACATTACATCATTAGTTTTTGATGTAGTGTTCCATGATTCATTGTTTGTGTATAACACCCAGTGCTCCATTCAATACGTGCCCTCTTTAATACCCATCACCAGGATAACCCATCCTCCCAACCCCCTACCCTCTAGAACCCTCAGTTTGTTTCTCAGAGTCCATCGTCTCTCATGGTTTGTCTCCCCCTTGGATTCCCCCCCTTCATTTTTCCCTTCCTACTATCTTCTGCATTTTTTTAACATATAATGTATTATTTGTTTCAGAGGTACAGTCCATGATTCAACAGTCTTACACATTCACAGCACTCACCATAGCACATATCCTCCCCAATGTCTATCACCCAGTCACCCTATCGCTCCCAACCCCCACCACTCCAGCAAACCTCAGTTTCTTTCTTGAGATTAAGAATTCCTCATATCAGTGAGATCATATGACACATGTCTTTCTCTGATTGACTTATTTCGCTCAGCATAATACCCTCCAGTTCCATCCACGTCATTGTGTGTATATATATACATATATGTATATATATGTGTGTGTGTGTGTGTATATATGCATATATATATATATATGTATATATATCACATCTTCTTTATCCATTCACCTGTTGATGGACATCTTGGCTCTTTCCATAGTTTGGCTTATTGTGGACATTGCTGCTATAAACATCAGGGTGCACATACCACTTCGGATCACTACATTTGTATCTTCGGGGTAAATACCCAGTAGTGCAATTGCTGGGTCGTAGGGTAGCTCTATTTTCAACTTTTTGAGGAACCTCCATACTGTCTTCCAGAGTGGCTGCACCAGCTTGCATTCCCACCAACAGTGTAGGAGGGTTCCCCTTTCTCCACATCCCCGCCAACATCTGTCATTTCCTGACTTGTTAATTTTGCCATTCTGACTGGTGTGAGGTGGTATCTCATTGAAGTTTTGATTTGGATTTCCCTGATGCTGAGCGATGTTGAGCACTTTTTCATGTGTCTGTTGGCCATTTGGATGTCTTTTCGGAAAAATGTCTGTTCATGTCTTCTGCCCATTTCTTGTGATTGGATTATTTGTTCTTTGGGTGTTGAGTTTGGTAAGCTCTTTATAGATTTTGGATACTAGCCCTTTATCTGATATGTCATTTGCAAATATCTGCTCCCATTCTGTCAGTTGTCCTTTGGTTTTGTTGACTGTTTCTTTTGCTGTGCAAAAGCTTTTCATCTTGATGAAGGCCCAATAGTTCATTTTTGTCCTTGCTTCCCTTGCCTTTGGCGATGTTTCTAGGAAGAAGTTGCTGCAGCTGAGTCTGAAGAGGTTACTGCCTTTCTCCTTTAGGATTTTGATGGACTCCTGTCTCACATTTAGGTCTTTCAACCATTTTGAATCTATTTTTTTGTGTGGTGTAAGGAAATGGTCCAGTTTCATTCTTCTGCATATGGCTGTCTAATTTCCCCAACACCATTTGTTGAAGAGACTTTTTTCCATTGGACATATTTACGATTGTTAGATCTTCTTGTTGGATAGACCCTTTTAGTATGATATAGTGTCCTTCCTCATCTCTTATTATAGTCTCAGGTTTAAAATCTAATTTGTCGGGCGCTTGGGTGGCTCAGTTGGTTAAGCGACTGCCTTCGGCTCAGGTCATGATCCTGGAGTCCCTGGATTGAGTCCTGCATCGGGCTCCCTGCTCAGCAGGGAGCCTGCTTCTCCCTCTGACCCTCCCCCCTCTCATGTGCTCTCTCTCTCTCATCCTCTCTGTCTCAAATAAATAAAATCTTTAAAAAAACAAAATAAAATAAAATAAAATCTAATTTGTCTGATATAAGAATTGCCACACCAGCTTTCTTTTGGTGTTCATTAGCATGGTAAATGGTTTTCCACCCCCTCACTTTCAATCTGGAGGTGTCTTTGGGTCTAAAATGAGTCTCTTGCAGACAGCATATTGATGGGTCTTGTTTTTTTATCCAATCTGATAGCCTGTGTCTTTTGATTGGGGCATTTAGCCCATTTACATTCAGGGTAACTATTGAAAGATATGAATTTAGTGCCATTGTATTGCCTGTAAGGTGACTGTTACTGTATATTGTCTCTGTTCCTTTCTGCTCTATGTTACTTTTAGGCTCTCTCTTTGCTTAGAGGACCCCTTTCAATATTTCTTGTAGGGCTGGTTTCGTGTTTGCAAATTCCTTTAGCTTTTGTTTGTCCTGGAAGCTTTTTATCTCCCCTATTTTCAATGACAGCCTAGCTGGATATAGTATTCTTAGCTGCATATTTTTCTCATTTAGTGCTCTGAATATGTCATGCCAGTCCTTTCTGGCCTGCCAGATCTCTATGGATAGGTCTGTTGCCAATCTAATGTTTCTACCATTGTAGGTTACAGATCTCTTGTCCCAAGCTGCTTTCAGGATTTTCTCTTTGTTTTTGAGACTCGTAAGTTTTACTATTAGATGTCGGGGTGTTGACATATTTTTATTGATTTTGAGGGGGTTTCTCTGTGCCTCTTGGATTTTGGATGTCTGTTTTCTTCCCCAAATTAGGGAAATTCTCTGCTATAATTTGCTCCTTCTTCTTCTTCTGGGATCCCAATTATTCTAATATTGTTTTGTCTTATGATATCACTTATCTCTCGAATTCTGCCCTCGTGATCAGTAGTTGTTTATCTCTCTTTTTCTCAGCTTCTTTATTTTCCATCATTTGGTCTTCTATATCACTAATTCCCTCTTCTACCTCATTTATCCTAGCAGTTAGATTCTCCATTTTTGATTGCACCTCATTAATAGCCTTTTTGATTTCAACTTGGTTAGATTTTAGTTCTTTTATTTCTCCAGAAAGGATTTCTCTAACACCTTCCATGCTTTTTTCAAGCCCAGCTAGTATCTTTAAAATCATCATTCTGAACTCTAGCTCCAATTTCTTACTAATGTCCATATTGATTAGGACCCTGCCTCTTGGTTTTTTTTGTTTGTTTGTTTTTGGAGTGATTTTTTCCATCTTGTCATTTTGTCCAGAGGAGAATACATGAATGAGAGAACAAAATGCTTACAGGGTAACAACAACCCCAGGAAAATATACACTAAAGAAATCAGAAGAGAACTGAAACTGGGGGAAAAGAAAGGGAAAGAAAGAAAAAAGAATAAAAGGAAAAATAAAAAGATAAAAAAAAAGAATATGATCAAATATGATCAGGCTGGTGCATAGATCAGTGCCACACACTAGATTTTGGGCATATTTTGGTCTGTTAGAAGAAACTGCCTCCCAAAATTTTAAAGAAATAAAAACTTATATACGTACAAAAATAAGGGTAAATATGATGAAGGGATGGAATATGACTGTAACGATGAAAATTATAAAAGATTCTATAAAAGGAATTGATAAGAAGTTGGTTGAAAAAAGAAAGAAGAGGAATTAAAAAAAAAGGGGAGAGAATGTGATCAGGCAGGAGACTAGAACAAAGCCATACACTAGAGATTTAGGGTATATTTTGGTCTGTTAGAAGAAACTGTATCCCAAAATTTTAAAGAGAGAACAACTTATATATATATACCAAAAATAAGGTTAACTACTATGAAGGGATAGAATATGACTCTAAAAATGAAAAATAAAAAAGACTTTTAAAAAAGGGATTGATAAGATGTTGGTTGAAAAAGGGAAAAAGAAAAATTCCAAAAAAAAAAGAATAAGAAAAAAAAGAAAATTAAAAAAATTAACTTTGAAAGTCTAAATAATCGGGCGGGGGGAAAGCCATGAATTCTATGTGCTGTATTCCCCTAGTGCTGGCGTTCTGCCATTCTCATTGACTGGTAAACTTGGTCTTAGCTGGCTGTTCTTGCTGATCTTCTGGGGGAGGGGCCCATTGCAGTGGTTCTCAAATGTCTTTGCTGGAGGCGGAATTGCCCCACCCTTGCCGGGGGCCAGGCTCAGTAATCTGCTTGGGTTTGCTCTCGGGAGCTTTTGTACAGCTTTGGAGGACAAGAGTGAAAATGGTGGCCTCCCAGTCTCCGCCCCAGAGGAGCCAAGGACTCAGGGCCCCACTCCTCAGTGAGCCCCCAGAGAAAAGCAGTCAATCACTCCCGTCTCCCCAGTCTCTGGCTGCACTCCATGCTCACCTGGCCTGTGACCAAGTGTTTCTATCTCTGGCACACGACCCCATTTGGAGTCTCCAAACCCAGATCCCTGTGGTCTGCTCCCACGCTGCTCCTCCTGGGGAAGGAAACAGAGTCTCCCCAGATCTGTCACTTGTTGGGTCCTGCTGGAAGAGCAGTGGCCCGACTGTGCTGCAGATCACGGTTTATGGCAACCCCGAGCTGAAAGCCCACTCCTTAGCTCCGTCTTTGCAGCTGGCTTCCCTGCTCTGATACCTGGGAGCTCTACCACACTAGGCACCCCCAGTCTTTCTATGACCCCCAAGGGTCCTGAGACCACACCTGTCCCAGCGAGTGTTCCATCCCCCGCTTAGCCACTGGAGTGACGTCCCTCAGTGCACCAGACTTCTAAAAGTTCCGATTTTGTGCTCCACTGCTCTATCACTTGCTGGTAGCGGCTGACAGAGGCTCCCTCCCCCCACCGTCTATCTTCCCAAATATCGCCTCGGATTCACTTCTCCACACATCCTACCTTCCAGAAAGTGGTCACTTTTCTGTTCAGAGAGTTGTTGCTATTCTCTTCTTCGATCTCCTGTTGAGTTCGTGGGTGTTCAGAATGTTTGATCCCTATCTAGCTGAATTCCTAGGACCAGACGAAATTTATGTCTCCTACTCCTCCACCATCTTGCCTGATTAAACCTAGATGGGTGTTTTTTTTTTTTAAAGATTTTATTTATTTCACAGAGAGAGACACAGCAAGAGAGGGAACACAAGCAGGGAGAGTGGGAGAGGGAGAGGGAGAGGCAGGCTTCCTGCAGAGCAGGGAGCCCGATGCGGGGCTTGATCCCAGGACCCAGGGATCATGACCTGAGCCGAAGGCAGACGCTTAACCATCTGAGCCACCCAGGCGCCCCATGGGTGTTGTTTTTTAATGCATTCTGTTACCCTATGTCTTTTGATTGGAATGTTTAGTTCATTTATGTTCAAAGGTAATTATTGATATTTATTTATTGCCATTTTATTACTTGTTTTATGGTTGTTTCTGAAGATTTTCTCTGACACTTTCTCATCTTTCTTTCATGGTTTGTTGGTTTTCTCTTATGATATACTTGGATTTCTTACTCTTTATTCTTTGCATATCTATTAGTGGTTTTTGAGTTCTGGTTACCATTAGGTTTATATTTAATAACTTCTGCATATAGCAATCTATATTAAGTTGATGGTTGTTTGGGGTACCTGGGTGGCTCAGTCAGTTGAGCATCCTACTCCTGATTTTGGCTCAGGTCATGATCTCAGGGTCATGAGATCAAACCCCACACGGGGCTTCATACTCAGCAGGGAATCTGCTTCTCTCCTTCTCCCTCTTCCCTTGCTTGCACACTCTCTCTCCCTCTCTCTCAAATAAATAAATAAATCATAAAAAAAAGCTGATGGTTAAGTTTAAAGAACCAATTCTTTACTCCTCTCCTCCTCATGTTTTAGGTATATGGTGTCATATTTTATATCCTTTTATTTTGTGAGTTCCTTGACTGATTTTTTTACATAAATATTCATTTTTACTGCTTTTGTGTTTCCTACCTTCATATTGTCACCTTTGGTCTTTCCTTTCCACTCAAATAGTCTCCTTTAATATTTCTGCAGGGCTGGTTTAGTGGTCATGAACTCCTTTAGTTTTTGTTTGTCTGGGAAACTCTCTCTCCTTTTCTGAATGATAGCCTTACTGGATAGAGTATTCTTGGCTGTAGGTTTTCCCCATTCAACACTTTGAATATGTCATGCCACTCTTTGTGGGCTTGGAAAGTTTCTACTGAAAAATCTGACAGCCTTACAGGGTTTCCTTTGTATGTAACAGCCTTTTGTCTCACTGCTTTTCATATTTTTTCTTTATCACTATATTTTGCCATTTTAGTTACAATATGTCTTGGTGTTGATCTGCTTTTGTTGATTTTGTTGGGGGGGGGTTCTCTGAACTTCCTGGATCTGGATATCTTTTTCCTTCTCAGATTAGGGATGTTTTCAGCTATTATTTCTTCAAATAAATTCTCCCCCCCCTTTTCTCTCTCTTCTTTTTCTCAGCCTCCTGTAACACAGACGTTATCACATTTAATGGAGTCACTGAGTTGCCTAAGTCCATTCTCATTTTACATAATTCTTTATTTTCTCTTTTATTCAGCTTGATTACTTTCCATTATTCTTTTTTCCAGGTCATTAATTAGTTCCTCTGCTTCTTTCAGCATGTTGTTTATTCCATCAAGTGTGTTTCTCATTTCATTTGTTGAGCCCCTTATCTCTGCTGTGTTATTCCTTATCTCTGTGTTAATGGTCTCACTGATGTCCTCCACTCTTTTTTCAAGTCCAGTGAGTAGTCTTATGATCATTGCTTTAAATTCTCCATCAGGCATGTTATTACATCAGTCTCACCTAGATCTCCAGCCATGGCCTTATCTGATTGTTTCATTTAGGACAAATTCCTCTTTCTTCTCATTTTGTCTAAGTCCCTGTGCCTATTTCTCTGTGTTAGGAAAGTCAGACATATCTCCTATTCTTGAGGGTAATAGCTTTATCAAGAAGAGATCCTGTACTGCCCTGCAGTGCAGTGTTCCCTATTCTCCAGGGCCTGGCACTTCCAGGAGTGTCTCCAATATGTGCTGCATGCATTCTACTGTTGTGTCCTGATGACTTTATCCTTCGGTCCTGTCATCTATAGAGGCTCTCTTTGCCTGTCATGGGTAGTGTTTGGTCCTTGGTCTGAATGTGGCACATTTTAATTAGATGTGCTCTGGTCTGCTTGTGAAATGAGACCTGTCACCACTGCCATCAGAACTGAGGCCTTGCAGAACTCCCAAGTCAGGAGACATGGTGTTGTCAGGGGTTTGGGCTGGTCTCCTGGGAAAGGGGGCCCACTGCATTGGGACTGAGGCAGTCATGACCAGAGAGAGCAGTTCTTCTGAAGTGTGCAGGGTGACAGGTGTTGGTGTTGTGCTGGTTCCTGCAGGTGGCTCTGTGTTTATGCTGAGGGGTGAGGGAAAGCAATGTCACCAGCCAGTTCCTTTTTTCTCACAGGAATCTCTTCATAAATGCTGTCTCTCTGGGACACACTCCAAGATGAGCAAATAACCTCCCCACTGTGTGCCCCAGGCACTCTTCAGGTTGCTGTTTCCACACCATAATCTATGGGCTCTGTGCCTGACTTTTTTCCAAGAGCAGCTCCAATGTCCTCTGAATTTTCCCAGAGCCAAGCACACCACTGACCTTTAAAACTCCAGGCTTTAAGCCTTGCTGGTTGCAAATCATGAAATTCATCCCCTCTTGCTTTCCAAGCCAATTGCTATGGGGATTCATTTTCCCCGTGTGCTCCCCTATATGTTAGTCTGTCTCTTGCTCTTCTCCACAACCACAACTCCCTCCCCACCACAGTGGCCATGATCCATTTCTCTCCCGAACTGTGTCTCCATACTTGCTACCTTCTTCTCTGGCTTCTTCTCTACCTTTAGTTGTGGAGTTTGTTCTGCCAGTCTCAGACTGATTTCTGGGGTATTTAGGATGATTTGATAGTTATCTAGTTGTATTCATGGGACAAGGTGAGCCTAGGGTCCTCCTACACTCCCACCATCTTTCCAGTCTCAGTATTCTTTCTACTCTTTGATTTTTTTTTATATATTGGAATTTAAACTAATACTTCCAAAGAAGTTTAAGATTCTTTGTGGTTTTCACTTTCCATGTATTTTCTAAATAACATTAGGACTGTGCCTAAGTTAAATAAAAAATAAACATGTTTCTACATCCTTGAATTGAAATATCTAAATATTTCTCCTTCTTCTTAGCTAAATATAATTTTTTTGGCAAGGTTTAGGCAACATTTTTTATTTCAATTATTCAATTATAGGAAAATGAACCATTACAATGTCAGCCTTTATAGTTAGAGATACAAATAGGCATTTGCCTAAATAGAATTAGCCAAAACAGTTTCTTAATTGAAAAAGAAGTCTTTTCAATGGTTTTATATAGGTGGGAATATGGTTAGATACCCCAAAGGTATGTGCTAAAGAATACATATTCACACTTACATACATTATTCACACACAAGCGTAGATATCTATAGTGAAAATGATGGAATGGAAAATATTTGAGAAAGCATCATTTCTTTCCAAGGCAACTATATGCTCTAAGTAAGTTGAATCAATAAATAAAATATAAATCCCTCTTATTCCCTGTGACTTATATTGATTTTTATTTTAATAAAATATATTCATATTCCTCATTTTTTTCCTTAGAGTAACTTCTTCATCAACATTAAAATAAATGAAGTGAAAATGTTAAAATATGTGAAGTATTTGAGCATTAGTGTAATAAGTAACCACATATTTCAATGAACATACTACTTTTTGGCTGTAGCTATTAGACCTGTAAAGAAGTCATTATGTTTCATTCCACACAATTCAATGAATGGATTTTTGACAAGGCAAATTGTAATAATTCCTTTGGAGCCATTACTTTTTTTTCCATGTAAAAGCCTTTCAGCTTTGGGATTATTAGCATAGTAGATCCTTATGCTTCGACAAGTGTTGATGAATTGGCTGGCCTACAAGAATACTCACTTAATTAAAATTTTTTCTATTCATAAATGATAAAAAAAATTAGGTCAAATTATAGACTAAATGCTTCCCAAAGTCCTTAATTTTCATTCTGGTGGTTGTGAGCAAAGGTTAACAAAAGCAACTTAACATGTTGAACTTTCGTGTGTGTGTGCGTGTGTGTGTGCATGTGTGTGTGTGTGTGTGTGTATAAACTCTCTAAGCATGTAAAATATGCATTTGTTCTGATTTTCTAGATTATTTACAGTCTGGTATTAAACCCATCAACATTGTGGGTTTTAATGGAAATGCTGCCCAGCCTTTCATGTACTACTTTAAATAATTAAAGATTTTTAAATTCCTGGTTTGGTTTTTACCATGTAGATACATTTATTCCACTCATTAGCAGAACATCGTATAACATAGTCCAAATTAACAAAATGCAAAGAATGTCATCCCAGCAGGAACCCTGGAACATGAAATGGATTTCTATCACTGTAATTTTTGCTAGAGCTCATTTGGGTACCCTCAATATGCCATAGCAGTTACATTTATGTGCCCAATTCTCTGGCTTAATCTTATGATTTTTCTCCATAACAGGATAAAAAGAACTTACAAATAAGCAATGTGTGTGGATAACTGCTGTTTTGTTTTCTTTTGATAATTTTCCCCTATGGGCTTGATTTGTAATTAAAATAAGGTTATTCACATGGAGGTCTTGAAATTTCCCCCATTTTCTTTTATAGTTTAGAAAAATCGCTTTGTTTCTGAGGACTTGAAAAATCCTTATTGCAAGAACTTAGATAAATATGTCTTCTTTATAAGAGCTATGAATTTCTTTAAAACATAGTCTTCCAATTGGATGTTATAAAAAAACAAACTATGAAATATTAATTTTCAAACTACATGGAAAGGGGAGGAGAATTTGCCACCCAAAATATGTCTCTTTGAGACAAGGATTATTTTGAACTGATTATTTTTAAGAAACTGCAGACACAGGAGAAGCTCTGAAAATCAAGTAAAAAATACACTTTTATAAGAGACCTATCCATTTATAAAGGAAATCTCCATTTCTAAAGGTGTCTCCCTCCCTTCCAGTACCAGGAAGAGAAGGATGACTAAATCTCCAGAAATTTATCAGTGAAAAGGCAATGACTTAGATTTGCATAACAACCTTACCATTATTATTTGTTATTGTACTTTTCCTGGTAACTTCCCATCCATTAACAAGCCTTTCCCCCCATCTCCAGCATCTTTTGTCATTAGTTGGAGATGGTATTCAAGGTGCTGGCTTGGGCCATTTCAGGGAGTTACTCAGTATTATGGGTATCTCCCATGTACAGGAGGTATGCATGTTATTAAGCTTCTGTTAATTTTTCTCCTGTTAATCTGTCTTTTATCTCAAGGCAGGGGAAGGGGGAATATCTCAGTCCAGAACCAAGAGGATAGAGGGAAAATTATGCTTTTTGCTTAAAGTTCAACGCATACAGTATCTGCTGAGTATATAAAAATAAGGAAATTAGTCTCCCTATTCCTTTTATTTTTCTTCCTAAAAGTTCCTGGTTTTATTAATTATAATAATTGTGTGTGTGTGTGTGTGTGTATTAGTGTATTATATAAAGAGATCTTATAACTTCACTTCAGTAACTACAATTTCCATATTTCTTGGTTTTAGTTAATACTTAAATGGATTTAATAATCTCTACTCGTTCAATTTCTATGGCTTCTCCTTTCCTGGATTCTTTGGTTCATCTTTAGTTGAAGAATTTTGTTGTCAAGTTTTTCTTTTCAAGAAAGATTGTGGGTGCTTTCTAATCCTTCCACACTTGAAAACAATTACTTCTTACCATTTATGCCTAAGGGGTAACAAACAAAAATTGTGAATGAAATCTATTTTCTCCCCTGAAAAATTTGTATATATTGCTCTGCTATCTTCTGGTATTGAGTCCTTCTCTGCATTTTTGGTTAACGTAATTTTTTCCTATTGACCTGTTTTGTGTGTTTTTTCTTGCTTCAGTGCCTTATAATTCTTTCTTCATGATTAATGTTGAATAACTTTACCACAGTATTTCCTCGCTTTCTTTTCATCTACAGATTCATGTATTTCTTCATGTCAGGAATATTTCCTCAGGGAAAATTTTCATTGTCATTTTTTCTATTTGTTCTGCTTTCTTCTTTACCAATTATAGTTTCCAAGTTACCTTCCGTATCTATTACTCTATTATTATTTCTACATTTTTCTTCTTTTAAATTTTGTGTGATCTCTTTCATTGATCTTCATTTGTATTTAATTTATCTTACTGCATAAAATATGATTTCCTCCCTGCATTGTTTCAATTCTCTTCCATTTCTTTCATGAATTTTGGCAACTTTTTTCCTTTTCCTTTCTTTCTTTTTTCTTTTTCTTTCTTCCTTTCTTTTTTTGTATTCTTTGTGTTGCCTTCATCTTGAATGTTTGTACCTCTTCTTTCAGCAGTTAAAGGTAAATCACATAGCCTACAATTGAAGAACTTGGAATAATTTTGTCAGAATATATCTTGTTTTCTTGGATAAATCCTTTAATGATATAGCTTATTCTTCATGTGACTTCTCCTTATATTCTTTTCTTCCTTTAAATTTTTGTTACTTTGCAGCACAATGGATAGCCTCCAGGGAGGACTACCATAGGCATTTCAGAGTAGGTAAGAATACAAATGTATCAGAAGGTCAGGAAAAGCAAATAGGTGATGGTAATCCTACACAGTGGTCACTAAGTAGAGGAAGCCACTCCTATCTCTACGGCTGGAGAAGCAAACAGTAGAAAATAGTGTAACCCAGAGCCCATAAGTATACTATCTCTGAGGCCGCTGGGGTGACACTTTTGTCACGGCGGTGATTGGAGATTCTAATGCTGCTGCCAATGCAATCACTGCATTTGCCAATCACAGTATTCTTGCAAACACCTTTATTCCAGGAGGTCCAGCCACCTACAAAATACCACTTGCCAGAACAAAAATAACAGGGAAAAAAAATGACTTCTTTATCCTTGCCTTTTCATCCCCTGTCAATACCTTCTATTGGAAGATCCTAACTGGAACCCAACTAACAAGGAACCCTGTGAAATATAGTTTACAGGTTTCCAGTCCTTGGAAATACAGAAGAAAATATAAAAAGGCAAAGTATGGCTGAGGTCCAAAAGACCAAAACTGGCATATGGAGCATCCACACAAAATTCTGGTGCTTATACCCTTCTGATTGCTGCATATATTTGAATGAGCACAATATGGGGTGAAGCAAGAGACTATGAACAGGTATATATTGTAGCTCTGATCCGTAATTTCAGAATATTTCATTTGGAACATTTGTTTCACCAAAGCTATTGTTTTGTTTTCTCTTATGTCTCCATTCTGATTTTTTCCTTCCTTCAAAGAGGTTAGTGTATCTCAATTAGAACCACTTAAGTTACAAGCACTTTCTGTTGAGATTTGATGATAACTGCTCCTCCCTCCCTTCCTCACTTTCCTTTTGCTAAAAGGCTGTCATTGTGGCGAGAAAACTAGTGTTCATGAAATATCCACATCCTCCCCCCACAACCCCAGGCTCCCTTGCAAATAGGATGAAAGCCATGTGGCTCTTTACAGAGAACAGATTGTGAGCAGAAGTTATATGTGTCACTTCCTCAAAGGACCCATTCCAGATGGTAAAGATAAAAGTGGAAAAGAGTTGTCTGACCTGTATCAAACTTTATACAAGCAAAAAATTATTAAGTCACTGACAGTTGTAGGTTTTCCAAAGCTGACTGTCTTAACTAATAAGAGATGATAGAAAGGCATCATGAGTCTACATCACAGTGGCTCTTCCAGCTCTACCACTCCATTCTATGAATTCCAACTGGTTTTACAGGAATGGTTTCCATTTATCTCATGGGCCACCCACATCCCTAGATTTCATTATTCTAATAAGTAGATCCTTATATAGATGTTTTTCAGACAATTTTAAGAAAATATTTTTCTGCTATACTTTTGAGAAAGAATGTGTCAACTCTCAGCATCTTCCTTCATTAACATACAAATTTAATAATATAGGGCGCCTGGGTGGCTCAGTTGGTTAAGCGACTGCCTTCGGCTCAGGTCATGATCCTGGAGTCCTGGGATCGAGTCCCGCATCGGGCTCCCTGCTCAGCAGGGAGTCTGCTTCTCCCTCTGACCCTCACCCCTCTCATGCTCTCTATCTCATTCTCTCTCTCAAATAAATAAATAAAATCTTTAAAAAAATTAATAATATAGTATACACCCCAGTTTTTGCTTTGGATGAGGAGCTACCTCCCTGTATCACTGAAGATTTAATGGTCTCCATTTTTACCCTTCTTTACTGTCTGGTTGTTTTTAAAAAGATTTTTAGATAAGGTAAAATACAATTTTCTTCTCTACCTTTTAAACTCTTCTGCAATTCTACACTGAAATTTGACATGTAGTTTGATGTGAAATGGACAATGTCAGTTCACATACATGCCTTTCCCTGACCTCTCCACTTCCACCCATCCACAATATAAACCCCACGCCTAAAACAGACTAAATAAACATAAAAATAACAGTCACCCAAAAATTGTGGTGAAATTATGCATAAGAGGAGGATCAGAACAGTTATGTGAGCAAATGAATAAACAAGAAATACATTCAGAAACTTGGGTAAAATACATTTTTGATGTTTTTAATTCCTTTTCCTATCTTAAAGGAGCATTTAAAGTATGTTCACAAACTGTTTTGATAAGACATATGCTCACTGCTCTTGGTAGTTTTTCACACATTCCCAGAGAAAAAAGAAAAGGTATTAGGTCTCTGTGGGCAATTTAACAACAAATAACCATTATAAACAGGTAAGTGTTGTTTGAATGATAATTCTCCAAAAGATAAAATGAGTCTGTTTTAATCAGATTATGACATGAAGTCACATTTTTTAATGGCTCATTGCTATATTTATAGTGAGTATATTTTGATAGTACTGTATTCCTATAAATTTTGTCAGCCTTTGTATAGACAGGAAAAAATAATAAAAGGAGGGAAATCTAACAAAATATGATGTATAACAAGAAATATGAATATATTACTTAGAGAAATTTCCTTTGGACATTCCATAGCTTATTTCATACTTGATCATTTTCACAGTGACGATATTAAATATTTAACTCCTACCACCCCCACCAACACACCCCTTCATATTTTTTTTAGCCTCAGCTAAAATTTTCCTACCCACTGTCCTAGCACCCACTACTGGGGCAGCATCAATGAGACAGCCCTCCAAATATTCATCTCCTCACTGCCCAAAATTTCCTTGTCACCACTTTGCAACTCATCTCATTACTACCATCACTATTAATTCTTCTTCTACTATATTACTACAACTCTCATTACTGGGTTCATAGATGAGTTCAGCAAAAGTTTTTCAGGTGAAATGATGGGAGTAGAATCCAAATCCTAGTGAGTGGGAGTGAAAATTGAGAAAACTGTAAACTCAAGTAAAAATAATTCTTATGAGAAGACTGGCTGAAAAGGGGAGGAGAACTATAATGGGGGAGTAGGTATGAGGTCCTGGGTGGTTGACTTGTTGTTGTTGCTGTTTTAAAAAAGGAATATTTGGGTCTATTTGAAAATGAGAATTAAAAAATAAAAAAATAAAAAATAAAAAACCCTGGAGAAAGGGAGGGGAGACATACAGAAAAGAGAAGGGAACAGTAAAATGTATGGTTCCTGCAAAAGCAGGAAGGAATTGGATCCAAAACTCTGGATCCAAAGCTCTGGATCCTACCTCATTAAAAAGAGGTAAAAGCTCTTTGGTTTCCCTGGCAAGGAGAAGGAAATGATCAATGTGACTGTGAGCATCTCTAGTTTGGTGGCGGTGAGCACAAACATTTTCTATGGGAGGTGTGTTATCTGCTGAAAATGACAAGGAGGAGGCAGTGCTTGTGGTATTTAAGGAGGATACAAAGGTTACAAAATGGCCATAGAAGAGAGCAGAACAGGTATTTCACCAAATAATGCAGGGGAATGGACAACCAGTATTAAAAACTCATTTGATGTGGTCATTCCAAATTAATAATGAAACCAATGTGCCCTCTGGTGTGACCGTCTCCAGTAATACTCAGATGTTCTCAATGGTACCTGTACTAATAACTGGGTATTATAAAGAGCAGGTTTTGCGAGGAGGTATGAGAAAAGAACAAGTATTTTTTTTTTAAAGATTTTATTTATTTATTTGAGAAAGAAAGAGAGAGTAACAAGCAAGGGGAAAGGGAGAGGAAGAAGCAGACCCCACACTGAGCACAGAGTCTGACGCTGGGCTGGGCTCTATCTCAGGGCCCTGAGATCATGACCTGAGCTGAAGTCAGACACTTAACTGACTGAGCCACCCAGGCGCACTGGAACAAGTATTTTTTATAACAGCAACAGGTTATTGAAATGACCAAGTATAAAATTTGAGCTGGATGATAAGAAAAATAAATTACTGTAAAAAGTAGAAATATTAACTCACTACCACCTTTGAAGAGGTGGATATATCTAAAGTTGTAGATTAATTCATCCCTGACTACCTTAATCAAGCAGAAGGCTAGATTTTCTATAAAGAATGAAATCAGATATGTAACTTGAACCATTTTTCAGAGGTACAGGCCATCCCTTTTACTACATGAAATGTTTGCTTGAGAGTCAAATTCACAATTTCACACCAAAGTTTGCATTTGTTTTTGTAAGATGTAGGCATTAAAGAATTGTTTTAAAAATTTACTGAAATGCATACTCTCAAATGCACATTTCCTAAACAAAAGCATACAGCTATTTGCTGAAGTAATTACTAGTTCAAGTTGGGTGGCCTAAAGCTTTTCATCTGAAAGTTCCAACCAGCAATGATTCTGTACATCAAATAACATTTGGTGTGGGTATATATACACACATATATGGATAACTAATTAAAATTATATATGAAGCCACAATAGTATGCATTCCTTTATAATGAAAGGCACAATTCACTGTTTTAAAAAAGAACAAAAATAAACAAACACAATAAAGACATTTATTCGCAGCTTTAACTTCCTTGTATAATTTGATGAAGGTCCAAGGTTATTTATGTTTTGTTCCTAAATGCCCATGAGCTTCTAGAATAAAGTTAATACAGGTTTTTGAAAAAGTGATTAAGTTCCTTCAAATGTAACACATGCAAAAAATATCAAATGGAGGTTTCATTATTATGTTTATGAACAGGTAAGAAAAATATTTCAAATAGTTTAATGCTTTAAAAACTTACTTTTTGAAAATAGCTAAGATTCATTCTAAATTAAAGTTATTAACTTGGTTGGGAAGAAGGGCTGAGATGGGATGATAAGGAAAAAAGTCATTTCTAGGTATATCATGAGACAAATTTATTTCTTATTCTTGTCTATCAGATCTTCCCTACTCAAGTAAATGTCTGGAAGGCAGCCTAGAGAATTCAACCATAAAGTGTTTTACTTCTATCAATAGAACATCTTTGTCCATTAATTTCTGAATTGATTTCTATAACCCTGGAGTTTGCCAAGGTAGCAAGACATAAAGCAAATGAATGAAATCTTGGATACATGTAAAAATATTTGTTGGCCCAGTTAGTTTTCCTATAACCTGTGAATATCTGAGAGTGTTCAGCAAATGTGTAGATTATGCCTCTGTTCAGTGAACTGGTCTCCATTTAATGATTTGTTTATTTAATGGAAGTCTATTGTTCTTCCCAGGAAATGTAATATATCAAAATAATATTTGTTGAGTCTAGCAAAGCGCTGACTCCCACTGGACATTAGCCAGTTAGCAGTAATGCATGCAATAGGAGAAAATAGATAGAATCCCATATTCAAACCATTAGAGTTGGAAGGAACCTTAGAGATTCTTGGGTTCAACCCATTCATTTTACGTAACAGGAAACTGAAACCTAGAAGTGTCCTGCCAAAGTTTGCACAAGTACTTATAAATTGGACCAGGACCAGAGCTGAAGTCTCAGCCTCCATATCCAATAATCTGTCCTCCAGCTGATGAACATAACAAGAAAAGGGGTACCATTTTTGTAACATACTAGCTCCATGCAATCTCATATAGTTTTATAACCTCTTCAACATATTGGAGAACTAAACTTGGTAATTAGAATAAACACTACAAAGAGACTTGTTATTTTTCCATTCTACATCACAGATATCATAAAGAATATAAATTTACAAACTTACAATTCAGAATTATATATAACCATCACTTAGTCCTGAGACTATTGAAGGCATCATGTCTTCTGAGATTTTAAATCAATATAGTGGGAAGCAAAAGTGTAACTCTCTAAATGGTTTTCAACTATTTCCTCTTTATAAACTTATGATAAATTTTCACTTTTTTTAGCTTGAACATTGAAGAATATGGTCATTAACTCCACTATACCCATAAGGTACTCAGATGAAACAAGAATAACCAATATATCTATTAATAGGATAACTATGCAAGATTTTAACTTTACGATCTGTTGTTACATGTGCATAGGACTGAATGATAGAACAGTTGTGAAACATTTATGACTGTAACCTATACCAAGTTCTGCCCTGCTCTATCAACTCTGGGTACAAAATGAGGTCTCATTTCATATAATAAAGCAGTTAATAGAGCTAAGACACCAATCCTAGATAAAGTTTGTTTCTTCTTATTGTTATCTTTCCTGTGATGCATGCAACAATCACCTAAGAGTGCTTCCTAAGTCCTGGGCACTGTCAGTAGGAAGGGGAAAAAAACACAGAAAACTGATCTATCCACCAGAGGGACCCACATATTACTACTATTTTTAATGTGGCTGTCACATGGGGTGGCTATTGAAAACAGGAGTTAAGGTAGCCCAGATTTTCATGCCTACTGCTGGCAACATCTAGGCACACTCTACCAAAATATATCCCTCAAGCAATTACTGCAGTGTCCACCTTCTGCTGGAAGATTTCAGGTCACTTGAGCATAATTCATTACCAAAATCAAGGTACAGTAAAATGCCTTTCTGCTGAAAAAAACACTGGTAAGGGAAGAACACACCATGACACTCTAGAACAGTAGTTTCATAGTGTGCAGCTTTCAGGAAGCAGGTACATTAGCCTCTTGCCCCAGGGCTGAACATAAATTGGGCTCTTCCACCAATTTATAGGACTAAGCTGCCAATAGTCGGGGTCTTTCAGTTCATCTAAGACCTGTATACAAGGCTGAAACAGGCAGGGTCTTAATTTCAAACTCATGATATACCTGGTAGTAGCATATCCTCATAGTAAGTGGGGCTTTGGGGTTAAACATGGGCCATTAATCCAGATGTTTCACTCCTGTCATTTCCTTAAGGTCAACCCCTGTACTCTCATTACTTTTTCATTCCTATACTTCACCCATCTCCTTCCCATAATCTTTTCTTAACTACTGGATCATTCACAAGAGCATGCAAATATAACATTCCAATTAAATTTTTTCATCCCTTGACCCTACTTCCCCCTCAATTTACATATCAGTTTGTTGGTTCTCCTTTATGACAAAAAGAATTGTGGATTCTCAATGTCTTCAAGCAAAGTCTTCTCTAAGGTGGCTTAATGTCTATATCACTCTAAATGTTGCCATTTTTAATAGTTTTTTGCTTTCCTTTTAAAAACAAAAAGTATGATCCAACATATTAGACTCTATGCTATGAAAACAAAAAAAAATTATTGTATCAGATAATTTACTGCATATGGATCATGAAATGCTTTATTTTTTTTAATTAATTTATTTTAGAGAGACAGAGAGAGCACACAAGTGAGTGGGGGGAGGGGCAGAGGGAGAGAGAGAGAATCCTCAAGCCAACTCCCTGCTGAGTGCAAAGCCTGACAGAGCCCCAGAGAGTCTGAGGTGGGGCTTGATCCCAGGACCCTGAGATCATGACCTGAGCCGAAATCAAGAGTTGGACACTTAACTGACTGAGCCACCCAGGCGCCCCTGAAATGTTCTTTTAAAAAAAAAATGGTTGAAGTTTACACACATACTCATGGGGTTTATCTCTGATGCTTTCTTAGAAATAAAATGGGCAGCAGAGACATACTGTATCTGCCTCTGCCAATGCCCCATCAACCCCAAGCTCTATTTTTTGTTTTCTTCTTTCAATATTAACTAATATTTATTAAGAAACTACTATGTGTTTGATCTAATAATGTTCCCTGCCAGTACAAAGATAAAAAGATAGCCCCAGCCCTAAAAGATCTCATAGCCTAGACAAAAGTAGGCATGCAAATAGCATGGATTACTAGTTAGGTAAAAGTGTTACAGGAACAGGGACTAATATTTACAGGATAAATAGGCAATGACCAGGAGAGAAAGTAGAGAAGGAGATATTCCAAGAGGAGAGAACAGCATTTGCAAATGCAAAGAAAAGGATAAGGCTGAAAACAAAATGTATGAATTGTTTCCTATTTCTGGAGTATAAAGCTTGAAGCAGAAATAGCCATAAAATGTTGAGCAGAAAAAAAATGGACCACTTCTTGACAGCCTTCTATAGTATGCTACTTTTGGTTTTATTCTGTAGGTCAGTCATTCACAAACGGACAAAGGCTCTGGCAAGAAAATGGGAGAATCACATGGGAACCCTTTTCTAAAAACACATGGTTACCATATGTGTTTTGAAAAATGTCTCAGATGATTGATACAGCATCTCCTCCTTTCCACCTAATTTGAAAAATCACTGCTGTGGATTATGGACAGCCATTGATGAATTCTGAGCAAGGAAATGAATAGATATTTGCCCGATATCCAGATGTATAAGACCTCCATGGATATTGAAGGTCCAATGCCTTGTCCAGTGAATGCCTATCTTACAACTATATTTAACACTTTGGCTAAATCCTCAAGACAGATTCAACTCCACAACACATTAAATAGAAATGCAAGTATTTTGCAGAAAATTTCATAGAGAAGTTCAGAAAATAATTTGTTCCATACAATAGTAACTGAATAAAAATTTCACATTACATATCTCTATTCCTCTCACTGCTATTTCTCATTCTTCTTTTTTTTTCCTAGTCTCTGAAAAATCCCCTCTAACATCCTGAGCAATTTAATTTTTACCTTCAACTTGCATACCCCATTCAGAAAACAAAAGCCCTGCAGCCACTATCGATTTTTCTTCAATCATTTATTTCTCTTAGTTTCACCCCTCTATTACAAGTCGCTTATCAAATTATCCAATTCTTTTAAAAGGAAAGGTTCTAACTGTGGACATTTTTTTCTATACTTGTATATGTATTAGAAACATCAGAATAATCATTCATTCATTCATTTTATAAACATTTCTTAAATGCTTATTATATGCCAGTCTATCTTAATTCATAGCTACTATCTGGTAATATGTCTTGCCATTACTCTCTCTCCAGCTTGTAAAAATGTCCTCATAATAGTGAAAGACAATCATAAAAATACTCATTTAACATTTTATTTCAATTATGGAAGCACTATTGTGAGCTCTGAAAAAGCTTTTTCAAACAACAGTCTTGGCTCTTGCATATTTTTTTTTTAATGAAAATGTTCAGACTTCTATTCTCCAACAGCTCTCCTGCCCTCCTGCCTAGAGACAGAGAAATGGAATGGGTATCCTTTCTGCCCTTCTGTCATACAAATAACAGATTTCCCCATTAATCACATACAGGTTCGCCATCAGCTAAAAAAAAATTAATTCTTTTCTACATACGGGGAATTTATTTTAAAAAATCAGCAAGTTCTATATTTATAATTCTTTTAATAATTTCACAGTCTCAAAATATAATAAATATATAAGCACAGCAAAACAAAGGCATCTATCTAGTTGTAAGTAACTTTTCAACCAAAGATAGAAGGTTGAAATTCTACTCATGCCCTGTTTTCAAAATGTTGCACTGCCATTTTTTAAACTAATTTGTTGAGCCTCAGTGTAGAACAGAGAGAGAAATTGCATTTACTCGGAACTGTTTCCTGGTGAAATTGTTTAGCCCTCCAACAATAAGAAATTACAGGAGGACATTGAATTACTCCCTACTCAAATCTAAAGCTCCAGTTTGGAATGTGTTCCTAAGAAATGTATCAATCTGAAGAATTCCATGTTAATTAATATCTTTTATTTATTTACATAAAATGTTTGAATACATCAAAATTACCCTTATGACAAAGTATGCTTTTTTAAAACCCCTTTCAGACACAGAGTACTTCAATGTAGTTGTCTATTTTTTGCATGTGATCCAATTCTGCTTGAAGATAGCTTTGGAACACAGGCAACTATTTCAGGAAAACAGATTATTTAAAACTAGATTTTTATGCCAGATCTTTTTGTTGTTGTTAAAATATTATACAAATGAAGATATTTTAAAGGATAATTTAATCACATCCATCAAACAAAGGCATCAGAGAAGAAAAGCTAAGCATTTTCATTAAAACACTTTAGAATCCATTGTAGACTTTCCCCCACCCCTTGATCCATAGGTGTGTATGTGTGGTGGGGGTTGAAAGAAATTATTTAAAATTCATTTTAAATAAAAAATCTGACTGGGCATGTGCATTGCTTTATTCAATATTATAAACTCTTATCTTTGTGAAATATGTATTCAGTGTGTAAGGTTGCCTGATTTAGCAAATAAAAATACAGGATGCCCAGTTAAATTTTCATTTCAGATAGCAATGGACACATTTTTTTGTGTAAGTATACACCATGAAACTTTGGGGACATAATTATATTTTCAAAAATTACTCGCTACAGCCTGTATTTTTTCTGGCAACTCTAAGTACATGAATAAAGCATTGAGTCTTTAAAGAAAAAATAATTGGATAAAATGCAAACCTTATGCTGCTTTGATGTTTGCTGAGTCACTTATAAATTGAAGGCCCATCCCGCTCACATCCTGGCATAAGGTGTTTGTGATTAATTTTAAAAGTTTGGACTTAGAGATCTGAGTGTTCTGAAGGTTCATGGAATTTGAGCAGCCAGGATACCACAGACTTCCGTATCTGTTTTAAACTCAAAACACTGACAAACCAGGAAAATCTGATAGGTCTTCACTTTCCATTGTAATTATTCATTACTCTTCCCTCTGAGTGGTACCAGAGACAATTCGGTTTAAATAGAAGTGTTGATTTAATTTATCTAATTTTCCAAATTACCCAGGCACTTTACACATTATCCTTTACATATCTGATTATTCTTTGCTCTTTACATGTGTATAGCCCATTCTGTTTCTCACTCCCTTAATAGCTTCTTCCACTTCCCTGCATGCCTAGGCAAACTCTACCCTGGGCTCAGTTACCCCATCAAGCGTTCCCCAATCATTTCTCTTAACAGTGATTTTCCCTATTCGGAGTTCTTCTGGCACCTTATCATATAATCAGATAAAGGTTAAAAAACACTTGTGAAGGTATAGGTACATCTGGATGTACATACCTGCACATACAAAGTGACACACCCTGCCAAAGATAATTTAATATCCCTTTCTAATTTTTCACTCAGTTGGGTGGTTTGCAGAGTAAGCATCTATGAAGTACCTGTAAGCTTTGGAAAAAACAGGAAGGAAAGGAAAGAGGATGTTACAAAGTGAATTACATCTGGGTCCCCTTTGAGGTTCTTTCAGAAAAAAAATGTAAAGGATTTAAGTTATTCTTGGCTACAGGACTAGGCTTGTTTTTTTGGTTTGGGGGCTATTTTTTTGCAACATTACTCTAAGGTTGTACCAAATAAAAGCCCATATCTGTAAGATTACATTCAGTTAGCATCCTAATGATAACTAATAGAAAAACAGCTTTGAATATATCTTATGCACAAGGTACTACTATTCTATGCAGTCTACATGTTCAATCTCATTTAATATTCAAGATAATTGGATAAAGTACTTTCTATCTCCATTTTACAAAGGAGGAAAATGAGATTTAGAGAGGTGTCATAAATTCCCCACAGTCACACAGCACTTCAGATTAATGCAGATAAAATACATAGAGGGAGTTTACTATAATTCAGGCACTGAGCTAGATCCGAAGTGTCAAGCCAGAGGAGATGAAGGGAAAGCAGCGGGGGAAGAAAAGGAGGATGAGGGAGAAGGAAAGAAGGAAGAATAAGAGGAAGAGGAAAACAAGAAGGTAGAGTCCTTAGCCTCCTATATCTTATAGTCTCTTAGGGATAATATATATGCAAATAAGTAAACATAATCATATATAATTCTGTATAAAGATCATAAGAAGATAAAATGATTAGTTGTGTGGGAGATGAGGAGGAAGGGCAGGAGAGATGAAATATTCACAAGGGGATTACAAAACAAGAATCTGAACAAGAATCCATTAATATACAATGTGGTAAGCACCCATTTATATGTGAAGGTTTATAACTGTGAATGCAAACAATATGTTGGTAACACTCTAAGTAATAAAATAAAGCTGGAAAAACCATGAGGTACCTCATATGCATATAACGGGTCTTGAGTTGTGACATGGATGGGATGGGGAATGTAATACCTCATTATTCAAAATTAAATCCAAATGCCTCCATATAAAGTCCAAACTCCTAAATCTGATGGTCAAAGCTTTGAAAAAACTGGCCCAGGTTGACCTTTAAAACTTTATCTTCAAGTGCTCCTACAAATAAATATTCTTCCCCAAACATGTCAGTCTACTCATTCTTTTACAAAATATGCCATGCATTCTTCTTCCTCTATGCTTTTGGCTGTCACTTTTGATATACTTAGAATACACACACACACATACACACAGTTTCTTCCTTAAAGCTCAACTTGAAAGCTTAAAAGATTCTCTGTGAACAAATGAATAAAAGGACCCTACCAGGACAGACAAGTTTCATGATTATACATACTAGAATAGTGAAGGATCAATAATTCCTTAATAACAACATAATACATTGAAAATATTAATAGAGCTTCAAAAATAGGCTAACATACTTTCTTAGATAAATTCCCATGTCAGAATAATATATTACCAAACCAAGCCACATCACAAAGGAGAGTTGATGACCTCAGTTGATACAAATAGGTCATGAAGGCAAATGAGCTAGTTGTAGGTGACTGGACTGGGACCATCTGTAAAATTGTACCTGGGCAATGAGATGCTAAAGATGCCATCAAGTTGGCCTTCAGGTAGCAGAGGAATAATCAGATGGAGACCGTGTTCTGAACTTTAAGTGACACTGGAGATCCACAGAGATCAGTAATCGTGAGGCAGCAAGTCAAAAGAACTGAGTTAAATATTCCCTTATCTCCTTACGATTTCCATCAAAACAGCCAGAGTCCCAGTCCTGCTAGGTGAATGTGATAATTATTTCTAACAGTCTGTAAATAATAAAAGCAATCAATGTTAACTATTTTTTTTTAAATTTTAGATTACTAGACTTTATATTTTAATCCCTCTGATTTATAAAATGATGCATTCAGTCATTCATTTGTCCAATGTATTTTGAGTAACTAGTATGTACCGGCACTATGTGCCATGAATATGATGACAAACAACACATACTTGATTCCTAGCCTCACCAAGCTTACAATCTAGCAGGAAAGACAGACAATGAACAAGTAATTAAAAATGTGATGAATAATTCTGAAGGAACAGTACATATTGCTTGGGGAGTTTAGAGTAATGTGATTTAACTTAATACTCAATTTCAATTTTACAGGAAGATAATTGGATGGAATACCAATGGGAAACTCAGTTGGCCTACCCAAGATAAATTGAGAGGAAGCTCTATGAAATATGTTACTTTCCTTTCCTAGAGTTTAAAGGACAAAAGAAAATACTGCTCATTCCCATATGGATAACTTAGTATCAAGATGCTTAGGAGAAAGGGAACAACTGGGTCAACTATTAAAGCTCCAAGCCCTTACTTAATAGCTGAAAAGAATTAAGACCCCATGTAGTCACATGATGGGCCTCAGGATTATATAGCTCATAAATAGCAGAACTAAAACTCAAATCCAGTGGTAGACCTCTGCAGGAGTACTCCCTATCCATTGTTCAAGGGAGAGGAAGACAAGTTGTCCCATACTTCCTTGGTTTATATATCACTATAATATTTTTGAAATATTTTGGTAGGGTGCTGGTTACGGTCACAGGTTTTCAGAATTTTGGGAACAGAGGTGGGGATATAGAAGTTCCAAGAAAAGGGAATCTGAAAAGAAGTAAAGGAACCCAATGTAGAAAGTAGACTGGTAGAGAAATAACCTTACTTCAATCAGGGACATAAAATGTGTTCCTCTTTCCCCTTCCAGTTTCTCTGACTAGTGAGGGCACAGAGGAGTGGCAGAAGGTTGAGGCAGATCTTAAGTTTACCCATAACTTCTACCATCCCTCTTCAGTATCCTTTAATATAGACAACTGAGTTTCTTAGGATTACATCAAGTGTGATTAAAAATATATTTAGATGGGTGCCAGGTGGCTCAGTTGGTTAAGCAGCCAACTCTCGATTTCAGCTCAGGTCATGATCTCAGGATTGTGGGATGGAGCACCATGTCAGGCTCCATGCCTGGCATGGAGTCTGCTTGAGATTCTCTCTCCCTCTGTCCCGCCCTCTGCTCATACTTGCACTCTCTCTCTCTCTCTCTAAAATAGATAAATAAAATCTTTTATATATATATATATATATATTTAGAGTGATTTACTTTTTTTATCAGCTATGATATAAAAATCTAAATAGAAACCTAGCCTTTGTTATTCAAAAGCATTTTTCAAGTTAAGTTCTCTGGCACTATTCCCTTCCTACACCACTTACTTTCAACTCCACTGTTTCTTAAGAACACACCTACTGGGAAATTCTGGAGCGCTCAAGCCTGCACCAGGCTTGACCTATGTCATCTTGTACCTTGTATTTTACCCTGGTGAGACCTTTCTTTGATTGACCCCACATAGCCCCTGGCTGCTTAATTCTTCACCCTGGACGACCCCCATTTATGACCCAGATTCTACTTCTCAGCAACAAAAGGAAACAAAGCGTTACCAGTTTAAAGAAGAGGCTTTCTCTGAAGCACTTAATACCAAAGGTGGTGTTCAATACACATGCAGTGGGGAAGTGTGGGATCTTTTGTTTGTTGGTTTAATGTTTAACCTTTCCTTAATATCTCTTCTTTTAATGGGCTTTAACCTTTTCCCTTTGATCTCTCCTTTTCAGAGAAGAGGAGCCCAGCTTCTGCCCACCCACCCAATTCACCACCCCTTTCAGCAGTTTTCCCTTCGGCCTTCACAGCAGCCCCAAAGACACTGGCACTTCTTCAGCAATGCCCTCCCCCCAGACTGTCCCCATTATACTTGTCATCTTCCTGATTAACACCTCCAACATTCATCCCCATTTTTAAGTACTTGTGAGAGCTCTGTTCCAAGAAGAGAGTTGTGCTTTTGTGAAATTTCTCCCCAAAGCATACTTTACTGACCATCTTTCACCACATTTCCTTTAACAGCAAGCACTATTCATCCAATAGAAAACTCAGATGAGAAAATCATACGAAACCTCCACTTTAGGCACTTTGAGGAACTAACTAAATTATTTCAGACCATAAAGCATTACCGCGTACACTGAAGTGAAACTGTGTAAAAGCTCTACCTTCATTGACTGCTACTTGTTTTTTCAAAAAGTGCTTTCACAGACATTATTTTATATAAGTCTGTGAGGCAGGCAGGCCAGAAAAGAGAAGAAAACTAGGACTCAGAACATGTGAGTGATTTACCAAGTCCACATCAATTATTACAACTGAACATGGGAATGCCAACTGGTAAACAGTTCTGGCCTTGACCCCAGAGTAACACCCCTACCTGCCATCCCAGTGCCTCCACCGGGACACTCCATTCCTTCCACAATGTCTGGCTCTATGGGGTAGGCATCCTGGGTTATGGTCAACAGTTAGTTCTGACTGTCCACACCTGGTTTATACCTGCTGTTAAATGTCCACCACAACTAGGACCCGTGTGAGCTCCAGCTGCAAATCTGTGTGAAGGCGAACTTGTGGTTAGGAATCTTCAAAGATCTTTTTTTTCCCTGCTCCCACCAAGAGGCAAGGTTGGTATAGACAAGTTCCTTCTGCCTTGTGCTGTGTAAGAGTTTTTGTTCCTTAAGAATATGCCATTCTTTGGGGTACAAATTTTATGCAAGATTCACCTTACTATCTCCCACTCTCTGTGGGCCCTCAGCTTTGCTTCCTGTCCTCCGCTAATACATATGCCTATTATAACTCACTCTAGATTATCAGTAATTAAAGCTGCTTGCAGACAAATGCCAAATCTAACACTTGCTTACACATCTGGACTTAAACATTTCTGGCCACTGATGATTTCCTTTACTGCTAGTTCAGCCATGCTTTTAATAAGATTTAATCTTTAAGGCAGCATTTTTTAGGTGTTCGATACTGAGAGGGGTTTCTCCAAATAGCTAGTCTCCATAATGCCAGAAACAGAAGTCTTTGACCCATAATTTGTCATTTTTGTCTTTTATTGGCTGCCAGACATGCCATATACAGATCTCAAGGAAAAATGAACTTGCAAAATTGGCATAGAAAAGTGGAGTTGCATTTCATGATAGTGCATGGAAATGGACCCTGGGGGTACATGGATGCATGGGAGGCTGTGAAGTCACTGAAATTGCTATCATCTGGAAAAGATGATGTGATCATCTGCCAGAAACATGGGTTTAAGCAAAGGAAAGTTTACACATTTATTAACAAAGGTTTTCTTTAGAAAGAGAGAGGACTTTTTTTTTTTTTTTTTTTTAATGAAAGCTAGAGCATCCGCGGCCATGGGAATTCTAGGAAAAGTACACTGCAGGAAGCGGGGACCATGGTGGGCTTCATGCCAAAACAGATTGGGAACCACTAGTAGAGAGAAAAAAAAATGCACTCATCTCACTTACAAGACTGAGACAGTTGGATTTTCCCCTTTGTGCCAGGGAATACATTTTCCCTTAGGGGCTAAAACAGAGACATTCTCTCCAGCTCTGCCAAGGTCACCTTTTTAGGCAGATTTATTCTCAGGTGAAGCAAAAGATCCAGCTCCAGCTGCAATGTATTCTATTTGCCTGCCTTCTAACAGATTTGTTGGTTACAGCTGAATTCCTTGCTCTATACGAGCGGGCAAACCTCCTAAGGGATGGGGTAAAACAACAATATACAGAAACCATCTCAATCATAAGGTAGATATGAAATATGTTAGAAAAGACAAACACCAAGTAATAATAGGAAGACAACCGCACCAAAAAGTCTGGTGTCAAACAAATACTGCATTTACCTACTATTGCATGCTAAGCCTCCTCTCAAGCCAAAGAAAGCAAGCCCCTCAAAGATCAATTATAGGAAGAATTTAGTGCATCAGAGAAATAAATTCATAGTAATTTCTTCATCCAAGAAATATTTATTGAGCTTCGCTATGTGCCAGGTATTGTTCTAACAAACTTATTAGTGAACAAAACACAAATTGCTATAGCTTGTAAGATATTTTAATACAAGTCTTTGTGGATTTCTAATCATTTTTGTGTTGCTATATTTTACTACCTTCCATTCTTGGATTTCTCAGAGCTTTGCCCTTCCCTGTCCTGGATATATGTACAGCCCTTGTGGATTCTGTGGCCAAGAATAGTTTCAGCAGGTTCTCAATCTACATGTAACCAAATGGAGGAGGAAGGCCTTTATCCAGCTCCCATGGATTGGCCTTTGTGCCTGTGAGCTTACGTTCTCCCAAAAAAGATGATTCAGGATAACGATTCTGGCACATTATCTCATTAGGCCTCCTGATACTAAATGAAGAAGGCAGTTGAAAAATAACACTCCATTTCACAAGAGAGAAATCTGGGGCATGGAAAGGTTAAATAACTTCTCTAAATCAAACAACCAGGAATTGGGCCTGGGACAAGGACAGAGATCTTTAAAATTCACATCACATTTTCCATCCCTTACATCGTACTGTCTTTAGATTAAGTTTAAAGAATTCTGGCAAAAATCAAGAATATACAAAGAGAAAAACATAACTATTAAATAGAGCTGCTATTTTCAGAATACTGTTATAATTTGGATATTGTCAACACTAACCCAAGATACAAAAAATTAATCATCCACATAGAAATGTGTCTTATAAAATTAATTCTTATTTTCTTTAATTAGATAAACTGTAAGATTGTATTAAAAAATGTTCATGTTCCAGATGTCTCTCCTAATACTGCTAATATAGCAACAAACAAAACTCCACAAAGTATTTCACAATATTATGTTGCTATCGGAGCTTTTAAAATACAAACTTGGAAAATAAAATGCTTAAAGGAAGAAGCAGAGGGAAACACATTTGTAAATAACCTGGAAACATGAAGAAAAGAGATCAAGCTGAAACTTAATATCCAGCTGTGTAAACACATTTAGATACTTTTTAAAAAAATCTCAAATTGATGGTATTCACAAGGCCCTCCCAGTGCCAAATCGTATACTTCACATTAATTCTTCTGTGATTCCACATCCTTTCCACACTGCATCAGTCTAAACTGTCTATTTCAGATGGAACCACTCGAATTCCATGAATGTTTTTGTTTAATCAAGTTAACACTGTAAACTGCTGTTCTTGGTCATACACTCTACTCTTAAATAAAAATAAGATTTTTGAAGATGAAAGACTTGAGGTGCAGGTGCTAAATATTTGCAAATACTTTCATTACTCTCCGAGATCTGAATTACAAGTGGGGAAGCAGGGCCTTCATTAGTTTCAGTTCAGAAACGAGTGCTAAATTCCACTATTTGAAGGGAGACTAATTTTCTATCAAAAAAAATAAAAATGACTAGAAGAGAGATTTCCCAGAAGATTTCTGGGACTTCTGACAGAACTTCTGGGAAGTCAGTAACCATTCTAGCCACACGTTGAAATTCTTCTTCCAATTACATGAAATTAATGACAAGGAGAACCTACAGAGTGTGTGGCATTGCAGTAGGAGTTAACTTAAACCTTCATTTGCAACCTTCATAACTACATTAACAATACCTATTTTGATGAAACTGATCACAAGGCAAATTCACATCTAGGTCCTAACTGCATTATGAATTCAACACCTCTCTCACCCCAACACCCTACTTCAGTCAAATGAATGCTAACCTATCAAATCCAGGAAAAAAAGTCTTGTTTATAAATTGCAATAACTTTATTTTGGACATTAATTAGTTGGCTTAGAACCACACTATTGAAGCTAAATATAGTTGAACTCACAGTATGTACCTTCTACAAATTCTGTGACTATCAAGCCTTTATTTTACCTGTTTATTATGGAAGACTTCCCAGCTCATGGTTCATTAAATCCATGGTGGTATATTAAACAAATGTACTCAATAAAAATAACTATTTTCTAGATTACATGGAGGAAGGATTGCAAGATCTAACAAATAGAAATACACAATGCTCAGTTAAATGTGAATTTCTGATAAACAATTACATACTTATACTAAAATTACCATTCATTGTTTACTGGAAATTCAAATTTAAGTATGTGTACTGTATTTTATCTGACAACCCTGCTGGAAGGTCACAAAACCAGTACTTACAGCTAGGGAAAATGTGAGATATTAGACTGAATCTACTCATCCAGAATTGTACCTTCTTAAATTGACCAAAATTCAACTTGCTTCCCTGTCATTTTTATGTCTGTGATCAAAGTAGAGGATAGGATGATTAGGTGAATGAACTTCTGGACAAGTATAGTGAATACCTTTTTAAAATTCAATTTTAAAACCAAAGATGAAACTACATTTCTCCTAAACTGTGAAGCCTTTTTAAATGCAGCTTTAAGACTAACTTTAAGACTATTATTTTACAAGAAGGATAGTGTTAATGAAAACTATTCACCTTCCGAAAGGCATAAAAACTATTTATCAAAATTTTTGAAGCCATATAAGAAAAAGAGGACAAGAATCTTTGTCATGTGGTGGTATTGATCAAATAAAATGTGTAAGTGTATGCCAACTCTAAGGGGAAGATGATTATTAAAAATAAAGTTAGTTGCATTTGCTTATCTACATATGAGATTTTGCCATATATTTCATGTTTACACACGCAAGTATCAAATTTCCCCCCAGACACTAGGTTTTGGAATACCCATTATTTTTTTTAATATATCTCATGTTGAGATACTTGGATCCATGTTTTTTTTTTTTTTTTTTTTTAAAGATTTTATTTATTTATTTGAGAGAGACAGAATGAGAGAACACATGAGAGGGGGGAGGGTCAGAGGGAGAAGCAGGCTCCCTGCCGAGCAGGGAGCCCGATGTGGGACTCGATCCCGGGACTCCAGGATCATGACCTGAGCCGAAGGCAGTCGCTTAACCAACTGAGCCACCCAGGCGCCCCGGATCCATGTTTTTTAAAACATCTTTTCTTAAGAAATAGCTTTATAAATTAGGAAACAAAATTCTTTACATTAAATATATCTAAGAGTAGTTATCAAAATAATTAAATTTAATAGGCAAAAAAAAAGTCACAATACAAAACTTATCAGATGTAAAATATCCCCAAAAAAGTGTATTACCTCCACAACCAATTCAGGTATGTGTTATCAAGTGGGTCACTGGTGCTTAATCCCATAGTACCCTCACTGAAACCTTGTGAAATGCATCTCAGCACCGTTGGCTTAGGGAATGGAAGAGGGAAGCATTCACCCAGCAGCTCCTATGATCCAATGGTCAAGGGTAATCATATAGGTTTCAAATCCACCAAACATATGGGTTGCTCAAGCGTGCATAAAAGTTGGTTTTCAAAATCAAGTCCTGGGATTTTAGACACATAGTTGCATATATTTCAAAATGAGGTGATTTTAGCCCAGTAATATGGGTTAGACTAAGTAGATGATTATGTAAAGCTTTCTAGCTATGATTCTGTAATGAATTTATACAAAATAATATAATTCCAATTATGATTCTGTAATGAATTTTACAAAATTGTATACAAAATTTATTTATACAAAACAACAAACTTATTAAGTGGAATAAAGAAAATGCTAATTGGGCATTTTCGTCATTTACAGAACAAGGAGCACACTGACTGAACAAGCCTGAACTCAAGAAGACATCACCAAGACAATAGTGTAGGGGACTCCAACCTCCATCCCCCTATGAAGATCAACAATTAGCTATCCATGAACAAAAACAGCTCTGGGATTGCTAAGGAATCCCCTTAAGAAACTTCAACAACACAGTAGAACAACAAACCTGAAAATAACCACCCAAAAAGGAATGGAAGGACAGCTTCATTTTACCTGCCTCGTCCCCCACAGGCCAGCACTGCTTGGCAAAAAGAAGGCAACTCCCAGCTAGAGTTTCCCTCTCCCATAAGGGAGAGCAGGTGAAAAGACCCGCTTCCAAAGCCTTTCAGGCCCTAAGTAAAGGACCTCCTTGGGGTTCAGCACAACCAGACACCAGCCAAGCTGAGACGTACAGTGACAGCTAGGAACAAAGAAGAAGTTCAGAGATTACCAGTATCAGCGACACAGTGGGAGTGACCCAGGTTTGCAGTTACCTGCTCTGCAGAGAAGCCCAGGAGCTTTCTCCTCTGAAGAAGCTAACCAGCGACCGCCTGCAGGTTCCACCTGATTTCGCCCCACAGGTGTTCAGGTTCTCAGACACCAGCAGCCTGCATCCCTCCCAGCAGGCTCCGCGGCCCTCACACCCAGCCGGGGACCCACGCACGCAGCCATCTCTGGCCTCTGCGGCTGCGCGAGTGCCGGATACCAGGCTTGACCTCCTGGCTGACCCCCAACACTGCGCGCATGCTCAGGACTAGCCCCTCCAGCTGCGCGCTGCATGCCCTCGGACCAATCCTGGGGGGTGGGGGGTGGTGTGTGTGTGTGTGTGTGTGTGTTGCATGCCCTCGGACCAATCCTGAGCTGGGTGTGTGTGTGTGTGTGTGTTGCATGCCCTCGGACCAATCCTGAGCTGGGTGTGTGTGTGTGTGTGTGTGTCCACTCCTGAGCTGGACATGTGTATTGGCAGCCAGAGTGCACCCCAACAGCCAAGGCGCCCACAGCTGACCTGTGGCTCACTTGGATGCAGCACCTCTAGCTCTGTAACTGCATCCAGCCCCAGAAGTCCTGTCTCTGGCCTCCAGTGCCCTGCACACGCTCGCCGGGGCTCCAGCTGGATAGCCAGGGCTCCTGCCACTGCTGTGTACCCAAAGGTGGCCCTGGCCCTAGCTGCTGACCGTTGTCCTTGCCACTACATGTGTGTCTGCAGTAGGCCCCTCCCATCACTGTCGAGGTAAAATGAATCAACCCTTGAGAATTTCTAAAAAAAAAATAGTTTTATTGAAGCCCGAGTTAAAAACAGCTGCCTGGGATACACAATCTTCACAAAGAGTGCTCTGGTAAGGGAACATTTGGTTAAGGGTTATATACAATTTTTACATAAAAAGTTACAAATTATTAGACAACATTGCAGACCTTATCTTCAGTTACTCCTATATGCGGGGCTGTATGACTTTAATCTTATGGGAACCAGGGAAGTTTCTTATTTTTTCTTATCTTTTGTGTTCAAAAGTCCCCTTTTTGGTTATTTTCTTTAATGCAACAGATGTACAATGTATGCTTGGGGCAGAAATAGAGCCCATGCTTTGAGGTTTTGCCGAGTCATTTTGACCTTGGTAAATGTTAAAGGATAGCTTCCCTGGGAGCCCAGGAGCAGGACCTACAAACATTAAAAGTTGAAAATTTCCTTTATCACTACATAGACACCTGCAGGTGGCCCCCACAGCTGAGTGTGTGTACGCCACCAGTTCTGGCCCACAATCAGGTGGGATTTATCTCTGAAATAAAAGGATGGCTCAACTCAATGCAAATCAATAAATGTGATACACCACATTAATGGAATGAAAGACAACAATCACATGATCATTTCAATAGATTTAGAAAAAGCATTTGACAAAATTCCACATCCTTTTATGATAAAACTCTCAACAAATTTGCTATAGAAGGAACATACCTCAACATAATAAAGGTCATATATGACAAACCCACAGCTAACATCATAGTCAACAGTGAAAATACTCAAAATCTGATTCCAAAAGCCTGAGTGAATAAACTTAGTAAAAACCAAACTATTGTGGTTCCTGCATTATTCCCTGTGAATTTTCAAGAGGAATGCATCTATTTTTTTTCTAATATAATAATAATACAAAATTTTAAATAGTGCTATACACTTCTCCCCATCCTCCCCAATATTTCCTGGGCATTCCACAGCACTTCTCATCTCTGGGACTAAATAGGGTAACCTCCCCCATTGACCAACCTCCATCTCCTACTTCTACCTCAAGTTGTCTTTGAATATTAAGGACAGTTAGCAACTTATGAATCTTGCATTTTAACATTGCAGACTTTAGTTCAAGTATACGTATAATTTTCCTCCTCCCATATCCATCTCTCCCTCCCCCCATGACTACCTTAGTAATGGGTTTGTTTCACATAATAGCAGCCTCAACTCCCAGAGGAGAGATACCCATTATACAACCTTCTCAAACACTTTAGGAAGCAGAATAGGATAGTGAGCAAAATAATTAACCAGAAGTTTAGACAGCTGAATTGTGGCTGTGTTTCTGCCTGTAATTGCATATTTGACTTTAGATAAGTCAACTGAACTTTTTAATATACCAGGACTTGTTCAACACTGATACAATGTCTCTCTATGAAACAATGGAGTTTTTATCTTTTAAAAGTTGCCTTTAGAAAATGACAGATTGGTAGATCCCATTTTGCACTGATTTCTTTTCCCCATGAAATTTATAATTAGCAATGACTAGAAAATCATATAAGAAATATTGAACATAGATAACTCAGCTTGTTTTCTATGAAGCTATTTAAATGCAAAAATATAAGTATGGGGAAAATGATTATGTAATTACAAATTTTCTCAATGTTGAAAATATTTGTTTAAAAATGCCTATTTTTGGGCGCCTGGGTGACTCAGATGGTTAAGTGTCTGCCTTCGGCTCAGGTCATGATCCTGGGGTCCTGGGATCGAGTACTGCATCGGCCTCCCTGCTCCTTGGGAAGCCTGCTTCTCCCTCTGCCTCTCTCTCTCTCTGTCTCTCATGAATAAATAAATAAAATCTTTCCAAAAAAGCCCTAGAAATTAAAAAAATTAAAAATGCCTACTCTCTAATGAACTCTAGTTTGCCAATTTACAAAAGCAGTTTCATTTGCAAACTGGTAGATACAACCTGCTCAAATGAAGAAAAAATTCTCAAGGGGGATTAAAATACAATGAAATTAATTTTTATGTCTAACATATTATTGAGTTTAAACTCCATTGGTTTTAAAACTACATGATAAATTCATCTTGCTGTTTTTAAGTTCAATTTTTTGTGCTATTTGTTTTTAAGTAATCTTTGCTAATTACATGAGATCACAGACTCAAAGTATTTTTAAATCCATACATATTTAAGCTCATATTTAACTTCTAAAAATATTCCCTGTGGTATAAGTTCCAAAAATAGCTCAAACCGCTTTTTCTACTTAAGTAAATGGATCTGTTATTCCATATGTTACCATATAGATGACAGAAATACAAAGATGAGTAAGATATAGCGCCTGGTTTTAAGAAGTTTACAATCAAATGAGGGGAAAATAGGTAAATAAACAATAAAATCCCAGAAGACTACATTGATTAATTTAATAAGTGTTTATTAACCATTCAGTATTTGCCAGCCACTGTTCTAAGTGCCAGGCAGATATCACTAAACAACAACAAACAAACAAAACGACAAATATCTCCACCCTCATAGAGCTTACCTTATCATGGAGGGAGAGGAAAAACAAAAAAGTAAAATATACCATATATCAAGTGTTATTGATAAATGGTGTAGAGGGGAGCAAAATAGAAAAGGGGGAAAGGAGTTTGATGATGGTCAGAGAGCACTGAAAGGGTCATATTTGAACAAAAACCTGAAATGGGCAAGAAGTTGGCAAAGGCTATCAGCCTTAGGCAGAAGCATGCTGATTTAAAGAAAAGGTTGATGTGGCTGGAGTGGGTTGAGTAAAAGGGCAGATTAGCAAGAGATGAAGCCAGTGAAGTAATGGAGAGGTCATAGCAAGGGTGTCCTTTTAGTGATAAGTGTATTAGTTATCTATTGCTGCATAACCCAGTATTCCAAAACTTAGCAGCTTAACACAATAAATACGTATTATTTCACAAAGATTCTTCGGGGCAAAAATCCAGGAGTCATTTAGTTGGATGCCCTGCCTCAGATTCTCTCAGAAAGTTGCAGGGAGATGTCTGCTAGGGCTGTGGTCATCTGAAGGCTTGACTTGGACTGGAGGATCCATCTGCAGTTTGGCTCACTCACATGCCTGCTAGCATTGCTGGCTGTTGCTGGAAGGCCTCAGTTCCTGACTAGGTGGACTTCTCCATAGGGATGCTGGAGTGTCCTCCCAACAGGGCAGCTAGCTTTCCTGGAGAGAGAGAATGATGTAAGAGCGTGCAAGACAGAAGCCGCTGTGTCTTTTATGACTTGCTCTCAGAAGTCACACACTGTTATTTCTACAATGTCCTATTGGTTACGTAGGTCAGGACTATTCAGTGAGAGAGGAAACTACATACGGGCATACATACCAGGAGACAAGAATCATTGAGGGCCGTAGGATAGACTGTTACCTCAGTAAGGAATTCAGATTTATTTCGAATGAGATGGGAAGTTACCAGAAGCTTGTGAGCATAGTATTGGCAAAACTTAAGTTTTAAAAGGATTACTACAGTTCCTAGGTTAAGAATGGACAGTAGTAGGACAGCACAGAACCTGGGAGGTCAGTTAGGTGGTTTTTACAATACCAGCAAGATGGCAGATTAGATGGTGATGAGGATCAGAGGGTCAGAAATAATAAGACTGTGGGTGTAAAGAAGAGGAGAGTCAGAAAAGGCCAAAGCTGAGATGTGACTTTGGGAGAAAAACAAACTATAAAGAATTTTGGAGTGAATTATTGTGTGCTCAGTGATGTAAAACCTCTTCAGTCTTTTTACAAATTCTTCAGTAAAATATTTAACTCTAGTGGCCTCTGGATTTTTTTTTTAATAAAATGTTGATTGCTGCTCCAAGTCCAAGCAGGTCTTTTACAAGCAAAATGGCCCAGAGCCTTCCCTGGGTTCAGCCCACATCTGAGTTCATCTGCATCTGATGCAGAAAACCTTTTCCTGTTTCCCAGTCTCTCTGTTTAGAAATTGGATTCCTTTTACCTTATTTCTTTTCCTGAATCCTTGATTCCAAGTACACATCTGTCTCAGTTTCCCCCTTGCCCCTCTCATACTCCCAGATGGCCAGGCTCCTCTCCTTTCCTCACCTAGCACTTTGGTATTCCTATTTCCTCCTCCTAAACTACCTACTCAGTCCTCATCTATACCTTGTCCTAATGAGGCTGTTTATAATTCAGTGTGGCTTCTTGGGTCCTTGTGAACTGGAAGCCTGTTCCTGTTTATATCCTAGAGGCAGATCTAGCTAAAGGAACTTAGAAGATATATGCTACTGGCTAGAATATTTTTACAGTAGTGCCATTATAATTATATTTTATATATCATCATTATTATATTGCTATTATCTATCATTATTATAGGTAAGATGTGTTGGGTTCTCACTATGTCATGCACGCTGTTAAATAATCTGAAGTATTCTGTCACCTAATTCTTAAGGTGACTCTAGGAGCTTAGTATTAATAGTATTATTTATGCATAAGGAAACCAAAGCCCAGAGTGGTGGAGTAATTTGCCCAAAGTTACAAAGCAGATGCATATTCCAACCCAAGCGTGTTGATGCCAGACTACAATTAACCACTACCATATATTAATCCACATTTAGCCATCTTTAAGATTCAAAAATCTTAATAAATAATGATACTTTTATTCAGATATAAAAATATAAAAAAGTGCTTATGTATTGCTTTGCTTTAATAAGGTACAAGAGAGAACAAACAAATGGAATTGGAGAGACTTGGAATATCATAAAAAGAATTTCTCAATAAATTGAAAACCAAGCTTACATATATCACTTTTGTGAGAAAATCCAAAAAGCTCAAACTTAACCACATGGGTAAAATGTAAAAAGTTAAAAACAGACATTCATAATTCAGGTTGTCAGCTTTCAAAAATTTCATCTTAGACTGGGTATTGTAAACTATACTATGATGTCTTGCAAGAGCATAAAAAACGTTTTGATGGCCAGGGGAAAAGTGAAGTAAATTTGAGTATAGCCAGCAAAATGGGGAAAACTAAGATCAGGAAAAAGAAAAAAGAAAAAAAAAAAGAGAGAGAGAGCAAGAGAGAGGGAAGAAGAGGAGGAGGAGTTTATCTAGGAGCTTTTAAGTTCAGGAAAGCCTGGGGAAAGTGGTTGTGGAAACATTATTAATAGTGACAAATTGACATCATTGATTATGAAATTAATGGAAGTAGGAAGAGCCTGTCTCTGAGCTTTTATCCAAAGATTTCAAATGTTTTGAAAGAATCCCATGGTCAATTCTTTCCAAAGAGACTGATAAATTGAACATAATAAAAGCACAGCTCAAGACCCTGTCAGCCAACATTCTGGGATCATTATGTTCTCCCCGAAGGATGACCCTTCTACCATGCTAGAAGCCTAAAGGCTGACAGCCACAAAATATTACCCTGTCTCTAATGATCCCAAAGATGATGTGACTCAGCTTCCAACCTACCTTCCCAGTGATTTCCTGTGCAAAGCAAAAGCTAACTTGGCAATAAATAACCCATTTGCCCATAGTCAGAGAGGACTACTTGACAACCAAATGAATAGAGATTATTTTGAAAATAGAGGAAAAATTACCCTTCACCAAGAAAAGACTGATAAATGAGATGCTTACACTGGTCTCAGTTAACCATTTAAAAAATAGGAACAGCCTGGATAGATCAGTTGGTAGTTAGACGTAATCTCCAAACCATCTGTAGTGTCAGGCTCTGAAAAATCCATGAGGCACGGGAAAGCAAAAGGTAAAGAAGCACATGTATGACACAACAGAAAAGCTGTTAGCAATAACTGCTCAGTTTTGTACTTTAGGATGGTATGATTTCTCTTTTTTTTTTTTTTTTTTTTTTTTTAGGATGGTATGATTTCTCTTGGTTTTTCAATTCAGCATGAAACTGCTTGGCTAAATAAATATAGTTCAAAGAGCGAGATATCTTTTTTAGCCCAAGTTAAATCTCAGTTACATGTGATAAAGGAAGAGTGACAAAACCTGAAACTCAGGTTAACCCATTGTCACCTGTTATGAGATCCAGTCTTGAGAGACAATCCTTAAGCCACCCAGTCTGGAAGAGTAAGGTGGTTGGGGAAGCATTGGCTCAGAGGAACTCTTTTGAGGAAGGAGATAACCCAGTTCAGAATCCTGGAAGTCTATTGCTAATAAGCTTGAACAATGAATATTTTGCAATTAAAAGTCAATTTAGTAAAATTCCAATTAGATTCTCATCTTTGGAACCAGATAGAATCTTCATTATAGGCTTTCTGCATAGTAGTAGAGATATGAGCTTAATCTGTTTCCTATCTTTGAGATATCAAAATAGATTATCTGACTGGAACTCTGAATCTGTCTCTCAAAGATTTGACCTTCTGACATGGAAGAGGAATACTCTATTCAATAGTATGTGAGTAGCTACCTATTCCATATGAAAATCTCCATAATATTCTTGGAGAGATATAAAATATGAGTGTGTTTTGAATTAAGGACATAATGACCACCGTTACAGCAAAGGATTTTGTAATGAGGCACTGGTGAATAATATTACAATTTTTAGCAAAGATGATGAGAAACATTATCTTCACAAATAATACAAGGCAAGAAAATGAAGATTGTTTAAAATTTTCCAACTCTGTGCCATCCAATCATTTTTCACATACATACACACACACACCACCCAAATCCATGATTCAAGATGACTGGAAAGCAAAAATCTGAGCCTTTGGGCAAAGAGAATAGAGAGAAATGTTAAATGAAAATGTTAAAGTAAGAAAAAAGTTCTGACTCTTATACACTATTGATGAGAATATAAATTGGAATAGACTTTCTGAAGGACAAATTGGCAGTATTTATGAAAATTTAAAATGTGCTTACTCCTTGACCCAATAATTCTATTTCTAGGATTCTAACCTAGAGAAATATTTCCAGGTGTGCATAAAGGCACAGAAAATGTTCATTATGTATTGTTTATTAAGCAGAAAAACTGGAATCAAACTAATGTCTAGCAATAGGGTAGTAATTCAATTATGATAAATTCTAATCATAAAATACTGTACAAAGATTTAAGAGAATGAGAAAGAGCTGTATGTTCTAATATTTGACTATCTCCAAGACACATTATTAAATAGAAAAGGAATGGAAAAAGGAAAGGCAGAGATCAATATATAGATGGATATTATAGTATGTTTAAATCTGTTTATTTTTACATGTATATTACATAGATATAAATACATTTACAAATGTATGTGAAAGCGTTCTTTCAGTGGTCCCCTCTAGAGAGGAAAGTGGGTGTTTAGGGGAGAGGAAAAGTAACTTTTCATTTTTTTAATTTTATAAATGCCTACATTATTTAAATATTTTCAAAACAAGTATATAAAGATTATAAAGGGAAATATTTTTAAACAAAAATAAATAAATAATATTATTGAAAAAGAAAACAAGATTTACTCAGGATAGACTAGAGTATGCAGTGATGTTAATCAATACCCAAAGCCCAGTGGTATATATCATGTGTCTGTCACAGTGCAGAGGCAGCAATATACCAAACACCTTACTGTTCTCCAGTGTCCAAAGCTATCTTTGCTTTGCAACTGTTTCATCCTCTGCTTGGAGCTCTGATGCGCAGCTCCTCGGGAAGTCCTACTTGTCCTTTAAGAATCATCTCGAGGCTATCACCATTTCAATCACTGATCTTCCTACGCTGTTATAGATGTACCCTTAATGCCTTTGTTCTTCTCACTGCCCTGCATTCATCACAAGAGATTGTAATTGCTGATTTATTTACCTGCCTTTCCCATGAAGCATGTGCTCCTTGGAGGTGAGGCCTAAATATTTCATCCTTTGTATTGCTTTCTTTTTTTTTTTTTTAAAGATTTTATTTATTTATTTGAGAGAGAGAGAATGAGAGACAGAGAGCACGAGAGGGAAGAGGGCAGAGGGAGAAGCAGACCCCCTGCTGAGCAGGGAGCCCGATATGGGACTCGATCCCGGGACTCCAGGATCATGACCTGAGCCGAAGGCAGTCGCTTAACCAACTGAGCCACCCAGGCGCCCTGTATTGCTTTCTTATACCTAGTTCAGTACTTGGTATCTATAGGTATTTGAGAAATGTGAGTTAAATACTTTCAGTACAATTGTGTGGGAAGGGTATAGGTAACTGTTCTGTGTAGCTCCTGCTTGACATGCCTTCTAAATCCGTGCATTTTCCCTTGATAGAGAAGTGGATTCCTGGGCAGGATCAAGGTTGCTGACATCATAAAGTCCTGATCAAATCTCAGGACAGTCTGGGGTTCTGATCTCCACTTTCTCCAGAGTTAAGCTGCAACCTGAATGGGGATCCCTGCATCAACTTGATGTCAAGAATGGCTACTACATTGAAACACTGGCACTGAAACTCCATTACCTTGGGTAATTAAACCAGTGCCAAAGGCAAAAACAGACACATAGATCAATGGAACAGAATAGAGAACCCAGAAATGGACCCTCAACTCTAAGAGCCCACTAATTTTTGACAAAGAAAGAATATCCAGTATAAAAAAGATAGTCTCTTCAACAAACAGGGTTGGGAAAATTGGACAGCCACATGCAGAAAAATGAAACTGGACCACTTTCTTACAGCATACACAAAAACAAATTCAAACTGGATGAAAGATCTAAATGTGAGAGAGAAATCCATCAAAATCCTAGAGGAGAACACAGGCAGCAGCCTCTTTGACCTCGGCTGCAGCAACTTCTTGCTAGACACATCTCCGGAGGCAAGGGATACAAAAGGGAAAATGAACTATTGGGACTTCATCAGGATAAAAAGCTTTTGCACAGTAAAGGAAACAATCAACAAAACTAAAGGCAACCTATGGAATGGGAGAAGATATTCACAAATGACGTATCAGATAAATGGCTAGTATCCAAAAATCTATAAAGAACTTGTCGAACTCGACCTCCAAAAAATAAAAAATCCAATCAAGAAATAGGCAGAAGACATGAACAGACATTTTTCCAAAGAAGATATACAAATGGCTAAATGAAAAAAATGCTCAATATCACTCATCATCAGGGAAATACAAATCAAAACCACAATGAGATACCATCTGACACTGGTCAGAGTGGTTAAAATTAACAACTCGGGAAACAGTAGATGTTGGCAAGGATGCAGAGAAAGGGGAACCCTCTTACACTGTTAGTGGGAATGCAAACTGTGGTAGCCACTCTGGAAAACAGTATGAAGGTTCCTCAAGAAGTTAAAAATAGAGCTACCCTACGACCCAGCAATTGCACTACTAGGTATTTATCTAAAGGATACAAAAATAGTGATCCAAAGGGGCACACACGCCCCAGTGTTTATAGCAGCAATGTCCACAATAGCCAAACTATGGAAAGAGCCCAGATGTCCACTGACAGAGGAATGGTTAAAGAAGATGTGGTAACACACTCACACACACACACGCACACACACACACACACACCACCCTCCTTAAGGCCCAGCCTATCTATTATCTATCATCTATCTATCTATCTATCATCTATCTATCTATGAAATGGAATATTACTCAGCCATCAAAAAGAATGACATCTTTCCATTTGCAATGACATGGATGGAACTAGAGGATATTACGCTAAGCAAAATAAGTCAGGCAGAGAAAAACAAATACCACATAATTTCACTCATATGTAGAATTTAGGAAACAAAACAGATGAACATAGGGGAAAAAAGGAAAAATAAAATAACATTAAAAACGGAGAGGGAGACAAACCATAAGAGACTTTTAACTATAGGAAACAAACTGAGGGTGGGTGAGGGAATGGGGTAATTGGGTGATGGGCATTAAGGAGGGCACTTTATGTAATGAGCACTGGGTGTTATATGCAACTAATGAATCACTAAATTCTACCCCTGACACTAATAATACACTACATGTTAATTAAATTGAATTTAAATAAAAAAAAATAACAGTGCCAATGGTCCCTGAACTTTTCCCTCCCCATTGGACCACAGGCCATTCTCTTTAGGGCCCAGCCTAACCAACAGTTTAGGGCCATTAACTCAACACGTCTTCCCACTGCCCTCACCAACCACCCAGGACTTGACCCTTGTCAGGGCTAAGTTCATGCTTCTACTTGAAAAGCTGGCAGTGATTTTTCTTCAACCCACTGACACTAGAAAATCAGAAAACTTCCTTTTGAGAAGCTAAGCTTGAATATAAGCCAAGACTGGGTGTAGTGGCGTCACACTTTCCTACAGACACTGCCATCCTAAGGCGCCACATTTTAAGCAACATTCCTATTCCAAAGACTTCCAACTACTTTACCTGGTGAAGTATTTTAAAGGGCATCTACAAGACTTTGATAATGGCCTTATGCTGGTAAGTTCAGTTATTTAACCTGTTTATACACCAAATCTGCCTGCCTTCACTGGGTTTCTTACCCAATATTTTTTTTTTTTAAGATTTTATTTATTTATTTGACAGAGAGAGACACATTGAGAGAGGAGCACAGGCAGGGGGAGGGGAGGGGGGAGAGGCAGGCTTCCCACTGAGCGGGGAGCCCGATGCGGGGCTCGATCCCAGGACCCTGGGATCATGACCTGAGCCAAAGGCAGACGCCCAACGACTGAGCCACCCAGGCGCCCCTCTTACCCAATATTTTTACATCTAAAATCTATAAAGTTATAAAAGTAAGTAACTTCTCTAATTTATTTTCCTTCACAGCTTTTCTTACCATCTGACATATTTCATATTTTGCTAACTTATTTCTCTCTCTTTTTGTTCCTACTGTAACAGAAGCTCCAGAAAGGCAGAAATTTTTAGTTACTTTGTTCCCTTGCATATCCTTGGTGTCTAGAACAGTGCCTGGCTCCTTAAAGCCATTTGTATGGACACAAAGAGGGGAGGATGTGGATTAAGAGCCAACTGGCAATCACTGACATAGACTTTTATTCAGTTGATGCAGGCACAAGGCCACACCTAGTCTGAGTAATAACAGGAGTGTATTTTTTTTTAATCTCCAATGATTTTCATATGCAGCCAGATTTGAGAACCACAGTTGAAAAGATTGTTGTTTGGTTGTTTTCCATTCAACAATATCAATGTCAAGAAGAGTTTCTGATGCTCTTCTTGTCTTTGTCTCTTTCTCTGTGTAAAGAATCTTCTGGGTAGCAAAACCCAATGGAGTTGGGAATGAAATTTGGAGATGGAGGTGGACCTTGTTAACAGCTCCTTAAAGGAATGTTGTAACCTTGAATCAATTTAGGAAAGGATTTAACTAAGGAAGTTATGACCCGTGATGACAAGCTGATGATATTTCTGCTTCTATCTCCCCTTTTAGGCCAAATATCTTACATTTGAAGTAGGACTAAGGAAGTAGTTTAAGACATTAAAAACTATGATCTTGGGGCCCAACCAGACTGCTCGCTCTTCCTCATCATGAGCTTTCTGTGTTGACTTCCATGACTTCTTTTGAACGAGATTTTTTCTACCCTTAACATCACAGAAGTGGCAGAGAAGATAATCTATTACAATTGAAACATGATATAATAGCTAAGAGTTTCTTTCCTTGTTTTCTTAAAATTTATTTTTTAAAACTTTTATAGACTATAGGGGGGAAGGGTAGCATTTTATTTCAGCCATTAAATGTTGCCTATTAAATAAAATTCAATTTCTCTGGTACCAAAAAGGCATTTCCTGTCAGGTATAGCAGTTATGAAATTCAATCTACAGATTCAAACAAAATCTTTATTTTTTTTTAAGATTTTATTTATTTATTTGAGAGAAAGAGAGAGAATGAGAGAGAGAGCACATGAGAGGGGGGAGGGTCAGAGGGAGAAGCAGACTCCCCGCTGAGCAGGGAGCCCGATGCGGGACTCGATCCTGGGACTCCAGGATCATGACCTGAGCCGAAGGCAGTCGCTTAACCAACTGAGCCACCCAGGCACCCCAAAATCTTTTTTTTAATGACAATCTAATACGAGCTCCCATCTTCCTGGTATAGTAGAAAGTTATTTTGGGGTTTCTGCTTTCCTTAGGCTTCTAGTTTTTGAACTTTTACATGGTGCCGAGGGATGTGACAGGATAAAGTCTGAAACTCCTAGGATCTGCAGATCACCGGTCTTTGAAGTTATGTCCTGATGGCCCTGAAGTAATTCTGCTACCTTCCAGCCCTGCTAGAGCATGAAAATATCTGATAAGCTGTCCAAACGGTCTTTTATGCAGACATGCCACACCACCGAGCCTTTCCTGAGATTTTACCACAGCCCTAGACTCCAACAGGCTCCCAAGCACAGGATTCCTCTCTCCAGGTCCCTCTCATGTTTTCCTCTCAATATCTCTACTCCATGTGTCTTCCATCCAGGACAGGAAAATTCATCTTTTGTTTGCTTCATAGGCTTCAAGCAAAATCCCCTTAATGAATTGACACATTTGTAAACTAAAAGCCCTTAAGACACCCTTTTTCCTACTTTCTGACAAACTGCTTTCCTTCCCTGAGGCAATGAGTTTACTGTGCACTTGGAGGGGATGAAGTAAAAAGGAGAAGTACAGAAGGAAAAAAACCCATCATACTAAACAAAATGTTATCCTACTTCAAGAGTAGATGGTGAAGTTTCAGATAAAATGTATTTTTTTCTACGATTTTGACTGTAAAATGCTTTTCAGCACTGGTTCTGTATCCAGATATGGTTTACAAATGTTGTAACTCCTAAGAAATATGTTTTATTATTGCATTTCATCTACCCCCATTTGAACTTCAGGACCTATTATAAGTATTTCATAAATATTTGTTGAACTGGAACGTAAAATCAATTTCATATAATCTAAAACCAAAAAGCAAAGAAGGGAGGATATAAGTAAGACTGAAAAATTCAGATGTGATAACAGATGGATAAGTTGTACAAAATTTATACTTAATTTTCAATTATTTAAATAACTATATTACCCAGTTGGGAATTCAAATGATCAGGGGAATGGTACAGTTTCCACATTGATATAAACTAATCTGAAAAGACAGAAACACGTATGAAGACAGCAAAGATGGGTCACCATTTCCTAAGCTGGATCTGATGAGAGATGGTAGATATGTAGAGAAATAAGGTTTCCATAGGGAAGCAAGTTTGAGAAGTGCTGCATATCAGACCTTAGAAATTTAAAAACCACATTAGTTTATTTATCTGAAGCCTCTGAGGAGTTGTGCAGAAAAGGAATCTGTTTAATTTTGCTTAAATTATTTTTCAAACTTATTTGAGCATCTTTCTCTCCCTCTCCCTCTACACACACACACACACACACACACACTAGTATTCCTATTATCATCTAATGGACAAAGACACTGTGTTAAAAAAGATTACCTTTGGATGCCTGGCTGGCTCAGTTGGTAGAGCATGAGATTCTTGATCTTGGGGCCCTAAGTCCAAGTCCCACATTGGGTGTAGAGATTCCTTTAAAATAAAAAAATCTTAAAAAAAAAGGAAAATCCTTATAAAAAAATTACCTTTGGTATTACTCAATTCTAAGTTCACAGTTTACTTGTCTTCCATTTTTTTTCTTAACTGTTCTTTAGTAACTTTTACCATGGAATGAACATTTATTCATTCTATTAAGAAACTACTAGTTGAATATTTGATAGAGAAGTGATGTGCAAATATTGGTTTAAAATGGTTGTCTTTAAAAATTTATGTACATGTTTATCAAGGCTAATGTTTTTTCTTATTCCTGCCTCCTGGTTTCTATGTTTTTAGAATGAGTTTCTCTCTTTCATTCTTTTTTTCTTTCTTTCTTTCTCACTGGCAGAGGAAGTACCTTCACACTAAACTTTGAAGACTTTGTAATCTAATTTTTTTTAGATATTTCAGCAAGCTTTAGAAGAAACTACAGGAGATAGCCCTGCTTTTTTTGTTTGTTTGTTTTAAACATAATATGGTGTTATCAACCAAAAAAAAAAAAGATTATGCATCTTTCAGAATCCTTGCCAAAGTAACCAGAAGATAAAAAACAAATCCACACAACAGAGGACCCCCTTTAGGCATTCACATATTATTGGTGAACAGGTGCTTGGCTTTACCTTAAGTTCAGATACAATAGCCAATTTCTTCCTTTTCTTTCTACTTTGGCCTCTGAAGAAGTGAGCTCCTTCTCGCTCATCCTCCATTAATCAAAGAGAATTCATCTGATTGGTGAGAACCTGATATCCACAGGCCAGATCCCAGGTGCGGGTAATTTTCCTTCTGATGCAGCAAGCAGGATTGGCTTTCTGTCCCACGGACCACGTGGGTCTTGTATTTCTATTCTCTATATGTAGACCAGTCACTCAAATTTTGATGGGCACCAGAATCATTTGGAAGACTTCATAAAAGATATTTTTGGGCCCCTTCCCCAGAATTTTTGATTCAGTACTTTGGGGATAGGGTCCAAGAATTTGCCTTTCTAACAGGTTTCCAAGTGATGTTGATGCTGCGGTCCTTGGATCCACTTTGAGAACTGTGCTAGACAAAACAGAAACAGCCTTTTTTTCACTTATTATCCAGGTCTCCACCATCTCTGTTCTAACATCTTCTCTTCTGGCTGAGCAGGTAATTCAGCAGGTTAAGTCTCTTACTTGTGAAGGTGATCTTTAATTCAAGGGGAAGCTAATGGCTTCATTTCCTTTTAGACACTAAGTCATTATCCTCCCACACAGGATGAACAGTGAATTTCATACTTTAGATGACTAAACTGATGCTTAACCAACGTTTGGCTCCTTGTGCCTTTTTTAGCAATTGATTACAACTCATAGGGAAGGCGGAGTAAGTGGTTAGATTGTCCCCTAGGTCTCTTCCTGGTCCCAACTTCTTCCTCTTCTGTCCCAAAGCAACAGATATTGTCCTGCCCACTCAAAGGTGGATACATGTGATCTTTCTGCACCTGTAGTTTGCTAAGAATTCAAGCTTTTTCTAATAGAAGGTCCTGTATCACTGTAAGATATTCCACTGCCTGTATTTCTGCAGAAAGAGCTTTATGGAGACATTTTGCACATAAGAAGTGGCAGGTGTTTTCATATCCATATATCGTTTATAGTTCACTGCCACTAGACCATGACAGCAGAATGCACATTTATCACAGAATTTAATATAAAAAGTTTTTTGGCCAGTTTCCTGGTCTCCAAGCAGAATAATCATGAATTTCTCACTCTGGAAAAAAAAAAGGGGGGGGGGAAGGATGGCTACAAACAAGAAAAGAAAAAGCAAAACTTACACTTTTCTTTTTTTAAAAAAAAATTGACATATATGGGGCGCCTGGCTGGCTCAGTCGTTAAGCGTCTGCCTTCGGCTCAGGTCACGATCCCAGGGTCCTGGGATCGAGCCCCCGCCTCGGGCTCCTTGCTTCTCCCTCTCCCACTCCCCCTGCTTGTGTTCCCTCTCTTGCTGTGTCTCTTTCTGTCAAATAAATACAATCTTTAAAAAAAATTATTATATACAGATATTCATTATGTTATTATTTATAGAAGTGAAAAACTGAGATGTTTTAATTTTCACACACAATAAACACCCACAAGAATCTGTTGAGAAAAGGAATTATGGTCCGGTGTTGTGTTGGGAGGGGCTGAACCTGGAGAAGATTAAGTAATGCTGTGCTGGGAGAGGGGTGTCTTGTGGTCTTCATATCAACTAAAATCACCTTTGAGATTGTCTTCAGGCACTGTCTTGATTGTTTCACATATGATATCTCAAAATATACTTAAAGAGCATCAGTAGAATATAAATATACCTATATATGTACGTATAGGTTAATAATGGTACCATTTATTTTGAGTTGGTTTGAGTTGAGTGCTGAGTTGGTTTAATTCTTTCACAGTTTTTGGCTTATTTAGAAAAAGCCTAATGAATTCAGTCATACCTTATGCCATTTATCCTCGACTCTTCATCCTAAATATGACAATCCAATTTCTATCTTCCAAGAATCCATTCATTCTCAACTTGGGGTGGGGAGTCACAATATTATCCCCACAGGAGTAAACACTGATTCTTGGGGGATGAAAAAAAAATCATGGTCATTACAAAGGTATGTGGCCCTCCAAAGATCATACTAGCAAAATAGATATATAGTATAACTGTGGTAAAATTTCATGAGGTGGCAAGGATTAGGAAAAATTCTTCAAAAAGGCTTCTTAGGGCATCAGTAGTGAAAAAAAGGGCCATGAAACACTGCTCTAATGCGTTGCTTCCTGTGTGAGCTCTAATCCACTCCCAAGACTTTTCTGTTGTTATTTCTGTAACCTTTACTGAGGACTTAAGGTAATGAATTTGTGATACTGGTATTATCATTCTGCCCATTTACAGTGAGGCATGAAGAATTAAAAAAAAAATTAAGTTGCATGGGTAGTAAGTAGCAAAGCCAGTGTTCAAGTTCAGGCTGACTGAATCCACAACTCAGGCTTATCAACATGATGCTCTCATTTAATTCAAAGGTTATCTGAACCCAAATAACTGTAAATCTAGTTCTTCCCCCGAGTTGCAGGCTCTTCTGTCCAACAAGCAAACTGTTCTACTGTTCTAATCTTGATCTGGTCTACTTGGATATTTCACTGGCAACTCAAAATTTTTTGTTTACTTAACTGATTTATTTTATGATAATTGATGTACAATAAACTGCACATAATGAAAGTGTATAATTTGTTAAGTGTTGGCAAATTATTCTCCCATGAAACCACACTCTGTAATAAAGGTAAGGAACATATCTACCACCCTCTAAATTTCCTCAAATTCCATTGTAATAACTGTCCAGTTCCTTCCTGAGACCCATCCCAGCCTCAGCAACCACCGATTTGCTTTTTGTCATCTTCACCTTTTCCAGTGTCCTTCACGGTTTAGGTAGATCCAGATTTCCATCCGTTATCATCTCCTTCCGCCTGGTGGAGTTCTTCTATTTCTTGTAGAGCAGTCTGTTAGTGACGAATTCTTTTATCTATATATGTCTGAAAAAGTGTTCATTTCACTTTTGTTTTAGAAAGACACTTTCAGTGAGTGTAGAATTTGAGGTGATAATGTTTTCTTTCATTATTTTAAAGCTGTTGCTCTATTCTCTTTTGCTTGTGTTGTTTCCAAGAAGTCTGTTGACATTCTTATCTTTGTAATTGTACATGATTTGCCTTTTATCCATGTCTATTTTAAATATTTTTCTGTTATTAGCATTTTAAGTAACTTCAGTATGATGTGCCATTGTGCAGTTTCTTCATGTATTTTGTGTTCCAAATTCATTGAGCTTGTTGAATGTATAGGTTTATATTTCATCAAATTTGAAAATATTTCATATGTTATTTCCTTAATACTTTTTTAAAAAATTTTATTTGACAGAGAGAGACAGAGCAGAAGCAGGGCGAACGGGAGAGGGAGAAGTAAGCTCCCCGCTGAGCAGGGAGCCTGATGCGGGGCTCAATCCCAGGACCCTGGGATCATGACCTGAGCAGAAGTCAGACGCTTAACCCACTAAACCACCCAGGTGCCGCTCCCTTAATACTTTTTATCTCTCATTTTCCTCTCCTTGAGGAACTCCAACTGTACTTGTCTCAAAAATCATTTAGACATTTAATTCTGTTCATTTAATCTATTTTTTCTTTGATCGCTTGTGCTTTTGTATCATCTTTAAAAAACATTAATCCAAAAATCATGAAGATTTACATTCAGGTTTTTAATACATTTTGAGTTAATTTTTGTATATAATATGAGGTTCAACTTTTTTTTTCTTTTTTTGCATGTAGATATCTGATTATCCTAGACCATCTGTGGAAAATACTATTATTCCCTCCCTGCCCCCATTTAATTGTATTGGTACTTTTGTTGAAAGTCAATCATAAATGTGAGGGTTTATTTCTAGACTCTCAGTGTTATTGCATTGAGTCATATGTTTCTCCTTATGGCAGTACCTCATTGTCTTGATTTCTGTAGCCTTGTAGTAAGTTTTGAAAATGGACAGTTTAAATCCTCTGACTTTGTTCTTCTTTTTTACAATTGTTTTAGCTCTTCTGGACCCATTGAATTTTCATATGAATTTTAGGATCAGCTTGTCAATGTTTGCACATAAGTCAACCAGAATTTTGATAGAGATTGCATTGAAACTGTAAAACAAATTGGATAGTACTGCCATCTTGATAATTTAATTTCTTTCAATCCTGGAATATGGGCTACCTTTTGATTTATTTAGGTCTTCTTTAATTTCTTTCAGAAATTTAGTTTGTAGTTTTCAGAGCATAAATTTTGCTCATTTTTTGTTTAATTTATTCCTAAGTATTTTATTCTTTCTGATGCTATTTTAAGTCAACTTTTTAAAGATTTCTTTTTCAGGTAGCTCCTTGTTACTGTACAGAAATATTCTTGATTTTTTTTTTTTATATTTTGTCCTGACTTTGCTGAGCTTTTTTATTAGTCCTAATAATTTTTTAGTGGATTGATTAGGATTTGTTTTATGTACCAGATCATGTCATCTGGTAATAGAGATAGTTTTACTTTTTCCTTTCCAATCTGGATGTTCCTTATTTTGTTTTCTTTCCTAACTGACCTGGATTGAACCTTCAGTACAATGTTGAATAGAAGTAGCAGAAGTAGACATCCTTGCCTTGTTTCTGATCTTAGGGGGAAAGCATTCTGTCTTCTTTCACCATTAAGTATGACACTAACTGTGGTTTTTCACATGTATTCGACTAATGAAGTTTCCGCTCTTCCTAGTTTGTTAAGTGTTTTTTATCATGAAGAGGTGTTGAATATCCTCAAATGTTTTTTTCTACATCTACCAAGGTGATTATATGATTTTTGCCCATTTTTCTACTCTATTGATGTAGTGTATTACATTGATTTATTTTTGTATGTTAAATCACCCTTACATTCTTGAAATAAATCCCACTTGGTCATGGTTGCAACAGATTCTTAACTGGTCTTTTTCCCATCTCAAGCTCCATCAAGCCATCCTACCTATTACAGGTATTTTTATAAGATGCAAATCTTAGTCATACTCTTTTATGAAACTCCTTTTTTTTTTTTAAGATTTTATTTATTTATATGACAGAGAGAGACAGCGAGAACAGGAACACAAGCAGGGGGAGCAGGGGAGGGAGAAGCAGGCTCCCCGCGGAGCAGGGAGCCTGATGTGGGACTCGATCCCAGGACCCTGGGATCATGACCTGAGCCAAAGGCAGACGCTTAACGACTGAGCCACCCAGGCGCCCGAAACTCCTTTTTATCGTTATGGCCTTTGGCATAAGACCCAAACTCAGCATGGCATTGGGAACTCTTTGACCTGGCCTAGTAGGATCTCCAGACTGACTGCTTACCGCTTCCTCCCTCCAAGCACTGTTAACTACTTGTAATAGTCATCTCCAAGTTCATTCCTCTGCATATGTTCCACCTGGAATGGTTTTCATCATCTTTGTCTAGTTAATTCCTAATGATTTATCAAACCTGATTTCTGGTGTATGCTCCTCGCAGAAGCTATGTCTCATATTCATTCTCCCAGTATGTAATAGAACCTTGTCCTAGGTACTCAGTTTATTTCACTCCTGGTATATACTGTGTCATATTAAGATTATTTTTTCTATGGAAATTTCTGAGGGAGATGATTGGACTCCTTGAGGAAAGGACCTTGCCTTAATGAAATCTCTGTATTTCTGGTGCCTGGTACAGGTCCTGACCAAAGGATTCACTGATGTTTAATACTAAATTTTGTATGATGGAGGAATAAATATAATGCATATTTTAAAGATCTGTAGAATTCCTAAATACTTAAAATTAATTCCATTGCCTATATAGAAATTCTGTGTGGCACTTATCACAATCCTAAGTGACGATTTACCTGTTATACATTTAACATCCAGTCTCCCATGAAGGCAGAAACCATTTCTGTATTGTTCACCACTGTATCCTCAGCCCTTAGCATAGTACTTTTACATACTTGTTGAATGTACCAGTGAATAAATAAATGATGATTTTTTGCATGAAGGAATTATAATTAAGTATCTTTCTAAAATAGATCACACTTGATGGAAGTAAAGTATTAACTCTCCGGATTACCTCACTGTTATCTCCCCCCCACCCCCAGATTAGCTGGTTTTAGCAGACTTGGAGTCCTAAAATCATGTACTTTGACATGAAATTGCAGTCATCTAATTTCACACTTCATGCATTTGCTCTTCATTAGTTAATAATAACTTACTGCAGGTCCCGTTCTAGGTAATTTGTGTAAAGTAACTTTTTAGTATATGCGATAGGCATAATTATTGTGGTAATCATTAGTGCCTTGTCATTGAACATTTCAGCCTCCTTCTCGTGCACATGGTCAGATTGCACTATTGGCCTTGTATCCGCATCTGGCCAATGATTTATGAGGGGAAGTGAAGTAGGTCATTTCTAGGTGAGTACACTTGCTGGAGACAACCTTCCTGAGCTCTTTCCCCTCCGGTATGGTGACTGGCAATAGTCCAGACAATGACTGCTGTAGCTACCTGGGTCCTTGAAGAAGCGTGATGTGGAACGGAGCCCCCAGGGGATCTGCGATGAGCATGCAGAATTAGCAAAAAATAATCTTTTTTTCTGCTTTGTAAAATTCAGACATGTGGGGTTTCACTCTAGCGTGGTGCAGATCAGCATGACAGATCCAGTTATTGTCTCTGTTTATAGATGAAGAAACGGGGGTGGAGAGTGGCCAACTGAACCGTTTCCATCATCCCGTCAGTGTGACATAGCCCTGTGGGATTCCGATCAGGCAATCTGCCTGCAGAATCTGCACTCTTCACCCTCTGCTCCACGGCTCTACACTAACGTTAGCCGTCTTCTGGCTGGGACATTTTTCCTCACGCACACGGAAACACACAGCTGTGTATATTCCAAAGGAGAAGTGGATAATAACATAAAGAACCGGTTTAATAGGGCCAAACCTCAGAGAACCATTTTTCTCTCCTGATTGAGTACTCTGTCATTTTAATGGGACAATCATAGTTTCACAAATCATTGAGTTAGGACAATTTCTGGGATAATTACCTTGTCAGTTAAATTTAAAAATATTGAAACTAAGGTTGAAGTTTGAAAATTATTCACAGCTTTTGCTTTCTCCTTGTTTTATAAAACCACCGATAATGTCCAGAAATACATAAATACTCTGATATTGTAAACCTGAGATCAAATGAAGTGTAATCAATTTTTCACAGTGGTTAAAAAGGCCCATGGAGAAAAGCGTGGTTCAGCTGCCTCAGAGGCAGGGCTTATTATTATAATAGAAAGTCACTTCGGTATTTTTGCCAAAGTAAATTATTCAAAAAATTAGTAAAAATGAAGTCCTTTTTTTAATGACCCTTTTGATGCTTATAACATTAATACACGTAAAGTACTTAAAATTAATTACTAAGCTTTTTACCATAGAAACAAAGGGCACGAAAAGATACAGAGTTGCTGGTGTTATTTTCCCAATAGAAGAGCAACATAGCATGAAACCCCTTTTAAGAAGAATGTAGGGCTGCCCTATAGAACAACACCGGCCACATATGGTTACTTAATTTAATATAAGGAAAATAAAACAATCAATTGCTCATACACTCACGCACCTTCCAAGGGTCGCTCTTGTGGGGCGGGAGGCAGACTACCAGCATGGTGTGAGTGAAAAGAGAGGCATGTGCCAGGAAGTCCAGAGGAGGGAAATTTTCAGCGCTCTGTTCAGGGAAGTTATGCTATAGGTAATTTCTGATCTGAGTCTTGACAGTTCAGTAATGAGAAAGATAGGCAAATAAATGTGGGAAGTGCCCTCATATCAGAGGCAACATTACAAGTAATGATGTAGACTTGAGAAGTCCTTGATGTGTATGTGAAATTAGAACCAGTGTAGTTTTACCAGCGAGTAGTATGTGATGAGCTGTCAAGATCCATGGGGGCCAGGCATTGAAGGCTTTACAGTGCAAAAACCCTTGTGTTTAATTCTGTAAACTAAGTAGGAAGCAGGAAGGTCTTAAAGTAGGGGAGTGACAAGATCAGCTTTGCATTTTAGGGAATTCACCCGGCAGCAGTCTGGAAACTATATCCAGGTAGGAGACCATGACCATGAACCAGAAGAAAGATGCCTCAACAGGGGCAGATATTCAGAGGGCAGGGGACAGATGAGAAAACTGCACAGCAGGAGAAATGTGCAGGGCTTGTTCCAAGATTGAACGCGGGGGGTGAGGAAAAGGGAGAGAGCTCGGATTGCGCTCCGGTTTTTATTATAAGGGTGTTTACCTACTGACATAGTATCTTAGAGGAGAGGATGCATAGCTGTTGTAATACAGATAGTCAAGAAATGGTTTTCAACAAAATTGAATGTTAGATGAAAGAACTATGAAATTACTATGTTAAAAAACTGACAAACAGCACATTTTCCTCAGTGGAAGTTTGTTTATAATGTACATTTTGGTCCACAAGGTGCTAACCCACCTCTAGACTCTAGAGGAACTTCAGGGGAAACTTTTTTTTTTTTTTCTTAAAACCTATTGCCTCAAAAAAAAAAAAAAGTTGGTAGAGGCACATTAGAGAACTTTTTTGATTCTGATGTAGCTAACTTGTGAGGCCCACAAATGAGTAAGTTAAGATCAAACTTGAGTTTGGCAGTATCTCATGTGTACATTTTAGTGATACAGATCGTCCCCTGCATTCCCCACTCCTTGCTTAAACACATCCGAAACTTGACCCTTCATAATTTAATCAGTAAGTATTTATTCAGTGACTATTATGTCTAAAATGATTTCAGTAGGCATTACATTAAAGAAAGGAAGACAATTCCAAAAACTTGTTATTTCAAAACATTTCCCAAATGTTACTTTTGTTGTTGTTGTTAAAAACTTCTTCCCCTAGTAGACATTCTCAGTCATTACCAAGTGATTCCATCTAATCTAAAAAATGTCTATTCAATGCCCACTAATACTAGATACAATGTTAGGAACTAAGAACAAGGAATAAATGAGCTCTGCTTTTTTCTGCTCAAGCATCAGTCATTCTAATATATTTTACCTCCTCTTCTCTTCCCTGCCCTCTTCTGGTAGATATAAAAATGTTTTCTGAAATAGACCAAAGGCAAGTAGTTGGAGAAGAAATTGTAACTAGTATCTGTAACCTCAGTCCATTATTTAAAAAATAATGGTTAGAATAGCAGAGATAGGTATAAATAGTAGTGGGTGGGAGAATCATTTTGATTTCCCAAGAGAAATACCAAAACTATCCTCTGCCCAAAGGGCATTTTTGGTACAGTCTTCAATGCTTTGGAAAAGAAGGAAACTATAGTTTTATAGTGATTTATAAAATATTGAATGAGAGCAGAAAAGTTTTGTCTGAATTTTAGTCTTCTGTGACACTTCCATGAGACATCACTCACTTCAAAATATTAAAAAATACCTATTTATATTTCCCCATAAACATACTTGGAATACCCTAGTTTTTATCTTTATATTTTTCCGTAAGGGAGTTCTTATAATTGATTATAAGCTAGAAGTAGGGATCTTTTTTGAGTAATCTTATATTGGAATTGTGGTGAATTTGATTTCAATTTTATGTCTGGAAAATAAAATTTAATTGTTTTTTACAAAAAGTATATTTATGTTGTTTTATATAACTAATTCATAACACAACTCACAGGGAGAAGTGACTTTCACTTTTGAAAAGCATATACTATGGAAAGATGTGAATGTTTTAATTTTTTCCAGATGCTTCTGTATTTGTTAAGGAAAAAAAATAACCAAATTGGGAAATAAGGCAAAAATAACTGCTTCACCTTCTGAGGTCATACTAGTATTATCTAAAAGGTTTATTATCATTCTAGTCTCCTGGAGAATGTAATTATTTATTATTACTATTTTACTTCTTTATAAAGTTACCTTATAGAAAACTGATCAGTCACGATGATTTTCTTATTCAGTAACGAAGACAACCCGAGAGGTTATGGTCATTACTGCCAAACAGGATGTGAACTGTATCGTATGTAATTTAGAATCTTATTCCAGCATTCTTTCTTTTCAAGTCTTTCATATCCCTTTTTGAAACAGCTTTGTCCTATTGCTTGTTCCTCCTTTAAGGAGTTAATTAGAGCTTTTGCATGTGCTCACTCTCCCTGTGAGAATGATGTTTTTGTTGTTTATAATATTTTGAGAGTTATGTTTTGACAATCTAAAAATTAAATAACAATCTAGTTATTTTATTTACCACCAAACCCATTATGATGGAACACCATACATAAGGATCCCATCTGTAAAGACGTTACCCGTGACCAACAGAATTTCTAGAAATGTTTGTGGATAAGGCCAAATTGATTTACTTGTCATACGGAATAGAAGATTAACTGGTGTCTAGAAGGTGCAGAGCTCAGTTCTTTGTATGAAGGAATCTGTATAGGAGCCAGCCGGCTCTTTAGCTTACGTAAGATGGTGTCGGCCTGGGTTGTCTGCTTTTATAAACTCTGCATGTTTGGTAAGTGGTAAATGGCTGATTATATGTAAACTGACTTGCCAAAGTATTACCATGTATTTATTTCTATTAATAAGCCTAGTCCACAAACAAACATGCATTGAGGGGCAAAACAGTTTAAAAAAGGAAAATAAAGAATCTCTTTGATGGCTGATTGGATCCTAAACATTAATTATTAGTACCTCCAGGTTTTTATATAATGGGAACTGTTTTATAAAACTTTTCCAAGAATTCCATGAAAATTGTCCCCAAAATAGAAGTCAGCATGTTAAGACAACTTTTAATTTAGTTTTTGCTGTTGTTGTCATCTTTCATGCCTTCCTTCCAGACCAAAGACATTTAAAACACAATCTAATGTATTAATGTTTATAGAATGTTGAGTTATATTTCCTTAGTCTACCTTCAAATCATTAACCATCAAAAATCATCATGAGCAGTGGTGCGTGCCAAGAGGCAGTCCTCTTTTCTCTGGGTGTTTATACCTTTAAAAATATTAAAAATATATTTCTGTGTAAAAGAGGACTCTATAATCGAGTTTAACTATCAACAGAGCTGCGTATTGGTGTTTGTCTTGAAAAGAACAATTCTTGTTAATTATAAAGCATTTTAGAGTTTGTTTTTGAGGTTAAAGTGGTTGGGGCAGGAAGGCTAAAAGGAGGAAGCTTTAGTGACTTCAGTACTCTCATGCATGTGAGCACAGTCTGGGAAAGAGACATTCAGGAGTGGGCCTTGTTCGAATGATGTGTTCATCTTTAAACTTAGTTAACTGAAATGCGAGTATGTCTACTCAGAGTCTGTGAAGGTGTTAAGGCCATGGATTTGAATCCAAAGAAATGTGCCTGGAAGCTGTATCAAACTTCAGGTTCATGAAATAATGTTTAAAATGGCAAAGAAAAATCTCATTTTTTTACATCTTCAAAAGCAAAGGGCAATCCATTTCCTTTCGGACAATAAGATGCTAGTAAGGGAATAGGGTTTGGAAGGACAGCAGATGGCCAAAGACACAGAGGTGTCAAATGAGAAAGGCTGCCCCATGCTTTTGCGACAGACAACTTCAACCAAAGATATCAAGAAAAGCTTCCCTGCAGTCTTTAAATATGAGACTGTCTGGGAAATTAGGGCCAGAAAAAAAGATCCTCCATTGCACTTGAGAATACTAAAGTCTCAGTGAACATCATGGGTCAGTCACGTAAGGGTATCAGGCAGTCTACTCTGTGACTTTTAGGGGTGGTAAACATTTGCTATCGCCTGTGAGGCAACTTGCCTTACCTGAGTGCTTGCGTGCATGCAGGTGGGAAGTGTGATAGCTGGATACCGAGCAAAGACAGGGGCAGCTGACAAAGAAAACTCACCAATAAGACAGCATTGGCTGACTGCTGGCTTACAAGTTAAAGAACCATTTATTGGCAAAACCAAACCAGGTCCATTCTCTAAAACTTCTATGGGTCATTTTATTTGGGTTTTCCAGTTTTGATTTTTACTCTATTAGACATCTAAGGTAAGATACCAGTCCCTAAGTGCTTTCTTAGAAGTTAACACTGTTAAGGAAGAAGTAACTGTAAGTTGCACTGTTAACAAATACCAGAGCCTTTCTGCTGAGTATATGATCTCATATTTAAAAGTCATAGTGGGAATAACAGAGAAGTGTCTCCTAAAATTTCAATAAAATTTTATTGAGATAATGGGAAGACTTTTTGTCAAGGGTACTAAAACGCATCACGAAGTGAAATGCAATAAGGAAAGGTTCAGAAAATGCTCACAAATGAAAAAACTTATAATTAAGCCACCTTATAACTGAATCGGTTGGACATTTGTGGAAACATCAAGAGTATATACCAGATTTGAACTCTCTTTTGTGTCTGTTACTGCTCGTGCGCAGTTCTGAGTCCAGAATCAGTACTCAGCAAACACGAATTAACTCACTCAAAAAATCAATCGCAGTCATAAGGAAAACTTGGTAAAACCCTGCATTTTATCGGGTGTATCTTCAGGAAATGTTATTAAGAGAAACTAAGAAGGCCATACTTCCTGTGGTGTTCCTTGTTAGCATAACAAAATGCATGCTGTCTTTTAAAAAATAGAATTAAGAAAATGAGAAATAACACTTTGAACTAAACAAGATGAATATGTTGGGGCAGATTTTTAGGAGCAATTTTTAAAGTGAGATTCAAACACTATTTTCAGTTAAGTGACAGTTTTCTGACTTTATCCAAATATCCACATGCCATTGGGATAAAATGAAACCATATTAGTTAAGTGACAGTTTTCTGACTTTATCCAAATATCTACATGCCATTGGGATAGAATGAAACCATATCGGCTTCTTTAATGTACACGCGGCCTTGTTTCTGAATGAAATGCTTTGGAGTTCTGAATGGAGTAATAGCAGAACAGGAGTGCCACCAGAAAAACATTTCATCCAAAAAAAAAAAAAATAGAGCTTTCCAGGACTATCGCAGCCACTCATGTCCCCACATCTGTGTCTACTAGAATCTGCTTTGCCAGCTGTGACTGTGAACGTGAACGGCTCGTTTCTTTTCTAAAGTCATCCTCTCCATTTGGGCATGAGAGCCTATCTCCTTTCACTCACTCACCTATCAACGAACATCACTCTGGCTGTTTTCCTCTCTCTTTTGGAAGATGAATAAAGCCCTCCTTACTGCATCATCCTCCTTGGCAAAGGAACATGTTTTTATTTCTCCCATGCTAAAACAACTTTCTATTGATTCAACATCTCTTGCCAGCTACCATTCCTTTTTCCAATCCCCATTAGAGCACAGCTCCCCAGATTGTACACTGTTCTGCAAACCTCTCGTCCTCTTCTCTCTTAAATGTACTCCCTCAGACTTTCCCATCTCTTCAATCAACTGCTCTCGTCAATGCGCCACCGACCAGGGGCAGGTACGCGGGCACGCCTTCCGGGCAGGTGTGCACAGGGTCCTGAGCTTCATTGGAAGCTCTGATGCCACCGTCCTGAAACTGGAAATTTCTGAACAAGGGGGCTCGCAGGTTGTTTGCTCTGGGCCCCGAAAAGTACATAGCCCACCCTGCTGGTGACCTTCACACTGCCAAAACGAGTGAGCATTTTCCCACTTGACCTATCAGCAGTATCTCCTACGGTCGATGGCTCCCTGCTTCGTGATACATTTCTGTTTTCTGTGGCTTCCAAGATACCTCACTCTCATTTTCCTTCCACCTCATGGGTGGCTTCCTCCTCAGTTTCTGTCGCTTGTGTCTCCTCATTGCCCTGATTTCAAACACTGGGTGTATTTCCACCTCTGTTCCCTCCCTAAATTATCTCAGCCAGTCTTACGGTTTTAAATACTGTCCAGATGCGATGGCTAACGCCTAACTTCAACTCCTAGATGTAACAGTCTACTTGATCTTGGGACCCTAAAATGTAGCTTGTCCCAAATTTAACTCCTTTTCCTCCCCACTCCAAACCCGATCCATCGAATCCATTTTTCCAGTTTGCTCAGACCAAAAATCTTGGATTAATTCTCCACTCTTCTCTTTCTCTCCCACCCTGCATCCGGGCCATCAAGTTTATTCTCCTTCTAAGATGATTTCTGGAATTTTAACTGCTTTTCTGCTCCTGTTCTCTCTTGCAGAGATGACTAAATTAGCTTCCAACCTGGTTTCCTTGCTTCTATCCTTGTATGCTCATCTCCTATGATTTATTGCAAGCATAGAAGAGAATGGTCCCATTTAAACATACATCAAATAGCAATCCTCTGCTCAAAACACTAAAATACCTCCCTGCTTCAGACGGAATAAAAGTCATACTAGCCAGAGTGGCCTACAGTGTCCTAAATGACCTGATCTCCTCTTACCTCAGTACTTTCATCTCTGAGTTTCTAAATTCTCTCCCTCTGGTTTCCCTGCCTCAGCCACATTGGCTGCCCTGCTCTTTTTCAAACTTACCGGATAGACTCTCTCCCCTTGGGGCCTTTGCGTGAGCTGTTCACTTTGACCACTCCTCCTTTACGTCTAGGCTCGGCTGAGGGCTGTACTATCGGCTAGCCTACTGAATATGGCTCCATCCACTCTACTGCCTTGAACTCTGCTTTTCTTCTCCAGCGCGTGCATCACCTTCCAACATGAAATGCTATTTATATATTTGTTTATTGCGTGTGTATGTTTATTGTCTGTGTCCCTTCCATACAAACAGGAGTTTGGGTCAGCTTTTTTTCATTGATGCAGTCCAAATGCTTGGAATAGCGCCTGGTAACTAATAAATACTTAATTGATATTTGTTGACTGAATGTGTGAAGCCTGGGTTTGTACCACAGTCACCACCACCACCACCAAAAAATAACAGCAAGGAAAATTTTGCTATAGAAAAAAAAAAAATCAGGGGCGCCTGGGTGGCTTAGTCGTTAAGCGTCTGCCTTTGGCTCAGGTCATGATCCCAGGGTCCTGGGATCGAGCCCCACATCGGGCTCCCTGCTCGGCAGGAAGCCTGCCTCTCCCTCTCCCACTCCCTCTGCTTGTGTTCCCTCTCTCACTGTGTCTCTGTCAAATAAATAAATAAAATCTTTTAAAAAAATATCATCAAGGCAACTGTAAAAATAAAATCATAGGAAATGAGCCATCATGATGATATCAAATTGATTGTTGTAAACTAACTGGTGCATTTATGCTTTTTCAGATACATTAATTCATTGCGCAGTATGTGCTATGTAGAAAGAAAATACCTAAGGAGATTTAAGGTCTGAGGAAAACACCATTGGTTGTAGAATAAACTAACTCTAAAAACGGACTCATGTGTAAACAGGAGGAAGGCAGACACCACTTTCATGTGAGAGGTGGTGCAGGTTCTGAGAAGTCTGTGATGTATTTGTGGGGTTTGAGTTCATAAATATTCCTGGGAAATCGCTTACAATGGAGTGCTTCTGCAGTTTTAATTTGAAAATTCACCTATTTATGGAAATAATTTAAATAATTTCTACGATATTTTCCTGCTAATCGCACTTGCTATCCCAGGCTCTCCTGCTTACCTGAAGGAAAAGATTAATCTTGTTACATGTTCTGTTGTTGTTATTGCACAAAGGTTGGGAGAACTGGTTGTTATGTCATGTAATGTATTCTGTATCAATACTTTAACATTCAGGGAAGGTGACTTTCGGATTACTGACATCCTAAACATACTGGAGAACAGCATTATAAAAGTAGCCATAAAATTTCATTGTAAAAATTGCTTACTTGTATTCAAAGAAATTCCTGAAATTATTCATTAGAACATCAACTGTAACATGAAAAAGCCCCTTTCTCATCAACTGTTAAGCTCTGCTTTTCCATCGCTGTTACTTCCACTCAAAAATGTGCCATGGAGAGGGTCACAAGGACATCTTGGACGTTGCTGGCCATTAACTTTAGCAACTTTTAATCGTTTTTGAAATTTCTTTGTTCATCCCAGCATGTTAAAAAAACAGAAAAATGGTACTTGGGGTTACAAAGACGGGAGAACAAAAGTACAAGCTAATTAGCAGTATACTCAAGAACGAAGGCTGGTTTGTCTTCTGTGCAAATGTTTTTCGTCTTAAGCAAATTTGGCTCTGAAAGAAATCAGGCAGGTGCTGCTGCCACGGTACTTTCGGGTTTCCTGGCAGAGCTGGAGGTGCACTGGGACCCGAGACAAAACCCAGGGGAACCACAGCTAACCTCAGCACTTTGCCCCATTTCCTCCCTGCCAGTCACCAGAGTTCACTATCGTTCAAGCTCCAGGGGTCACACACTGCCTGTCTCGGGGTGGAATTTATTCTGAACAAGTGTTTTGCTTGGCTTGCAATATTAAAAAAAAAAAAAAAAAAAAGTCAGTCACCGACATTAAAAATGAGGAGATTTCACATCAAATTCCCTTTGTCCAGTTTTTTCTTGAAAACTGAAAATCTGCAACCCAAGTCAGCTTGGCACTGTTCTCAGAGCTGAGGAAAGCCTACCTTTATATAGCCCTCGGGTTCCCAAGGTCTCCACCCGGCTGGCTCACCCACACATGCTACTTGCCCGCATCCTTTGTGCAACTGAGTTTCTGGCCCCTGCTCTACCCTCACAGAGATGGGAGACCAAAGGTGAGGGAGGGCTCCTAGTGCTGACTCGCTCTTCTTCTTTCCCCTCAAACAATGGTAAATAGCTGATGGTTACAGAGTTCTTTCTGCACGGGATCCTGACAGTGCTGGGTGAGAACAAAGTATGTTGGACTTCATCTGAAAAGTGGTCCCGACAGGAGAATCAAGTTCTACATAAAGAAACCACATTGTTACTACCGCACTCTTATCTAGAGAATGTTGCTCCAGCTGTGAAAAAACCTTGTCACTATTATGAAAGCTCCTGAAAGTCTCTACTCTGCTGTTTTCAAAATAAGGGAGAAGAGAAAGAGCTAGGAAAAAAAAAATACATAAATGAAGGGGCTTGTTAATTTAGGCTCATAAAAATCAGAAGTGAAGATTGTGTAAGGAGGGTAGATACTAATTAATTTGAAATTTTCAAAACAAATCTTCTGAAGCAGTTAGCTATTTAAATACTTTAAGGAATCCTGACCTTTTTGTGTTTTTCTCTCTGGCTACAAACACTTGGGTGAATTTTCCCATGTCCTTCTCCTACCTGGATTTCTTCTGCCTCATCCCTCTTCCATTTTTTTTTTTTTTAACATTTTATTTATTTATTCATGAGAGTCAGAGAGAGAGAGAGAGAGAGAGAAGCAGAGGCAGAGGCAGAGAAAGAAGCAGGCTCCCCGCCTAGCAGGGAGCCCGATGTGGGACTCGATCCCAGGACCCTGGGATCATGACCTGAGCCGAAGGCAGACGCTTAACCATCTGAGCCACCCAGGCGCCCCTGCCTCGTCCCTCTTTCAAAATCATCCTTCAGGAAACCTCCTCTGATTAATCTCATTTAGGCAAACAAACAAGGCATGTAATATATTAATAGAAACTTCTTGAGATTATTACCAGGATCTTCACATCATATGTGGGTACACTGAATTGAATCAAAGTTAAGCTTCAAAAGCAGGAGTTTTTTTTACATATTGTAACATAATCATTACCCAATACTCACCGCTCGATACTTAATACTCAATAAATGTTATTTGAAATAAACACCTTTTTTATTGTTATTCTTCCTCAAGAAACTAGTATATATATATAATTTTTTACACAAGGCCTATTAATAAGAGATTGGTTAAAGAAAAAAAAAAAAAGCAAAGCAAAACAAGTTGAGAGAATCCAGGCCTTTTCAGTCTTAGTCGTATTTTTGAAAATGGTGATTTGATTTCACCATCTCAATTCATCAGAGCCTATCTATATGTTACAATGGTCTGTATTTCTTATTGCTACGTGGATGAAAATGAATCCATATAAACCATACCAACGCCATTATGTGTAACTGGTGGTAAAACTTTATTATTCAAGTTTAGATGTAACAGACATCTTTGCTGCCTGAAGATTGTTTGCATAAGAAATACACCAAGAACATGTTTGTGAGTAGAAATGAACATGCACTATGAAAACAAAATTAAATAAAACAAAAAAATATTCCATGTGTTGTAAGAACAGAACTATTATAGCCAACATTCTAATATTCAAATCAGGACTACAAATTGAATATTTTCTTAGCAACATGAAATCATTCCATATGAAAGACATTTTCTGCTGGTGAATATTGCTGTAAGTTAATTTTACATTGGCATTTTGAGATGTTTCCCAACCCCATCCCACCCCCCAATTATCCACGTTGTCAAATAGCCCACCCTAAGGAATTTGGCATTTCTTATTGTGATATTTGCCTTGTTGGTAGCCATTAAGAAACTATCGTTTTATCAGCCTTGTAATAGTTTTGCCTCTTCATAGTCAACACTATAGGCTGTCTAGTATGATATTTACAGCTCATCTTTAACAAAAATGACCCCAACCTTTCCTGGCCCTTGGGAACTGAGAGTTTAAATAAGCCCCTTGGCCATATAATAATACTTGGCACTCCCATGGTGCCTTCCAACCAAGGATCTCAAAGTGCTTTACAAAACAAGTACTACATTACCATTATTATTATTATTATTATTAATATTATTATTATTAATATATTTTTTCCATTTTACAGGTGAGGAACCTGAGGAACGAAAAGAAAAAGTGATTTACTGCAGGTCATAAAATGAAAAACAACCAGGGGTAGAATCAGGATCCAGTTTGGGGACTTATAGGTCTTGAAGGACCATCTTCTCTGATGAAGGCTAAACGTTACTTCCACGTAAAGTTACTCTTGCTTTTCTCTGGTGTAGGACAGAGTGAGGCTTACAGCTCTACCTTTCCTTTCAAGAGAACAACACATGAGCATACATTATCCGGTTTCCATGTGTGGATCAATGTTGAATTTCACATTTTCTTCATCCCTGACTTCACACACTTCTGCCCTAGCATCTTCCAGAGGTCCTAATTACTGCAAATAGTTGTAGACAATTTCTAAACAATTGTACCGCTATCAGGAACATGTGAATCAGCTGTCTATGAAACAGTGATGGAAAACCAAAAAGAAGTGTTCTCCAAAGAAGCCATCCTTCTGTCCTTGGCTGGGTCTTTCTTTGGGGAAGAAAACACAGACCCTCAAAGTCCCAATGCATGTCTTTCTATCCTCTTCTCATTTACGGCTGCCTACTGATAGAATTCCACCTAATAGTACCTACCTTTGGTTAGCATATTTAGTTTCATATTCTGGTTGAATTTCAAATCCACCATTTTCTCCTGTGATCTAGGGACGACCAGCAAACTCTCACCTACTTGCTTACCAAAGATGCCTTGCATTTTTTTTTCTTTTTTTTGCCATGACCCTCAACCCAAAGACTGTGATCTCATGTAAACTTTAGGCAAAAGGCTGGCATACGGCACAGGAGCTGACCACCAGCTTCCTTCCTCCATGCTTCTACCACTGGGTCACAGATATCCCCACTCTGGAATTGCGTTAATATTCACTAACTAAACAGGCAGGCAGTTCAGAGGTCTCAGGACGGGTCACCTTGTGATGTTTTGCAGCCACAGAGCAGAAGGCTAGTAAGTAGTTTAATAGCAGGATTGGTACTCTTCAATTTATTAAGAAAAATGTATATCCTCAGGCATTTAAAAATATATATACATTTAATATTTTTGGAGCTGTATTTGCATTGGATCATAATAGATTATGTGCACATGTGCAATCATAAACATAATGTGCTACCACAGGCTTCAACAAAGAGCTGTTAAAGATAATCACTTTTTTTTTCTTCTTCTCATTAATATTACCTTAGAAAAGAATCCCCATGCTTGTTTTCTAAAATCTACCTTTACTAAAAGAGAACAGTTGAGAACAAAACATCACTATCTTAAAAGTTGATTTTTTAAAAGAACATCTCAATATGTCATGTAGAAAGAATGGGCACACTCTTTTCCTTTTGAACTACAGAGTTAACATGTTAAGGTTTAGAGCTCCATCCTTTTCTCATTCACTCAGAGTCCTGTAGTGTCGCTCAATCCACATCCTTCCAAGGTGGGCTGGCTCTTTATGATTTTTTATCCCAAACAACAGTATGAATATATGGGTGAGAGAGGGAGAAAGAAAGAATAAGAAAAGGCAGAATGAATGCATGAGCTGGTCCTGACCTAAAGTTTGACCCAAAGCTTGATTCAGAATAGAGACAAGTAATTTCAAAAGACTTACAGTTTTTCAATGGTATACAATTTTAGCTGGCATATAATTTTCATCATAGGGGAAGGCTTTTCCAAGAGGGGAAATTCCTAAATCATCTTGAAAGTCCTTAAAAAAAAGGATAAGTACCTAAATAGCTCATTTAAAATCACAATTTAAGGCAAAATCATTCAGAAACCTTAAAACCAAATAAAATAACAACCATTTTTATAATATATTTTGAGAGCTGGAACAAAGGCTTTTGTAGGTCAAAAAGTAAGGGGTATTTTAGTGTTACAATAAATTTTCATCTTTTAAGAAAAGCCCAACCTCTTCTCCATCAAAACATGTATAACAATGAAAACAAAAATGAAAATAAAATAATCAATAATAAAGGAATATGGAATAAGATCTATCGTGTCAATGCTACCCAAGAATATTCTACTGAAAGTAGACTGACCATAAATATTCCAAGAATAGTGATATGTATTTTCCAATGCTAATCGTTACTACTACATCTGTCTGAGAAAACAAAAATCAGATTAAAAAAAAAAAAAAAAAAGAAAAAAGAAAAAGGAATACATGCCAAAAAGGAACAACCTATTTGTGTCTGACACACTAGAGAAATTGTTTATGGAGTAGTTTTGCCTAAAAAGTCATACCTGTAATATTGCCCAAGTTAACCAAACTTCTGGCATTTTGCTGATTTGAGCAGTTCATGTATAATGTTGCTTAAGGATTGCCACACTGCACTTCGTTACTAGTCCTTTTACTAAGAAAATGAAATATTGTTTTGTTGTTTGGGACATCTCCTCTCTTTCTGAGATCTTTAACAGCCACCTCTCAAGTCTGCCTGTACATTCTGAGATGCATTCATCGAAATTCCTAAGAAAGATAAATCAGCATCACATAATTTGCATGTCAGAACTCCTCACACCACTTCTTTATTTCAGTTTATGTGAATAGAAGAGCTAGACAGGTGAGATCAGATAGGGCCCTTTCAAAATGAAACTGAAGCTGAAGGCTTAGTCCTGATTTCTTTTTTCTCTCTTTCTCTCCTTTTTTTTTGTTTTTTTGTTTTTTTGTTTGTTTTTTGTTTTTGTTTTTTACATGAAAACAAAAATGCAAGAATGGAAATGACAACACATCAGAAGGACATTTTTAACTTCATTCACTACGACAGTCACAAACTGCTTGAACTCTACCTGCCATCCAACTTTAAGGAACAAAGACCTGGCACTGGGAAAAAGAAACAAAACCCAAACACAACAAAACAATACAAAGCAACTGGGAATTCGGTAAAACTGAGTGCAAACACAGCTACAGAACGCAATAAAAACACCAGTGCCGCGGGGGCCGGCAGCGCTTATCAAAATAATTTCTGAAATGTTTCATCCGAAACATAGACAAAGCAATAAAAAGAGGATATATGTTTATCATTTTAAGCATAACAATGTGTTAAGAGCTTAAAAATTAAAAAAAAAAAAGTACTTGGAATGAATAGTGCTACCCTTTTTTTCCTAAGTAGGCATAAAAATATTTTCATTTCCTTCTTGTTTTCCATACCATTATATCAAGAACTTCCATTTGTTTCATGTTACCGTTTACAACTTTAATGCACACACACACACACAAAAAAGGTATCTACCGCAATAGAAATAGTTGCTTCATTACCTTGTTTGCTACATTTGCAAATGTAAACAGCTAGGCAGAGCCAGAACTGACTCTAATGCATGATGGAATATCTTTGTTGCATACGTACACTGTAGAAAATAATTATTCAATATGTCAGGCACCATTATTTGAAATGTAATACATTAATATTTACTAGAAAAATAAGTTTTTTTTTTCCTATTTGTTCTCCCAACTTCTTTAATGAAATAAGTTAATCTGACAGTGCATCCAGTAGCTTGTAATATCTTCTACATCTCCGTGGCAAAAAATAAACTACTGGTTGGGACAATATAATGCAAATTATTAAAGTCAGTCCTTGTACATACATCCTTGTAGCAAGCATTGAGGCTCGACTAACAGCACCTTTAACCAATTACTTAATGTTCAGTTATGTAGCCCTATTTCCCTGAGCAGTTATGCTGAGGAGCTTTCCCTTCATGGATAGTTTTACAAAGCCTGAAGTATTAAAAGTACTATGAAGATATACTTCTAAGAATTCTATTTAATGCTACTTAACTAAACCTGTATAAATCTAATGAAGGGAGTGACTGGTACATATACCAATTGTCAGTCTGTGGTAACTAAGTAACCTTAGACGCTGCCTGGCCACAAAGTTTGGAACTTCTACTTAACCAAAAGAAAATAAATAATACAGCAGGTTACCTCGTGGAGAAATACCATGTATTCTAAACAAATTCAGCCCATGGTCTGAACTTTTGTATCCATCTAATCTTTCTGAACTGAGGCGGGGGGGGAATCCCTTTAGTTATAACGTGCCAAGTGAGATTGGTGACCAAGAGGAGGCTTAAAATACAAATCTAAACCGCTCTATCACATACGAGAAAGAAACATCTGGCTAAAAAAAACCCCCCAAAAAACCAAAAAAACGACTACGTAAGCACTGAGGACACTGTTTTTTGTTTTTTTTTTTTTAAATGCATCTATATTTGGACAAAATGAACCTAAATTGCAAACAAAAGGACTACTTTTGAAAGGAGTATCTGAACATCTAAAGGACAAAAATATCAGAGAGGGTGTGCATGTGTATGTACAGGTAGGGCTGGCCAAAATCACCACGCCCCTGGCTGTCACTTTCCTTGCTGCTCTCCAAGCCTAACCACAGCTCGCATTTCTAGGTCTGGGAAACATGGCCAATGAGAGGAGACTGCTGTAAGAAGCGCCATTTTCCCTTCACTGCCCTGGAGATTCAATTTCTCCTCATCTGCCTAGGATTTTCGTGATACTTCTAAATTTAGGCAACAACTTCTGGGTTTATGAACAAATGGACCAATGGCCAGCCCAATACTGCGTTAGTATCACAATATGTAAACCCTTTCAAATTCTAGATAGCTTTGATCTCTTTCTTTACAGACAGAATAATGAGAGTCTGGTGATACTTCTTATGGACCGTTTCCACCGTGCACATTTGCCAAGATGGTTTTTTGACTTAACTAGGTTCTAAAACATGACTATTTACCATCTTCCATTTTTTTTTTTATTCTCACTGACCATTTGTCTCACTTTTTAATCTTGGTAACCTACTCATCAAAAGAAAGAATAAAAGAAGGGAATTTCGTGTTGGATAAGGCAGGCTCTACGAAGTGTTTTTTTAATAGGTCTTCATAAGACATTACAAGCTATTGAATTCCCATCCAGAAAACCTATTTCTATTTAATTGTGCTAAGTGCTAAGGTTTCACTCTTTAGGTTTTCCATTTTTTTCCGCTTGTGCATTGTTCCTATGCAGGCCCCTCTGGATATGAGTCGTGAAGTCATATTTGTCCGTGCAAGGATGTTGGCATATGCTGCACTGGAAAGGTCCACTGTCACCATGGCAACTCATATGCAAAGCATACATCACTTCATCCAGAAAGACAATGCCACAGTGCACACATTTTGTTGAAAGTTCGTCTTGAGTACTTCTATCAACTTTCTCTGTTTTCACTACATTCAAGGGACCTTCACTTTTTACATTTGACGGTGCCTTCGTTTTCTCCTTGGAGGCACCATTTGCAGTTGGCCCAGGTCTGGAATGCTTGATCGCCAAATCTAGAGGAATGTCATTGTCTGATCCAACAGCTGAAAAATGAGGAGGCAGATTGAAGGTGGGATAAGGCACATAGTTTTGGCAAGGATTTGGTAGGCCAGGCACGTGACTCAAGTAGTGCGGATTCCCAGGGACGGAGAGCTTATATTTACTCCAGAACCGCAACCAATCAGCTTCACTCTGGAAGTCATTATGTACAAAGGGAAGTCCGAAAAGGGGGTACTGGTACTTTTCAATAGGGCTGCCTGGTGGTGAATAGTTCGGGTGTTTCGCAGGTCTCATGTACTTTTCTATGGGACTGCCTCTCTCAGAACTTCCTTTCCCTTCTGACACGGATGAACTGTTTCCTGGGTCTCCAGTACTTTCCTGAGGACTTTTTATCTGAATGTGCAAAGGTTGCATCCTTTTGTGAATATCCAGAGTTTGGCTGACCAGGACCGGCTGCTGGGCAGAATGGCTTTTAGTCAATGAACCCTGGGCTTCGTATTTACTCAGGCTAGGGAGCGGAATTTCTCTCTGGTGACCTTCAGTTAAATGATCTTCTGACCTCCTCTCTAAGGGGCTTCCATTGACCTGCTCCTCGCTGCCACCCCTCTGCTGTTTGTTGAGCTGCTCAGCCTGCAACGCCTCTGGGTTAAGGCGCTTTCTTGTCCTTCTCCTAATAATCTGCTCACCGTTGTTTTGTTTAATGATGTTTAAAGGCCTGGGAGTCTGCAGAGAACACACATGCACGATACATAAAAGGGAAACGTGAGAAAATACGTTAAAATGCATTAATGATTCCTCACAAATATGAACCACGTTTAAGTTCAAAGCAAGGGTAGATGCTATGTTATAGGTTTACTAAATCTCCTCCTCTTGCCCTAAGCAGGATCAGAGGCAGTCACCAAAGCACACTATTTTAGCCTAATTAAATCGTGTCCGACTTTGCAGGGAGGACTGAAAACTTTAATCTACTTAAAAACAGCTTTCCCAAACTCAATAGATTTTGGAGCTGCATCATTTAGTGATAAAACTGTGTAGCAAGTTCCTTGAAGAAACATGATTTTTCTGCAATATTTCTCAACTTCTGGGTCATGCACTAGGATGTCAATACAGGAACACGGGAGCTGGGCTTTAATGACAAGTGTGGTAAAATTATACATTGCTACAGACTGAACTGGGTCCCCTCATTCATATGTGGAAGCTCTACCCCACAGTGTGCCTGGATCTGGAGATCCGGTCTTTAGGAGGCAAATAAAGTTAGATGAGGACATAGAGAGAAGGAGGCATTCTCCAAGCCAGGAAGGGAGCTCTCCAACCAGAACCTGGCCACACTGGTACTCTGACCTCGGACCTCCAGCCTTGAGAACTGTGTGAAAATCTGTTCCGTAGTTTAAACCCCCTAGGTCTATGGTATTTTGTTATGGTAGCCTGAGCGGATGAATACGTGCATTCTTCTAAATAACTGAAAATGTGAATATAAAGTATTAAATATCAGAGCATAAATAATCAAAGACAAATGAGCAGAACCATGAGGAAAGATATCAGGTAATCAAAGCCGTATCAGTGGGAGACTTTTTTTTTCACCTCTCACTTTTATTTCTCCTTGTTTAATAGGATTTTATATATCACTATGGAAAATTTTACTTGTTAACAGGTAAAGCATTTGTTTTCTGTTGAAAATCTAAATTCTTTTGTAGCTTTGGTCCAAATACCTGATACATCATTCTACTCTGTACTTAGTTAGAATGCTGGCTTTCACTCAGCTTGTTTTTTATTCAGCTTAAGCGTGGTATGATTGGTAGTTATGTACATGTTCAACAGGCGTTTATATCACAGGACTAAAACCCATAGATAACACTATGCCAAATTACTTGCAATGAGAGCTCTAACTTTGATTTATAAAATAAAAAGAATAAGTTTAGTAAATTAATGCATATTTACAGGTTAAAATTTAGGAAACTCTTTAAGTGGGCTAAAACCGGGTTTTTCTAAAAGATTACTGAAATCTTCAAGCAAATAATTTCTACATAGAATGTAAATATATATATATGTATTATGTAATTTGTGAATTATTCCTAGAAAGAATGCGCCTTAACGCCAAGAGAGACCTTTTATATCTTAAACAAAATATAAATATAAATCCTTTTTGGAATATTTCTATTGTCACGGAGGCATTTTGAAGGCAAGAAAGATAACACATTTGTCACTGACAATTCAATTATTGGTTTCAGAATGAAAATGCCACATCCCTTGGATATGCCATATTCATTTATTTTGTTCAGAATGTTCAGGTTTATAAAGAGCTCGTATTTGTATTATGAGAATATGCAGCATTTAATATCTATCTATAAGGAAACTGGAAATTTGCATTAATACTCTTTTAAAACTTTTATAACTTTTGTGACAGTCTTTGACATGAGATGTGAGCATAACCTTTATGTATTGAAATTTACGACGTAAAGAAACTCAAAACTGAATACATCTTGCCTCTGGAGAGATGAATATTAAAATAATTGTAAAAAAAAGAGTTTACTTTATATCATAGTTGTTAAATTATCATAAGCTGCAAGAGCAGTAGTTTAATTAATTCTTGGCCTACGATTGGCCAGAGTTCAATTAAAATCATTAATGTCAGTACTCATTAAATGAAAGCTTATTGCTGTGCTAAAATGGTGAAGGTGAAGCAAAAGGAAGGTGATGTGGTGGGGGGGGGGAGAATCTGTTAGCTACACGTAATAACTAAGGTTTTACAGTTTACCACCAATTAGTATCGTTGGCAGCATGCATTTTTTAAAGAGTGCTTCCAGTGGTCCATTTATGAGGACGTTTTGTCTAAAACTGTATTCCCTGTAGCTGTAATTTATTCATTGGCTGTGCTAAGAGCTATGGTAAAATGCCAAACAAAATGAAAAAGGCAGAGGGAAATGGATTTCTGTTTACTAAGTGGGGTATTCCTATTTTTAAAGGCAGCTCTTGTCAGCAGATAAACTTCCTAAAACTAAAATAAAATATCCTTCAGGACATCAAATGCATATGGAGATGGGGGGAATTTGTGAGCTTAAACTTTATCAGAGGATTCTAACTAAAATCTGAGAAGAAAGTTCTGGAAGTATTTTGGTGAGCTACAGAAAGAAGCCAGCCAGAGAGTTTAAAACACAAAGCACCTTCGCACCTTACTCTACTGGGATGTGTGCCGTTGGGGCCCTGAGATACCTCACTTGAATATATCCCTCAGAAGAAGCGAAGAGATTGGCCTGGCATTCTCGGGTCCTAGTTCAGAACCACTCTTCTGAACATGCCTAACTTCTAGCCCCCAAAGCAGCCAAGAGGACACTTGCAAATTCTGAAGTTAAAGTGAACATAAGCATTCTTTCCCTGCCCTGTGTTTATGTGAAATAGGAGAGTCCTCTTTTAGAAACACTTTTTATGTATTTTCGAACTTTTAAGGTTTCTCCTTTCTGCCTAAATTAATTTCACCAAATTCTGATAACCATTAGTTCGACTATCTGTTATGGGAAGTTCCCAGAAATCAATCATTTTCCTCGTTTATACCAAAAGAAGCATAATGCATTACTAATGACCTCAAATATATCTCCCCATAACATCGAAGGCCATTTCACCATCAATCACAGGTGCTCTCAAAGTGACTGTATTAAACTCTGCGGGAGCAGGCCTTGCAAGCCAGGGAACGGTACACATCCTACCACAGACCAGGCTGCTTTATAAAGCTTTTCCTCAAACAGTCTAACAAGCTCTTACCGAGTGAAGCTTCTGGTAGAGGCCACACGCGTTGCATACATATCCGCCATTTGCATTCTTTCGCCAGAGAGAGGTCTTTGTGGTCAAGCAATTGGCACAAAAAACACCCGAGCCTCTACGCCTCTGAAACGGGGGGGAGAAAAACACAAGGTCAGGGGTGAGTCACATGATCAGTGGAGTTAGACCAAATCAACCCAGGAGTTTTGTCTTCAGATTGGCAACAATGACAGTATAAAACCACACTGCCCATAATGAGGTCAGGTTCAATTGTGTTTAATAGGCACCACTGATTTTCATTATAATTAACCCTACAGTGATGGATGAGGTGTGTGCAACACCAAAGGCTTTTCCCAGAAACAGCTTTAACTTCTTGAACTTTTGGTTCTGTGCCTTTAATGATGGCTCCTAAATGCTGAACCCTAAAATATACCTTTTAAAAGTGTCACAACAAAAGTCGCAAGACAGAATGTGGCAATATGTTTAATATACTTCAGCAAAGGGGGGGGCCACAGGCTACCTGAGCTTTAAAAATATAGTCAAGCGTGAAATAAAGGCGGCATGGAAACCATTTAAAATTAAGCCCAATTTGTGTCTTTTTGGGGGGCATTCATGTAACACAAGTATTAAGAGAATATCACACACTCAATTCTAGTTTGGGGGGTTGCAATGGTAAACTTTGAAAGAGAACATCGTCTATTTCCCAAAGCTGAGGGGACCAGTCGAAACTTGCTGTCAACTTGAAGTACAGTATTACTGAGAGCGCTTAAGGGGTGCCCGCTGAAGCCAGACAAGCTAGTCCCATCAATGGCTATTTATTTTATTTGCCTCAGACTTGGAAATCACAAGCGTTTCCGAATACAAATTGATTTTAGTGGGCTGAATTCTGTAATCACCAGATTCAAAAATAATCTAAGAATATTTAAAAGTAGATAATTAGTATTGCTTGTTCCATTCTTGCTATCAAGTAATGATTCCATTAAACCCATTGAAACAAAAGTCAGGCTGTGTTTGTAGGCGCAAATACTAACAGGCAGGAAATGAAATGCCCCTGCTGCAAGAAAAAAAAAAAAAAAAAAAAAAACAGCCTGAATTGCAACTTCCCTCTCCTTTCACTATGAAGCGAAGCCTTTAATGATAAAATATGCACGTTAGATAAGGAGTGGAAAAAATGTTGCTGGAACCCAATTTTATTATAAATTTAAAATTACAAATACCGTAAGTCAAAATTTCAGGGATTCATAAAATTTAGGCAATTTATTTAACTTGAGTCCATACTGTAGACCAGTGGTATCCCTGCCAAGAAAATACAATGGTTATAATTGTACTCTGATACATTTCAAATGGAAAGCTTTCTGCAGACATAATTTTGGCTTCAAGACTGGAACACTTTCTTGGCATTGAAAGGGCATTTGATTCATCGGGTGTTTCACAATGTATCACTAAAAAGACCTGGTGAGCAGCCAGTTCCCTATAGGGTAATTTTTCCATCCAGATGCAAGTGCTATCAGAGGCCCTCGTCAGCTAAACTAATTATGATCTTGCAATTGCTGATGCCTGCTCACTCTAACATTCGACATCCTCCATTAATCATCAATACAAGGAAAATGAATGAAACGTAAAGAAATGAGGGCTGGTAAGCTGCACAGCCATAAAAATCTGAAATGAGAGCAATAATTTAACAAGATCGGGGGAATGTTTTTAGTGCGCACAAAGTCAGGCTAACAATTGCCCTTTTCAACCAAGAACACGATTTCATTAGTGTAGCAGGTCGTGCTACTTTGGGTGATGTAATAAAAGCTAGATTTTTCACAAAGATAATCTCTGGCTCCCCTTTTAGTCCCTCTCCGCCCAAGTCAGGACCAGGAATGAATGCATCATGGTTAGAGCAATGGCAAGTGCTGGGTGTCAGTCCACAAGTCCCAGTTGGGACCTCCTGCAAAAGCAGAGACTGCTCTCTTCTAAAAATCAATGAACTATTAGATGCTATGTTTATCAAACATTCCGGGGCCCCCTTTATCTGAAGTAAGCTGGGGAGCCTAGTTAGGTTATAATTGTGAAACTTCCCTGGGGCCACGCCATCTTTTTCCTAGATCTAAATAACACGTTTGGCAAATAAACACCAACTTGATCCACATAAAGGCAATGTAAATGTCCATTTGGAAACTAACCCACATATATGGCTGAGGCTCAAATCTGAATGTGTAACCATTCACTCCAGCCTGCTTTTCTTTCCTTATGCCCTGGGTGCTTGACACAGCATGCCAAAGTGGGTGTAATCCTGGTTTCTGAGAGCATTTCAATCCTTGCACAATTTTGTGCTTAATTCTCTTGCAAAGAAAATGCCCTTCATTAGTTAGAGGGAAAGTCCTAAAATTATACCACTGGTTTCCACAGGCATATCCTGCTTTAAGCAGCACTTAAGCTCCACTAAAGAGGCATATTTTGGGAAAACTACATCTTATTTTAAAGACATCAGGGGTACTCTGGATTCATTTACCCAGAGTCAGTATAGCATGGAGGTTAATAATCAGATTTAGGAGTCAGACTACTTGTATTCAAAACATGTTTCTGCCTTTTGCCAGGTGCAACTTTAGGCAAGTTACTTAACCTCTCAAAGCTTCAATTTCTCCATCTTTAAAGTGTGAGCCGCTGTAGTATGTGGGCAAATGGATGCAATTAAAACAGTTCCAGGGATGTAGTAAATACTCAGTAAGTTAGCTATTTGTAAAAGGGATACAATTTTTTTTTTGGTAAGAGAAAAATACTTGGCTAGCTTTGTTTTCATCTCCTTAATCTACTTTTTGAGCATTATAGAGATGCTTAAGACATACAGTTGGATATTATCAAATGTATTTCATTTGTGTCAATCTTATCAAATATGAGAATGGAAAGTTGAGTCAGAGTGAAATATCTAGGTGTTCACACCTAGAATTCAATAGAGCGTACTTGTGTGGGGGTGGAAAGTAGGAGGGAGGTGAGAAATATTTCACATATTAACTCCCATCTAAACACATTTATCGCTTTGGTAAGCACTGTACCACTTTAGTTTTGGTGCATTTGGAATTTCTGGAAGCAGCAGAGAAGGTGGCCTATGTGGAGAGTATGCTTAGCTGTGTGACCACAGAATCGTAACTATGCCACATCTCTCTCAACTACAACACAGATGAGAGCCCTGACCTGGTCACTCTGTGTGTAATGTAACCTGGCTGGACACAGTAAAGCATCTTTTTGAAGTTACCAACATCCTTAGCCCAATCACGTGTAGAGAAGCAGGTCTGTTGCCAAAGGAAGGCGGAATAGAAGTCTCTCTTGCCCCACTTTTTAAAAAACACTCTTGGCCTTGTTAAAGAGAAAGAAAGGCACCGAAGACTTTATTTCATTCATAGTTTATCATGCATGACAGAGTTTTAAAATATTTTGTCATTCTCCTTTAGACTGTGTGTGTTAAGGACGGAAATCATGACTCCTAATGGTCATCAAATATTCTAAGTAACAAGCACCCAGTGCTCTGTCTTGAAAGACTAAACATTAATAAAGTTGAAAATAATCTACTGGAATTAAAAGAAAAGAAGGAATCTCACCTGCTATTATTTTTTTTATCATTAATAGTCACTCCCATTTTTGAAAAAAGTTTTTAAAAAATATTCCTTCTAAATGTCATCCATTTGGATTGACAAATTTATTTCCAGTTGGGCAAAGATGACTAATGATGTTGTAGAAAAGAAACAAGAGAAAAGAAAATCAAGACTGTTCCAATCCTACAATTCACACTTATTTTGGAGGAACAGTTGAAACCAGGTACTTGCTAGATCCTGACGATACAAAATCAGGTAGAATAAGACTCCAATTCTCCTTTATATACATCATTATGGTCCTATGTTGTCGATGTTTCTATATGTGCACATGTGTGTTTAATAATAAGATTACTTCTCCTTTTCTACAAGCTGGGTTTTTTTTTTTTAATTTTTATTATTTTTTTGAGAGAGAGAGAGAGCGGGAGAAGGAGAAGAGGGAGAAGGAGAGAGAGAATCTGGACCAGACCCCCTGCTGAGCACGGAGCCAGACATGGGGCTCGATCCTACCACTCTGAGACCATGACCTGAGCCAAAACCAAGATCCAAAGCTTAACCAACTGAACCCCTCAGGTGCCCCCAAGTTGTTTAAGAGTTAATAATATTTTGTATCTCCATGATATTATGCAGGAGAGGAGAATTGAGTCACATAGACAAGGTCCCTTCTGGAGAGTTCATGAGAGGAATCTGAGCTAGGGGATGACACCACTGGTGTACCTGAGGGGCATATTTAGCAAGATTCTTACGCTCCTCTCAGGCTTGTATATCTGAAGCCACAGACCCACTGCATTCTCTGCCCTTGGACTTCTCCAAGTGCCCCTTCTACTTCTTTGTTGCCTTAACTGAAGGAAAGAGTGAGGGAAGGTGGGCCCCAAACCCAAATCTACAAGAAAAGCACCTCAAATGAAAATTTCTAGAGAAAATTCCAGAAGCAACAATTCAGGGACCTGTTTTTTTTTTTTTTTTTTTTTTTACTTCAAGTTTTATAGCTTGCCTAGTAACTTTTAGGTCACATTTGTGTTGTCTCTACATAATTTCTGTTGGCTGATAATTTGCTGTGTGAAAAAGTAACGGTGGTGATAGAAATGGTTAATTGCAAGGATTTTTGAGGCCAGCCAAAGGCTAGCAAGTAGTTTTCAGTGATAATTACTGAGAATTCTTGGGGATCACTTGTTTCCTTTCCACGTTTCAAATGTATTATGACCACAATACTGATTTTCAAAACAGCAATTTAGGTGATGAATTTGGACAATCACCCATGTTAGGATTTGAAATAGAAAATGACATACACATCTTTTAATATAAGTACACTCTAAATCCAACATAATTTTTTTCCCCCTGCTTTGAAGGGCAAGAAGTATAATGACTAAAATAACGGATCAAACAAAAAAAAATTAATTTAGGTTCACAGCTAACCACTGTGCAGTATCACTATCATCAAATTTTTCTGAAAGCTTATGGTTCAAATCTTGCTTTAGGGGGCTTCATTCTTTTTTTTTTTAAGATTTTTTTTTTTTTTTATTCAACAGAGAGAGACACAGCGAGAGAGGGAACACAATCAGGGGGAGTGGGAGAGGGAGAAGCAGGCTTCCCGCGGAGCAAGTAGCCTGATGCGGGGCTTGATCCCAGGATCCCGGGATCATGACCTGAGCTGAAGGCAGATGCTTAACGACTGAGCCACCCAGGTGCCCCTAGGGGGCTTAATTCTTTAGTCAGTTATAGATCAGTGGGTTGAGCCTTGGCACATGTATTGGTGAACCCAGATGTGTCTTAAGAAAAAAAATGAAAAAAAAGTTTTAAAATTGGTTTAGCTGTTTCTATTACTTATATTATTATTTAAAAATCAGCCCAAAACAAATATTTGAATCAGTTTTCAAATTTCATTAACAAAGAACTGATTTCATTTGATTAATAAGAAATAAATTTGACTGAATTATTCATTCAAGTGGCTTAACATTTAGAGACATGGATATTTATCTGCAAGAGATTAAAGTCTCCATTGGAAAAGGAGTTTGTACAGAAATGATCCTTTATATTAGTGTTCTATGTATAAGAACTATACTGAAACCATGTAATTACATAACAAGCTTTGATAGGCAGAGTATTTACTCACATTTTTTATGGTTTTTATATCTTAGTCATTTTAAATCAAATCAATCTGAAATTTGACATACATGCTGTTAGGGCAGATATACCTCAAAAATTTTTTAACTTTAAATAATTTCTGTGTTTACTTGATTATATCAAGAATCTTTTGCAAACTTCATTTTAGGGACATGTACAGATGGCTGTGATAGAAACTTCTGGTACAATTTTGCAGTAATAAAATTTCAATGGTAAATTTAACTCCGTTTGGTTTTGGGAATGGAATAATTATTGAATGTCCAGCATGTGCCTGGCACCGAGCTACCAACTGGGGGTTATAGTGATGTATATGACAAACATGGTCTATAATCTAGGTTTCCAGTAGAATGTGCTAAAAACACACTAAGTGTGGAGTTAATGTGACACAAATTGAGATGTTCATAAACACTGGGAGTTTAATTTATGCAAATTATATGGAAACTTTTCTGAGGAAACCAAAGTATATTACATCAATAAATCTTATTTATTTATTTATTTATTTTAGATTTTTTTTTAAATATTTTATTTATTTGAGAGAGAGAGAATGAGAGAGAGAGAACACATGAGAGGGGATAGGGTCAGAGGGCAAAGCAGACTCCCTGCCGAGCAGGGAGCCCGATGCGGGACTCGATCCAGGGACTCCAGGATCATGACCTGAGCTGAAGGCAGTCGCTTAACCAACTGAGCCACCCAGGCACCCTTATTTTAGATTTTAAAGTAATCTCCACACCCAGTGTGGGGCTCGAACTCACCACCCCAAGATCAAGAGTCATGTGCTCCACCAAATGAGCCAGCCAGGTGCCCCAATACAGCTCATTTGAAGGCTGACAGTTATCTCATGATCAGAGAGCTTACTCTCTGTGCTCCTTTACTGAAGTGGGTAATAATAGTCTAGTCATTTCAGAAACAAGCTGATACTTGTTCATTATCCCATAAGTAATAATGTCCTAATGGTAGGACAATGATCAATAACATTGCCCTACTGACTACCAAAAAAGTTGGTATGAATTAAATAATGTATTTATTATTACTATTATGTTAAAGAATGTATTTATTATTAGTATCATGTAGCGGGTCGGCATTCAATAATTATGAATAAACGACGATTAGTATTTTAGTCATTATCACTGTTACTTGCCACTGAGTGACAGAGAAGGCCACCTCTTCCTCCAAATTCTCCCCAACCGAGGATTAACCAGCTACCGACGACGTATCAGTAGATAATACAGAACGCATAGAATGCAGTGCCTAAAACCACTTAAAAATAGATGGTGGCTTGCAACAAACATCTTTAAATTAATAGCCAGAATTTTACCCAAAGCACAGGCTACCTGATATTTTGGGAAGAGCAGGGAAAGAACGCTGCCAACACAAAGCAATAGTTACCAGTATCTTGGCTGACTTTTGCTCCAAATAGAATTGTGAAGAACAGTGCAGTTTAAATGGGCTGCACAGCAAGTCTCTGCCTGATTCAGAACAGCCCTCTTTGCCCTCAGATTTCTTGCCAGAAAACTGAAGAGACTCTACAAGGTTCAGCCAAGCACCCATCTTACGATCTCCTATCTCAGAATTTGGAAACAAAATCTGTTTACCCTGCTTAAATTCACTTCCTCAACACATCAGCAATGATAATGGAGACCAGTGTAAATAAAGCTGACATCCCTGGCTAGGAGCAGTGGAACCACCTCTGTTCCAGGAGATGAGGCAACACATACTCTATTAATCACACACTGTACCCAGGTACGAATGCACCTGAGACTTACTGCCCTGACACATCACCATGTAGGAGTTGCCGCACACATCAGGAAATGCTAGTGTGCCAAACACATTAGCTCCATTTCTTCTGAGATGCAACTGGTGACTGCTGAAGTGGGATAGCAGACAAATCAAGATTTTGCAACATATGTCCCACACTTCAGATCATTCATAGAGTTTCTTCAAATCAGCAGAATTTACAAATTTATCACATACCTATAGAACCCATTATGTAGGTCTGAAGGACTCCATCTCTATTCTTTGACTTACCCCGTATTTGGTAAATGAGCAAACCAAATATCCAGTGTCATGCCCAAATGACATAAAGAACCAGGACTAGAAAAACCCAGATCTCTGGAGTTCTGCCCACACTGTTTCTGTACTACTGTTCTGCATCTACAGCAATATGTATTCAGACAGCTAAAACTACGGTGGAAAATTTATGTCTGCACTGTCTTTTTTTCATTCCACGTGAAAGTCATTATTGTCAAAAGAACTACTCAAGTCTTTCACGGCTTCTATTTCTGCCACCATGGATCCATTTTCACCTTCAGCTACAAAAATCACTGGAGGCTTTCTCCACAGGGACTTTCTTCCATGCCAGTGCCAACACCTGACACTGAAAAGGAAGAAAAAAGGCTTTTTGGAGGCATAGTTAAACAATTTCAGCACCTCTTAAGCAAACTTCAGCTTGAGAACAGAGCTGATTGTTTTAATAAATTGATTGCACATTTTACCTAACAAGTCTATTTTGTAAACACATTTATTACGGGAATTATCCACATTATAAAAAATAAAAATCTTAAGTGATAATGATAAAGAAGAAACCTGTTGTAGAAAAAGCCTAACATCCAAAGGGTTCGGCTTCTGTGCACTCAAACACAAATAGTTATTTTATGTATTATCTATGAGGGGTTGCCTTTATAATAGATAATGATGAGGAGGATGGTTATTTTGGAAGAAACAGAAAATACCAAATGATAATCAGGAATTCTTTTCATGGGGTGGTGCCTGGCTGGCTTAGGCGGTAGAGCATGCGATTCTTGATCTTGGGGTTGTGAGTTCGAGCCCCATGTTGGGTGTAGAGATTACTTAAAAAAAATAAAATAAAATCTAAAAGAAAAAGGAATTCTTTTCATATTAGCTAACAGATTATAACTGGCCCACAAACTGTTTCCATCCTCATGGCATTCATATATACATCAGTGGTTCTTCACTGGTTCCTAATATTCTTTTGATAAAATTTATGACACTCTCCCCAGGGGGGAAAAAAAAATATGTAAAATACTTTACAAATAACTTCAGGCTGTTGAGAAGAATGTCCTTCACAAGATCTATCCAAGCATTTGGTATGGACCTGAATGCCTACAGATCTGAAGGTTAAGAACTCCTAACATCTATTATCCCAGTTTAGATCAAAATGAATTACTAGGTATTATTATTCCCCCACTTTCATTGATGAGGTAAAAAGACTAAGAATGGTTCTTTGACTTATCTAGTATCAAACAGTACATCCTAGTCTCTAAGTCTAGATAAAAACACAGGACTGTGTTCTAGAAACCATTTCTCAATCAATTATCTGACAGAATTCTCTCGCTTGACTACTTTGTGTCCCTTCTTCAATAATCACCATCAGACATCTAATATTTCTCCAGACTTAACTATGTGTAGGATAATATGCGTAGGCTTTGTTTCATTATCTGACCTCGTTAAAACGATCCTAAGAGACAGGTATCACCATTATTGTTGTTGTTGTTACTGTTATTCTTCTTCTTCCCTCCACTTTACAGATGAGAAACACTGAGGCCTAGCAATGTTTTTCAGTTGCTAAATAGTAGGGCTAAGATACAAACCCAGGTCTCCCTCGCTTGAGAGCCACAGTGCTAAACTATGTTTCAGGCCCTGGTACTAAAGAGGCGATTGGGGAATTTTTACCAAAAATATTTCACCATAGCTTGGCTTTGAAGAACTCTTATCTCTTCAAACCACCCTATAACAGCTGATTGAAATTATGCAAGTTTTGAGGTACCAGAAAGAAATGACTCATCCTCGATCAGATATGGCAACGATCTGTTTTGAGGTTGATAGATACAGTCATAGCCAGAGGGACACAACACTGGGCTGAGGGAGGGGTGGGGGTAGGGAGGGGGATGGGTGCAGTACATGTGTTTTAGTCCTGCCATCTCAAAAAAGAGGAAAAAAAAGTATGTAAAATAAGCCTCCGCTTCAAAGCAGAAAATTAGTCGACACCATTGACTTAGCTCCTAATAACGCCAGTCACATGGGAGGGCAGCTGTGAACCAGAATCTGTTTTTGCATTAGTCTTGGCTAGAGATGGGGCAGCAAAAACGACGCTGGGGTTTTGACAAATTCTGTAAACACATATGTTCAGATAACAATTTACTAGGTTTACTTTATATACTTGTATGTTCCCTGGCAGAGACCTTTTGCAATGTGTGGTATCATCATTATTCAACATAAAACACTGCCAATTCTGAAAGAGGAGGTTATTTTAATAAATTCCTCAGATTTGGATAATATGAAAATATTTATAATTATTTCCCCTTAAATATTTCTCCTATTATTATATATAAAACTATTTGTTCTTCATCAACCTATGGAGCTGACTTTGATACTTTTCATGTGTGATATAGTTTCCATTTCATTACAGAACAGTGAAAACCAAAATATTCTTAACTCTAAACACTTTTTACAGGCTATCAAGTTGAGAGGATACAGTACAGATCAGATGTTAAAACATAGCATGTAGTCTGCTCAGCAGAAGGATGATAATTGCTGCTTATTTCCACTGAACAGCATACAAATTATGGAAATACAGTTAAATATACTGAAGTTCAAAACAATTAAGAACCATGTTAAAAATCTGCAGATGTGTGTCAACAAGAGACTCGGATACCAAATATGCAATTTGGACTAAATACTTGATAAGACTAGATGGGGAATACTTCTTGTACCATTTCATCCTCTAGGACCTAAATACAAAAATGAAATAAAATTAAATAAAAATTTAAAAAAAACAAGAATAAAAAACTAAGAAAAATGAATCTGAACTTCATTTAATTTTTGAATCTATAAATAATTCTCTTAAAATGTCTCATTTGTTCTCAGTTTTGTATTTCCTTGGGACACATAAAGTCGTAGGTATTTAAATCCACCTTTCCAATAGTAAAAATAAGCGCCTAGTATGTTATGTCATTGCTCAAATAGAAGATGTATCTTTAAATGAGAATTCTGTTCCTGTTAGGGTTTAAAACCAAACTTGAGCAGATAATTTCATTATAGAAGCACGGTGCAGACAGGGAAATCAAAGCTGATTTTTAAAGTTTTAATAACATTATTTTAAAAAGACAAGTTGGAATTATGAATTTCCTTAACAATCATGATGTAATTTTGTAATAACTGAAATCTTTCATGGGAAAACTGCTTCTTCAGTAACTCACACAGTCAATTACACAGGAAAGCACGGTAATGGGCTGTGCCCCCATCGCCCCCCCCCCCACATTCAAATAGCTCACGTACACGACTTCCTTTTCCATTACCAACTTGTCTGCAGTACCATCTGTGAAAACGAACACATACCTTGTGCTGCCAGTTTCTGTTTTTGCACGTCCATTAGTGGGACTGGCTACAGCTGCTCAAGAAGAAAGCAATGATTGTCTTCGCTTTTATATATATATACATATATATATGTATATATATGTATATTTCCCCTCCATACAACTGTATCAGTGCAAGGCAATACATCGTCCTGAGTAGGGGACTGCACTTAATAACCTGACTCGGACCTGGGTCTCTGTGTGATCTGGAGTTTGTTAATCACACTGTATCACATACCAAAGCAAGAACTACCTCATCGCATCCAGCACTCTCGAGACGACCCCTCAGTCACTCCTACCAAATGGAACAGTTAAAATCATTTTGTACTGTGACATTCTGTCCCTCGAGCAGAGTATCAGGAAACCAATACTGAGGCCTGGCAGCATAGCCTGAGACACAAAACTCCTGGTGAGTGAGCTTTTATTTCATGAGAGGGGCTCTGAAAATAAAACATAGCAACTCACTTTTCTAAAACTTTATTTTCCCCTGCCTGCCTCGTGTTTACATTATTTTTTTGTTAGCATTATTTTTCTCCTAGACAAACATGATTAAACTATTCACAATCTTTGCAGAAGATGCAAATATATTAAAGCAAGAAATGACCTCAAATTAATTTTTTGAAGTGATTTGCCTTCAAGAAACATTTCTCCCTACTGTGGAGTAAAAGAATTAAAAAAAAAAAAAGAAAGAAAACATCAACTACCAAGTTCTTAAAAATATATATATAAAAAAAAGATTCATAGAGAAGCTGAAATTAAAAACACACACAAAAGAAAAGCAGAGATCCAAAAAATGGCTTAGATGTTTTCCTGTGCTATTCCACATTTACAAATTTACCCCAAATATATCAAAACTACTTTTCTTCATAAGAGGTATTTTGCTGTCAGTGTGAGAGCTTAGCTTTTTGGAACATTAGGATGCCAATTCTGCCTTAGCTTCTCATATACTGAATTGTCTTAAATCATCAAATGGCTCTGCTTTCTCAGCATTTAGGTATAGGAGATAGAGTGCTGGATTCCAATTATTTACAGATGCAAGTCACTCCCAGGGGACTGGAGCTATTAAAAACAAGGGCCTATTTTTTCTTTCAATCTTTGCATTATCAGTGCACTGCACATAGTAGGCATTTAATTACTGACAGCTTAATTGAACTGACCTCTGTCAGAAGACAGGGTTCTGCTGATTTTAATAAACAGACACTGTGTTAAAATATATGTGTATGTGGTATGTATATATATATACATACATGCTATGATCAGCAGATTATACTTTAAATGAAGCTTTATTCATGAAATATATATGGCAGTCATCATTACAAAAATAGGACTTAGACTGAAAACAGTTTCACTTTTGTGAAATGCAAAATAAAATTAAGTTATGCACCCTATTTAGATTATATATTATATGACAGGAGGGAAAAGAAATGGACTTTGCTTGAGCTTCTGAGAGATCTGCAAAACTAGTCGAAATGGCATATGTTGATGTGTGTATTTGTGTATGTATACACATCAAAGTGACAGTCCATATACATACACATACACAAATATACATACATACACAAACGAATCCAGTGCAACATTTTATCACTGACATGTAGTGAGATGTTGCTAGTGGCTTTTATTTTCATTAAAACAATATCATATTTTATAAAGGGCGAAAATACCAATGATGTTGTTAAATTAAAGAGAAAAAAATCCCAAGAGTTTCCTGGAGAGTGGAGAAGAAATGTAATTAACTATGTGTACAAAAGACCGAAAAGGAAATGAAGGAACAGAGTACCTAGGAGAGTGACTTATTATGTCAGCTTAATAATTATTGATTTTAATAGGTGGAAAATAAGAAATCAAGAACTTGTGATTTATTTTTATTATTGTGTTAGAGTCCTCTCAATTCACTTACACACTCAATTAACATAAGTGTAATTATATATGGGAGAATACTGAATGCAATGCTCGACATATATCAGGAATTCAACGAGTGTTAAATTCTTCCTTTCTCTCTTAGTTTCAGAAGATACTGAGTATCAATAGACATTAGATTTTAGAAAATACTGAATAGCTAAATAAGATTTTGGCATGTATATACACATATATCATTCAATTATCTAGATTTACACATTTATGCACATTTGTATAAAAGTTATGCAAAGAAGCTCTTATTTATTCTATGTTTACAACATGAAAAGAAGATGAATAATGATCCTAAAACTCTCTCGCATTTAGGTGACTGTCTTAAAATTTATCACATCAATTATGTGTTTGAAAATACTATCTCTCCACCCTCTTTCTCTCTTCTATTTGTCTTTTGACTGTGTTCCAAAAGACCTTTAAGGATTTCACTATGTAAATAAACCAGTTTGGTGGTGACTTATTTACTTTCATGAGATTCATCAGTCCATCAAAGATACATGTCTCACTCTAAAACACAAGTGGAAATTTGGGGAAGGAATCCGTATCCTTTGGAATTTTCTAGAATATAAAAGAATGCTAGGTAGGTCAAGTTCCCTTACGAATATTACTCATTCTAGCTAGTTTTCTTCTCTTCATATAGTGCGATCACATAGCTTAATACATTATCATAAAATATGACAATGGATATTTAATTCATAGACTACACAAAGTTGATCCACTTAGATTTATACAGATCAAGATTTAGAAACCTCTGTACAAAAATTAATTTTGGGTGCTGGCTGTAAATTTATATCCATAAGCAACTATTTGGAATTTGACATCCCCTATTTTATTAAAAAAAATATATATATATATGCACACATAATACATTAACATGCACACAAACATACACTTAAAATATGTATTGCATATTTACATGCATATTTCCTTAAAAAAAAAGTGACTTCTAGGTCCTCCAGTTTAATAATTTAAAAAGTTCAGAGGGGACAATCTCGTATTTTAAAGGGTTTACTTTAAAAACAAAATGAAACAAAAAAGTTACACTTCTTTCCCAAATAAAGGGTTATATATAACTAGAAAGTAAAATATCTCTGAGAAAAAATTAGATACAAAAAGTGTAAGGACAGAATCAATGAAACTTAAGAAACCAGCAGGTAGCATTTCATGAAGAAGGAATAATTTATGTATGATTAAAAAACATTTGCAGACATTACATGCTCCAAAAATTGTGTACTCTCTGAAGGGCAGGTTAAGTAGCTAGATCTGATTTAAATCATCCCTTTTTCTATCTACTTTCCAGTATTTTATTTCACTCATTGCACATATGTATGTATATACTTAGTGTGCCCATGTATATTTCCTTGGCAAAATAAAAATGGAAATAGTCATCTTCTTTTAAACTCATCCCAAATGGAGAAATAATTCAAAAATAAACAGAATAGACTGATTGGTACCAGACTAAAATTCAAAGCAATTCACATGTACAAAAAAAAAAAAAAGAAAGAAAGAAAGAAAGAAAGGAGAGCCTTAAACATAAAAGTCCTAACTTTTAAAGAAGAAGAAAATCACCATTAGCAGAGGTTTAGCTAATTAGCTGATCTAATGCAGAGCTTTTATGTTTGTAGGTTTACAAATTTCAGAAAATGACCAAATTATTCCACTTATACCATTAACTTGACCCCTTCCAGAATTTGACCCTCCTAATAGATTTGTTTTATAAGATATGACATCTTGAACAGCTGTGCTATTCTTTCTTGAACTTGACTTTTTTTTTTTTTAAGCATGAAAATAGACTGATTTGCTAAAACATGAGTATTCTTTGGTAACAGTGGGGGAGGGAGGAATCAGAAATGGAAAAATAATATGAGTTCCTATCTGAGCGAGTCATTTTGAAACTCAGAGAACACTGAAGTATTACAAACATTTGTGACCAGTTAGAGAAATGATGTAGAGAGAATTTGAAAATAATCACTATGAATTGAGTTCATTAACATAAGGAGGTAAGATTATTAAAATGGAGAAGAAATTCATTTGAATGTTCTGATCTTCAAACCCCCTACCACTGAGTGGATGCCATTATGTGCTCGTTGCAAATTGCAGTATGTTTCAAGTCTGGTTAGTAAGGCTCTCTCCAGAATTTTACTTATAAAAACTAAATATAAATCGAGATTAAGTTAGACTATTTCAGGGAAAAGGTTTTCTAAATTTCTTACAGGGCAAATAACTTGCAGGCACATTGGGAATTTTAATCTATGCTAAAAAATACCTCTAGCTAGATTCTATTTAATATAGCAACTAAATAAATAGTTTGATGTAACCGGAATACTGGTCTTACTCAGAACCCTCTTGATAAAAAGCCACACTGGATTTATAGATGAAGTAGGAAGGGGGAACAACACAGCATTTAATAATCACCGCATCTACCCTTACTCAATGCCCTATCAAGTTTAATCTTGCAGAGGTACTTAGGCTTAAGTGTTATTTTTGTACCTTGGCTCCAAATGGCATCTTGACTTAAAATTCCATTAAGTACTTCAGAAAAATAATAAATTTTGCAGCACAGTACTAAAAGTACATATGAGGCTATTCTTAATTTCAATTATACTATTAATATATTAGTGATCTGTTCATCCGATTGCTGCTTCTGATAGGTTGACCATTGTTTAACACAGCCCAAGCACACTGTTATTTTTACAAGAAGTGAAGGCATTTGGAAAAAAAAAAAAAAATCAGACAACTCTGTTTCCAGTGTCTCCGGGATAATTGTTACCTTTCTTCTTTTCAACTTTAAAAGAAAGCAGTGTCTGTTTCGCTCAGGGCAGCTGTTTAAAGTTCCTGCTGTCAGAATCTTTTCAACTTGAGTAGATTTAGGATTATTTAAAAATGATTATTGTATCACACTAAGTCTTCTATTGCTATTAATACTTGAGCATCCTAATGTGCATACACAGCACAGTAATTAACCCAGGAGATACGTGTTCACACTCACCTTTGGGATACACACACATATACTTTTACATGGGTGGTTCTAAATGGTTTATTTTTATTTTAAAAAGTTTTAGACAAACCTCTGATGGGGAATGTAATATTGGTAGTCCGAGATACAACGAAATTTTTAAAATATTTGGTCTTCTACGTCTAGTTCTGAAATTCGTATTTCAAAGCAAACTCTGAAGACGATTCACTTACAACAGAGCAAATTCTATAAGCTGGTCCATTCTTTTACTTTATTTTATTAGGCAATATGCTATTGTAATGCAATCCCAGAACATTAGCAGAGAGGTTTTGCTTTAATTGTCATAAATTTACAAAAAATCCTTATTTTGAAAATATATTTTTCAGCTCATAGCTTAAATGATTGGACTTGCTTTCATTATTAGATAAATATATAATTTTTAACTTGGCAATACTGGTATAATTTTCCATTAGAACTACAATTAAAATTCATTTTCGTCCAAGCCATAAACATTGGTTTCCTTTAGCTTCCTTCTAAGTTGATTTAGATTTTCCTTAGCAACCAATGCACAGCCTTCTCCACCCCTTTATTTCTTTGAATGTTTATTACCTGTTGAAATCTTCTTGGCTTGCAGAAATAGCAGACAGGAAAGAAAAAAACTTACAACCTAAATGCCTGATATTTAATCAATAAAGGAAGGATTTTCTCCCTTAGGAATTCACTGCTCTATAAACTCTGCCTCTTCTCCTCTTTCAGGAACAGAGATGAAAATTCTCTGATTCCCACAAAATCAAAACCTCAAGTCACTACGACACACTGAAGAGCCTAAGAAACATGCTCTTACTTACTTATCAATTACAGGTTATTCATCTATAATTTTTAAATACAACTGCTAATCACTTGCTATTACACAAAGATGACAAGGCCTCTGAGTCTAAACTCATACTTCTTCCAAAGTTTCTCAGAGATATATATTCATAATATTCATTATATTGATTCTCTCAGTGATAGAAAATCAACTTTTCTGGAGGACAGATCTCATTTCTGAAAGAAAGCAACATTTATTCAGAGTAACGCTGATGAAGAAGACAGCAGAACCACCTGGGTGGGACCCAAGGGTGGCAAACGCGTATGACGGACCAGCATGTCGTGTGGACAATGACTGATAGGAGTCAGGACCAGCACTGGCTGTCGTGCAGGAGCAGAGTTCGGCACCCTCTAGGAGGTCAGGAGTACCCCTTCACTGCTGGGTGGTGTAGCTTCCAGAGATTTGCTCAGGGAGCAGCTGGGGCCCCCGGTGGATCTGGGACTCGGGGTTGAAGGCTAGTCAGTCAGGACTGAAGGGGGCTCACCAGGTTGAGTATTAGTCTCAGCACTGTCATTTTGAGTAAAAGTCTGATGTAACTAGCAGATCGCTGGCTTGATCTCACGGCTCAAAAACGGGTGCTGATCATTATTCTAAAGACTTACAACAACGTTCTCTCCAAAGTCAGCAAAACCTGAATAAACTGGCAGCTTCCTCAGGTGGTGGTTTTGAAAGTCTACACTCACTTGGTAATAAGTTCTGGTATGTTTATTTATAAACGTCTTATTACTTTAAATTATCACCTCATGTAAGGAAGGTTCAGTGCCTTTGAAGTGTTTATAATTTTGAGGGGAGGTAAGGTAAATATACATGAAGCAATTAAGAGAATGATGCAAGAAAGCAGACATGTCTAAATACTAAGATTTTTACGATTCCTCTGCTTCTAAATGCTACAACAAGCGAGAAATGTGAAACATACACACTCGCACATGCACACGTACACACCCTCTCACACACATTCACACGCATGCAGCTAAGGAGCCCAATCCATGCAAGTAGGTGGTAGGACTCGAATGCACCTTCAATCCTTACTTATCACTGTAACTTTTAGTTTCTTTCAGTTGCTTGTGGCAGAAAATACAACCCAAACTAGATTAATATGAGGATAAATCTTTTGACGCCTGCAAATGAAAAAACCAGGAAACACTGACTTTAGGCACAGTTTAACCAAGATTCAAGTGATAGCATGAGAGCATAATTTCTCACCCTCTGGTATATGTTTCCACTGCACTAACTACAGTTTCACCCATATACCTTCTCTCTGGTTGGCAAAATGGCTGTTGGACATCTAGCGCCATATAGTTGACTGAACAAGTGAGGGGGGGAAAGAGTGAGTCTTCTTTCTTGATAGCTCAACACAACGTCCTCAATAGGGCCTTGCTGGCCTAACTCAAGTCCTGTCCCTTTCCTACCACGGCCAGATGGGATGCAGGATGGAATGCCTGCATTGGTTTATTAGTCCTAAAATCGTTCTCTAATGTGAGTTACAAATTAGCTGGTGATCTTATCCAAATGCAGATTTTTATTTAGTAGGTCTGAGATGGGATCAGAGATTCAGTATTTCTCCTAAGCTCCCAGTCTGTGTAACAAAACACAAAGACACACACTTGAGCTCCAAATCTTGGGCAAAATCAGCTTCATCTGAACTAGATGAAATGAAAGTGAGGGAGGTGTGGATTTTCAAGGGAAAACTAAGGACTGTTATCAGAAGTAAGATATTAAAAGATGAGATAAAAAAATGAACACATTTCTTCTACCACCCCCCTGCCCCACACTCTTCTGTATGTTATCTATCCAGAAGAGGGATCTTTTAGTAAGCAAAGCATCTGTGCTGACAGTACCGCTGATCACACCTGAGTGGCCCAACCAGGCCATCTAGTATTTTCTGTGGTTTGAATAATCCTTGAAAGAAGCCATCATTATCTACTCTTCTCATGTAACTCTCTTGAAAGAGTTGATCTATGCCATTTTCTTTTTTCTACAAAAGCCACACTATGAGGAGGTAGTAAATGATCACAATACCACCAACACTCTGTTTAGGAGAATGTGGCAAAACCTTATTGTCACAAAAAGCAAGGATGCCCCCATGACAGGTGCCATGGTCAACTATTTGAGATTCAATCAATCCCATTTCCTTAGTTCACAATGAATATACAGGATATGTTTGGAAGGTTCACAATAAAAGCCCTTGTGGCCAGCTCACGTGAGAACGCTCCTGAAGGTTTATCTGTACTTGAAAGCCAATAGAGCTTTTCAGTAGTCACAGTGATGACAAAGGTAGCATCCGATTTTTTTTTTTCTCTGAATGCATGTTCTTACAGTCCTTTGTCAAATATCAGAAAGTGTTAAATGGGCCAATAACTGTTTCCATGGGCACATGTGTCAGAAAAATAACTTATAGACAAATGTATCATCCTTATCTTCCAGAAAGGCTAAATTACTACATTAACAAGAAGAAAGGTTTACCCTCTTTCAAATGAGGTATCTAAAAATATATACGTCTTCTGATCCTATGTCTAGCCCTAGCTCATATTTACACTGTAAATATTAATTACTATCAATTTCAACTTTGCTTTCTTCACTCCTTAACGAGGTGGTATACTCTTTTGTTTGAATTCTCTACATCACTGGGCACGTCTCTAGTTTGGGTTATAACTCAGAGTCAAAGAGAGCATGAGACTACTTTCTATATTCTTTCTCAGGTAAAGAAAAGCTATGACTTTTATTTCCCCCTATGAAGTGAAAGCATCTTATAATCTAGCAAGTGACTGTTGTGTCTCATAAGAGTATTAAGACTAAAATACCTAAACTTGGCATGTATTTTCTATTTCTAAATGAAAGCAGGCCCATGTCATCCAAAAGATGTACAAGTGTCTAAAAAATAGAAAGTGCAAGGCTTACTTATTGCCAAAAGCATGTAAATCTAATGCCAAAAGTCTTACATGTACAGGATTGCATAAAAACCAAGGCCATGGCCCACTAAATGTGATAATCAGGTGATACGTATCTGTCATCACTTACTTATTCATTAATACTTAATACCATTCATTGACCATCTGCTTGGTGCCCAGTACCATGCTGGATGATTATGGACCCATAGCTATGGACCTATAGGGACTATGGACTCATAGAAGACATGACCCAAGGTCTCAAGTTGCTCACCAACAATCAGAGAAGCCATATAAGCAAAGACCTGGTAAGTGCTCTAATAAAGCTATCTGTATTTACTAGGTTATGCCTCAGGGGAAAAAAAAAAAAAAAGAGCAAATAGCCAATCATTCTGAAGGGTCATGAATATGATGCACACAGAATGTCTTGTGCTATGCCAGTCACATAATAGATGTTCAGTAAATTAGTCTCTTCCTTCTTTATACATTTATGTAAAAGGGGGTGGGTGTAAATAACAAATGATATCATTGTCTCTTCCAGTTCTTGCATTTCAATACTAGTTCATTGTTTTTTCCAGATGATCTGAAGTAATCTCATTGGCTTTGAGACTCACATTTCCTCTCTCCCTTCTCCCTTCCTTTCTCTCTCTTCCTCCTTCCATCCCTTCTTTCCTCTTTGTTTCTTCGCCTTTTCATTTATCATTTCATTTTCAGACTACTCAAGTTCCAGGCATTACACACTAGTGATTCTAAGAAAAACTGTATTTTGCAATAAAACAAACACTCCAAGAACATCTTAAACAGTTACTAAAGCCTGATCCAATACACAATGACTGGTGACTGACTGAGGCAACCTAACATAACGTGTATTCTTAATAAAGGTAAACTAATGTTAATTTCATTCAAGATATTTATTTAAGTACATAGTAAAATGCACTCTAGGTTTGTCTTTTGTTGCTGTTCGAGGGGAGGGAGCCAAATGGTCTCAATTGCATATGGAGATAGCATTAAATGTGTTTCTTTTGCTCAACTTAGACAGTCAACAAAGTGCCTGAGTGTAGGAGTGTGGATGACGAGTAACTCCCAGCTTCAGTCATGCATTTTCTATAAACTAGGAATGGGGCTATTCACCCCTGGGGCACGGGGAAGCAGTCAGTGAGTCTTTCAGGATGGTGGTGTTGTGATTTTCATTTCCTGGAACAGCATAGTGCTAAATGCAGGAAACTGGGATTAATTTTTCACTGGAACAAAGTTACTTTATCATTCTCCTTTAGTACTCTCCCCTAGTTTAGAAAAGAAGGGGTAGGACCTCTGCACTGCCGTTTTCAGTGATGCTAACAAGATAAATTAGAACACATGACATGGATATGAAAGTAAAAATGTCACAAGGCAAGGGATTTTAAAGAGCATCAAATGGACAGACACCGAACTTGTTAAAATGGCAAAGACACCCAGAGCAGAGACACGACGGAGTCATTAGTTTTTCAACTGACCTGTAAGTAATTTTCCATACTATCCTCTAGGACAAATGGGGTTCACTGTGTCATGTTCGTCAAGTCTTTACAAAGTTTTTTTAAAAGTAAATCACTGGTAAAACTGAAATTTATTTTAATAACGAAAATGTTGTATTTAAAGAGCCTAGTTTTTCCCCATTAGCCACAGGGGACATTTTGTACGTTATTATTAGCACTTTGCAGCTAACAAGCAACTTTTAAACACTACTCTGCAACAGCTGTAAGGCTAAACCTTCCAGTCATTGGTCCCTTCTGCTGAACATCCAGAAATGCAGTGTTATGACATGTACAAACATCCACCCTAACTTCCTTTCAACTGAGAAAGCTCAAGATGGTAGGAAACGGGAGACCAACAAGAATCTGCTCCCTTACTGTACACAGTATCTTGCTCTCTGATTAGAGTCCAGGGCACACTCGTGGGGAAAGCAACAGCTCTGCTTTCTGTCTTTTCATTCCCTTCTCCCATTAATGTTATTTCAATTGTGTTATGGGCTGTACTTTAGATCTAAAAAGAAACATTTAGCTTTATTTGAATGCTTAAATGATTAATGACCCTTTAGTGTAGCTGTCCTCTCATAATTGCCATAGAGTAAGCTGCAATTTACTTTTAAAATCCAGACCTCTGGGTACTATCGCGAGCAAATGATAGCTCAGGCACTGGCCACTAGGTAGAGTTCATTTTTTAAAAATTGCATCAACTCCCCAGTATTCTAGGTGGACCATCTCCTAAATGTTTACGTCAATGGAAAGTCTTGAAACTTTTATTATGGAAAAATCAAGGCATTGCCACACTGTTCAATGAAGGAGGGTAGGTGTGCACCTGAGACCTGGAAGATAAAAGGAGAGGGAGGCTTGAATCACTAAGAAGGATTGTCTGGACGGGCCAAGACTCCGTGTTCTTCAAAAGGAGGACCATTTTGCATTTCATCCGAGAGCGGTGCACAGCTGTCCACTGAAGGGGAAGGAAGTAGTTATGTGCACCTATCATGTAATCAAGAAAAGGTGCCTGTGAGTCGTAACAGGACCATGTGAGTTTTACACTTTTCTATTTTATACAGCTAACATCCTCATATCCCAGTGCAAGTCAGAACAGCAGTCTACATAAAACATGTAACTCCTAAAAATATAGCTGTTTACATTTATATAATGGAAAAAGATGTGATGTTTGCTTCCCAAGGTTTCAGCAGTGAGCCTAATAATAAGTTTGTATTGCTCTCCTAACTTTATTTTTTGGAAAATGCAAAATGCATTAAAGAATAGATTCTAAGGCATCGCTGCAGAGCATATTCTGTGTGACAAAGGATAATGGGCCGTCATTGGATAAAAATGGACATTATCAAACCACAGTGCCTGGGAGTCACCTAGATAGCGCTGTCAGTTTGCTGTGTTTTTCTGTTTAAGTCTTCTGGCTAAAATGTTTTCTGACTTTTGTCTTGGCCAATTTTGGGCCACACCGAATGTTAAATAAACTATTATTTAATCAAATACAGGCATATTAGTCTCACTCCTGCTGACAACTTCAATTAGAATATTTTTGCTTTGTTAAAAAAAAAAAAACCCTCATGATCTTTAAACTGTTAAGGCCTCTGCACAACATCTGGTAACAATTTTTGATATATCCAACCATCAAACTTGTATCTCCGTGAAGTGGTTTATCCAAGATTTGTTTTAATTAGGCCGCCTTTCTAACTTCACATGGCTTTCAAAAGACAGAATCACTCAGATGTTTTAAGCTGTAAACTTACTGAAAGGCTATAATTAGAGATCCACCAAGGTGGACTATTTCTGTTCATTAGCTAGATAGCCAGGTTAATTCAGTTGCCTCTTTAAAAGAACAAGAAACTATTTCTAACTTTAGCACATTAAAAAAATTTATAAAAGCTTCAAGCTGCTTTTTAACACCCTACTCTTCTTGCTGGTGCTCCTATCAAAAGCATTTGAGTCCAACACTTTCCATAGGGACGCGTATTCCAAATGTCTATTTCTCTACTTGGGCAGCCCGGTTCAGTTTTAACGTCTTCCATTTAAATGAAGTACGTAGCATTGCGAAGACAAGATCACAAAGAACAGCATATACCTGAACAATAAATATAAAAATCAATCAACTTCTAGATTCATTTTTTTTCTTTCTTTTTTTGTTTTTTTATTATGTTATATTAATCACCATAACTTCTAGATTCATTTTAAGAAAGCATCTTCCCTCCATCAACCATAGCTTCTGGTAAGCCACCGTTTCAGTAAGAAATTACACTTACCTTGGATGTTCTTTTTTAATATATTTGCCTCTGTCTAAACCTTGGGGAGTATAAAAATCTCCACTCATTTATTTGCATCACAGGCACAGATTAAAGGCAAAAGTAATGTGGAAACTTAAAACTATTTATTTTATGAGGTAACTATTTAAAAATCCACTGGGAAAATAATGAAAAATGGCCTCATTATCCCTCTTTTTTGGTGAACCAGGCTTCCTTCTACCAAAATAGGTCTCCCAGCTCTGTGTGTGCGTGTGTTTGTGTGTGCGTGCATGTGTGTGTGTTGAGGTTGATGGTAGCCCGTGGCTTTCCTCCACAAGTTTTTTATGTTACTCCCTTTGAAGCACTAGCACAACTTTATAGCTTTGTATTATTATTAAACTTCTTCATCAATGCAGGGGTTTCTCATTGGTGTTCACAAAGCCTAAGAATGGACCCCCAGGATCACTCACATTTTAATTCCTTCTGGATAAAATGGACTGACAGCAACTGTAGTGAAGTTCACTATTTAGTCTACATGATGCAATGCATGTGGATATTTGGAAACACTTGGGAGGACTGACTTAAATGTCATATTTAGATTCACTTGTATTATATAAACAGTCAAATTCTCAGAGTAGATGATACAGCGTAGGCAGCAAAAACATTTTCACCCACTGATTCTCTGAAGGAAAAAAATACATCTGCTTTTCTATTTTTGCTTACGGAAATATGGGAGAAAAGTATGAATCTTCACCTTGCATTTGAAACTGTAGTGCATTTTACATTCAAACATTCTCTAATTCTGTCCGTGGCAAGAAATATATATATACATATGCCATATATATATATATATATGGACTTCAAAGGATTTTATTGTAAATCAGAATTATTTTCCTGGTGAACACAAGGCTCTATCTGGGCAGCAGGTGTGTGTTTTTCATTTGTTTAATATTTGGGTTTTGTTTTGTTTGGTGGGGGTAGACCATACAATGTAGTTCAACAGGGAAACAAACTAGTAGCCAACATTCAAAAATTGGGTGATCTCACATAAAAACCCATGTCTTTTTTCCTAGGTTTTATTCACATTTGCAAAATCTGGTATTAATGAGGTTCATTTTTTCACGGGGCAAGACACAGCTGAGGTGGTTGGGACCGCCCCTTTCAGAAGCTGCACTGGCCACTTCACCACGTGACCTCTGAGCCTTGGCATTTTTACACAACCTGCTTGGCTCCCAGAAGCATTTAATTTTGCCATGGTAACTTTTAAGTCCTTTGATATTAATTATCCCAGGCTTTTTCTGTCTGAGCTATTTTGTAATCTGGAGGTACCGGAGTCTGCCTGCCTGGGTTCAAATCCTGTCTCAACACCAAGTAGCTGTGTGACCTTCGACAAGTTGCTTCAACTCACTTTGATATAACTGCTTTATCTGGGGAAAAAAAAAAACAACAACAAAAGGATAATAATGATACCTACCTGATGGGTTGTTTTGAGGAGTAAAGGAGTTAATTCAGTGCTTGGATAATGGTACATACTCAATAAATGTTAGTTATTATAGCTCTGGTTTCAGACCTCCATCCTTTCTTCATACTCAAACTCAGCAATCCCATACATCCTGTAACTGGCTGATACCATCAATTGGACAAATATCTAAAATGCATCTTCATGCTTAATATATCCATAAATAAATGCTTTAACTTGGGGATTTTGGTATCTTTCTAAGATATACACCAACAATGTCTTCAACAGAGAGCTAAAATATAGATCTCCCAACTCCTTAAACATTTCAAGTTCCCCATCATTTAGAGAACATGACCTACTGCTCTCCTTCTTTCCCCATTTGGTCTAGCTTGTCTCTACCATCTTCCACCAACTCCCTCCATCCTCACTCCTTTCTCCACTCCCATGGGATCAGATGCTATTCACTTAGACTTGGTACTTGCCAGTCTTTATTTTCTCTGCTGGAGACTGTGCTTTCTTATTACCATGTCCAGTGTCCAGCACAGTACCTGCAACAGAGCAGGTGCTCCATAAATTTTTATTGAATGCATTAACAGAGGAAGCATGAATCCAACTAATTTAAGGCCTTCCTATCTATCATTTTAGGTCCAGCTCAAACCAGTTCTTCTATCTTCTCTTCCAAGATCTCTTTCTCTCTCTCGTATATTCTCCCATTTCATTTTGCTGGTAGTTCTCCCATTTTATGGTATATCTTTTTCTATAATGTTTGTTAACATGGCTATTTCTTCCACTAAACCATGAGTTTCTGAAGGGTAGAGAACACACTTTTGGGGGTCATTTTCCAAGATGCTTTGCAAATCATCAGTGCTCAATTATTCAAGTGAATAATGCTTGATCATTTCAAAACTCAACAACCATTTAAGGAAAATCCTCGTTTATCCACAACTGGTTTCTTCCCTTCCTTGTGACTTGGTGGGCTCCACTGTCCTGAATTTGGCACCAACTGTGATGACTTCCTCCACCACAGCCAATCTTCCTAGCATCAGTGTTTTTCTTCCACTAGAGATAGCTCCCTGCATTCACATTTTTGCTTTCCAATCCACCAAGAATACCATTTCTAGATTGAATTTCTTTTTTTTCTTTTTTTAAATTTTATTTTATTATGTTACGTCAGTCACCATACAATACATCATTAGTTTTTGATGTAGTGATCCACAATGAAGAAAAACTTAATTTTATCGCTTCCTTGTTCATAACTTTCATCTTTTCATAACACAGTGGGTAAACTCCAAAATCCTCTGTTCCACATTCTTAATGCTCTTTACAATCTCAATTCCTCAATTAACTTCCTTCACTCTTCCTTGAACCCTCGTAACTAGTTTCTTCCAACTTTCCTCAAACAGACCTTGTACAATAAAACAGGTGTATTTGAAACACACACACACACACACACACACCAAGCCTTCTACATTCCCAGCTCAGTGCATTTTCAGACTGTTCTCTCTCCTCCCCTCAACCTTCTGAAACCTGTGTAACCTTCAGAGATCAGCTCAAGCTTCTAGACTTTATGAAGCTTTAAATGCTAAATCTGGTCTTTCTTTCTTTCCTTCCTTCCTTTTTTTTTTTTTTTTTTTGAGAGAGAGAGTGAGAGAGGGAGGGGCAGAAGGAGAGGGACAGAGAATCTTAAGCAGGCTCCATGCCTGATGTGGGGCTCGATCTCAGCACCTTGATCACAACCTGTGCCAAAATCAAGAGTCAGAGAAGCCTAACAGACTGAGCCATCCAGGTGCCCTGCTAAATTTGGTTTTTAACACTTCTCCAGGAAGGCTGTCAAGCCTACCTCCTCATCAGCTAGATGAACATTTTATTCTTTCCTATTTACCCTTTCTGCAACATCTCCCAAGCCTCCCTTCAGGGATTTCTACTGAACTACTTCCCTACTCTACACCAGGCATCTTCAATCATATCCCTCCTTAAGTTAGTCCAGACTTGTGGGAGCTAAATTGCACCAAAATTCCTTCTTCATTTAAGGAAACAAAAAGAGCCAATGAGGAAATCAAGTGTTTGTTTCTGTATTCAATTGTGACTTCTGGAAGGCAGGAAATTATGATTTTCAATTGCTCAGCAAAACTTAGTTCACTAAAGAACTGAGAAGAACTAAATGCTCAATTTATAAACTGAAGAGGAGGCTACCAATTTAACCTAAAGACAATTTTCCTTCAAAACATTGCTTTAACAAAAGGCTAAAAACCTGTAAGGCGAGATGGAGTTACCAGATGAAAATTACTAAAATACTACATTATTGTTGCACTGCCACCACAGATTTAAGAAATTTATCTATAAATATCAATTCATAATGGTTTAATATAAAATGCAACATGTCATTAACCACAATCTCACTCTTGCATACATTTATAAAAGAATGGTAAGTATAATATGCATATATATTTATCATGATGGTTGTCCCATTTAGGGAAATACAATTCTTTTCTGTAGATGTTTTTTTTCTTTCAGACAGTGATTCCTTTTAAATTCCGAAGTTGGGGGAAAGTACTATAAAATGACCATTTGGCTTGCCCACATTGGATTTTGTGTTAGGTTGGATACGGTCATGAGGGTTGTAGTTTGACTTTGCAGCCAAGTGGTTTTTTTTTTTTTTTTTTAAATAGATTTCACACAAAATCAAGGATGTGTATCATGGGAATGTTCAAAACTCAGGTAAATGTTTCCAAGCTATCTGAGAATCATAATTTACATAAAAAACAATGTGCCATGTATGCATTACTAGTGTGTGTTTATTACTCTGTGCTTCCCCCATGAGGAAAGGACTTTGTTTCCTATCAAGACGAAAATCACGGCTACTTCCCCCAATCTCACGCTTTCACCTGCACCAGCTGCTTCCAATTACCCGATTCCACCTGCAAGACCCCCTCTAGTTGTGTTGAGATTGGTTCCTGTTTCAAAAACAACCAGGAGAGTGACCTGGGCCTGAGGCAGAAGGCTGCTTCAGTTAGGAGCAACAATCTTGCATCAATTTAGTTTCCTGCTTGTTTTTTTCTCCTCTGCAATCGTTGGTTCCCAACTCCTGGCCTGGTTTCTGATCACTTGCTTTTCAGTCCCTGAAATGGGATGGGTGCATCCACCCTCCCAGTTTCAGTCCTTGTCTGATCTATCCACGGCCATTCTAGAATCCTCAAGTGCTGGAACTAACTTACAGATGATGAACATGAGCCTAGAAAGGTTATGGGGATGAACAAGTGTCATTCTGACAAAGACAGACTTATAGATTGGACCTTATGGGATGGCCATTTTATATAGTTCAACCTAACAGAATGCAGTTTCTGAGGTTACCAATTCAGGCTTCCCTTCTGCTGTACCCTGATGTCTTTCTATGCTTCAGCTCCTCCAGTTTCCCTACTTGCTTTCAATGCTTATCCTTGCTCTGATATTCGGATGGCAAATCTCTTGACCTAGCATAGTGTTTCTCAAAGTGTGGTCCATACACTACAGATTCATCTGGGTGTACTTGTTAAAAATATGGGTTTTTTTGGTTTGATTTTTTTTTTGTCCCACACAAGACCCCCTGAATCAGAAATCATTAGTTATGAGGTCCACGCATCTATATTTTTAACAAGCCTCCCTAGTGATTCTTAGTTCAGGTTTAGTTCACCTCTGGTCTTTTAGTTCCGGTTAGACTATGACCTTCTGGATTGTGCTACAAGTTCTTTACCAAACCTCCTTACCACACCTTTGCCCCTTACTTGCTCCCAAGTATCTTCGTCTTATAATCATTGCAACATAAGACAAAATGAAATTTCCCTGCTTTGCTACTGGGTTATTTGAAGGTAATGGAATTCCACATGTAGGAAAATTATTTAGCAATTCTGATTTTCTACCTATATGTTGTTCTTGGTTTATTTGATTTTTTCCATTGATTCTATAAAACAAACATTTCTAAAAAAAATGAATGTTTCCTTTATGCCTTTAAGAAGCTCTCAGGCTCATGAACTTTTCTACGAAAGATAGAAGTAATGAAAATTATAATAAAATATGCTAAAAGTAATAAAAAATTATGCCCAGGTGTAATGTCAGTACAAACAATTACCAATCAAACAAACCCAGTCTGGATTCCTACTGGATTAAACCAACTCTTCTAAACTTTATTGAAATCTTAAATAATACCAGATTTCTTTGAGGGGGGGATTAAACTTACAATTTTACTTTAGAAATAATGTGATATTCTTAGAGTGCCATATTTTATATATCTCAGAAGAAATGTCAGTAGCACTATGCAAAAATAATTCAGCAGGTTTAAAAAAATACTAATATTTTAACTGTTAACTTTGGTAATTAAATACTTGGAACAAACAAAACTTATGTTCAATGTCACCTACTATGAAATCACTGTGTAGAGATCTGAGTTCATTCGTTTACTTTCATAATTGTTGTCAAAGTTAAAATGTATTAAACCTTTGAAAACAGAAACTAAAATGTTTCAACTTTCTAAATCACATAAAAGAGAATACATTTTATGCTTGCTTTGCAAGCCTCTGATGTCTTTTCCTTTCAAGTACACTAAATTACTGACTTACCATGATGACTAACATAAAAGGACCAAGCAAAATACTGTTCACTTATCAAAGAAGATATACAGGCTCATTATAATAAAGTACAATTAATTTTCATTTATGTAAACTAAACAACAACGATACTAGTAAGAACGGCCTTAGCCATGCTCCAAATCTTCGTTTCAAAAGAGTCCAAATAGAACGCAGGTTCACAGAATTACATTGGTATATTTTATTCTTTTCTACCAACCATATTGCTCATATTGCCTTAGACACTTTCATTATTCTTATGATGTTTGAGAAATGACAAAATTAGAGAAGAAGAATCTGATAAAGATAAAGGATGGCACAAAAGCTATATAGATAATTGCCTTCACAAATCTAGTGCAGTTTTCATCTCTCCTAATTAGCCTCATTACCATACTTTAAGACAGACTAGCAGTCACTCAAGACTCTGTTCTTTTCTGGGAGAACAAGTGCTGACAGCCAAATGGACAACATATGGAAAAGTACCCTCTCTTTCCAGCTAGTCTTCCGTGTACTAGGCCTCTGGCAGAAAATGTAGGACAGAGAAAGTTTCCTAAAATCCACACTCTAATAGGCGTCTCTACCTCAGGGGTAGAACAATGTGCCTTAAATACCTCTCTTCACCCCCAACTTGTCACAATTTGGGGTGTTTAGGTCCTACAGCCTACGTGTTTTCTAACAGGAATGCTGACCATTTTCTAAAAGTACATAAAGAGCGTTAGCACACCAATTCTGCTAGACAACTTGATTTTTTGGACCTCTTCATCATTCAACAACTACCATGAAATTCTCACTTTCGGATGCCCCGTGGTAGTTTTTGCCCTTGACATAACTGTGATATCGCCTTAAATTCCTTAGAGACTAAATATAAGAACTTCACTGATCACCCTTTGAAAGTGAGTTTTAAATAATAATTTAAAAAAATGTCAGGTCATTCTTGAGTATAACATAACTGTCAATATCGACTCATTTGCTAGAAGGAAAACATTATGGAATCCATAAAAAAAAAAAAAAGACAACGTTTGGTGACAGGCTGAATATTTTTCAGATTTCTGGAAGCCTCACTGCATACCTTCTACCAGGGTTATTTCTAACTAAATCACTTTTTATAAAATACATTTTGATAAGATTTAAAAGGTATGTTCAACTTATAATATGGGAAAAGGTCATTATTTGATCACATCAGTCATAGTATTTATAGGATTAATTTTCCCCATTCTAAGAAATCAGAATGTTTCAGTCCCTTTAATTTAAACAATTTCATTATTAAGTATTTCTATAGATCCTTTCTAGGCCCATTTGTTTATATAATCACAGGTATCTTTCTTTTTCCTGATGACTTTTCCAGTTCTTTAAAGAAGATTTTTGCTAGATTTAATTTTGCTTTTGCATTGCAAAACCTATGATGCAATCTTAACGGCAACAAAATCAGGGAAATGGATTTTCTGCACTTTGCAGTTTGGGGAAACTAACAGTCCATTCAGCGTGACTGAAAAATACCCTGAAGGCCAATATTTACTAAGCATGGCACACACACAGGAGCCTTGTTAAAAATCCACAACAAATCTCTCATTGCAAACAAATCCAAAGGCTTCAGAGCTTCTGCAACTGTCTGAGTAATGTTGATTCTGACAGCAGAAAGCTGCTTTCTTACCAATCCAGCAGCTAGCGAGAGGTCTGTTGGCCCCAGACCAAGATTTTATGATTTCTTGTCTGTATCCTTTGCTACATATTCCTCTTGTAACAATCTACCAGAGATGAAGAGCCCAATATTAAGGTGAGGTTTTCTTATCTGCTTACTTAATATTCAAAGGAGATGGGTAAACACCAACTAGTTGTTTAACTTGATCATGTCAATAAAGGCACACATAACTAATGTCGGGTTCGCATCAGACGATTGGAAGAAAAATAATGGGTCAAAGCAGCATTCCCAAAAAACAGGAAATACTGTGAGTTTCACACAAAACACTTTAAAATGCATGTTGCCTTCATGTGGAGATGCCACGGTAATATGTGATTTAAAACACACACACACACACACACACACACGTGCGTGTGCACGCACACGCAGATACTTGGAAGAGGAAAAAAGTGAGGGAATTTCTTGCATGAAAAAAAACCAGAGTATACAGGAATACACCGAACTAGGCACAGGCATGTCATGTGCAGAGTGACTAGGCCGTGTGTAAAGCAGAATTCCGGTAAGTACGTTCCCAAAGTTTTCTTACAGAAATCTGATTATAAATTTAGTGAGTTATTTCTGAAATCTTGCACCCACCTATTCTGCCTGGGAAACATCTGTTGTGATCATGATGTGGAGCCAGAAACTGAATTCCAAACCCAGTGTGATTAGATGATCAGTATTCAGAATCCTGTGTCTGCAGGAGCTGCTCTGAATCGCACAGGCCTCACCAACCATCTTAAATGCTTTTTGAACATGCTTTTCATTCTTCACGCTATTTAACTTTCAAATGCCTTACATTCCATTTCCCAAAAATTAGATAATACAATTAAGCGCCTATGATTTTGGGAGGACCACTTAAAATCACTAGCTAATGCTCTCTTTGAAAAATAACTTTGAGCCCTGAACTTGAAGTGACAGTACACAAGTTTCTCTTTTGTACCTTTCCATTTTATAAGTTTAGGATCTTGCGGCCTGGGAAGATCGGTGTCAGGAACTTCTTTCTTCTCCAGAGTTATGAACTGTAACTCATGTGTCACCCATGCATCCCCGAACACCAATTACACATAAAAAAACAGAGCAGGGAAAAGTGGTTGCACACATATGTGCCTCCTTCTTGCTTCCCCCTCAATAAAAACAAATTAACAGCAGAGCCTTGGGATAGATTTTTAGTGTTCACAACTTACAAAAATTTCATAGATCCATAACACATCCTTTTGGGAACACAGCAAGTTATATATGTTCAAGACCATTATGAAAATCCACAAAACAGCAAAGGTCGCAATCAGAATTCTGATGGCACTCTACTGATGACATTTTTCCTATTATCCTAAAGTGTACAAAAGGGTGGTGTGAGTGAACCATTGGTGACTATTAGCAACCAGCAAATTCCTCTCCAGCCTACTCTTTTTCTCATATTTACTTTAAAATTTATTTACAAAGTCTGCATAATGCAATAATTTTGCAAAGAAGTTAAAAACTGCATATTAATGTTAATTGATCGATGTGCAGTGCTCTATTTAGGTCAATGATACTCTACAGGTAAACCTCTGGCATGCTGTTAATTCACAAAGTGATCCTAACTACTTCTGAAAAGCATAAAATCCAAATTTGATTACATGCACACTTAAATGTACTCTCATTCACTACTTGTTTCTCATTCATTCCACAATCATTCTTTTTTGGGAAAAAAAAAAATAGTGCACTCTATGTACCAGACGTTGTGGTAGGTGCATCATTTTGCATTTTAAATGGCTAAAGGGGATAAAAGCAGGAAAAGTGACCTATCTCATGCACTGATACCGCATGTCAAACAAGAATGGGGCTGATGAACACATGAAAGAAACAGACAGCAAAAAATGCAACCACTTTCGCCAATAAACACTAGATCATTTAAGGGAAGTCCCTCCAGAGTTACTGCTTCCTGATTGATGTAATCCTAACCACAGCCTGTGGTCCAAAAATTGCCAATCAATCATGTATACATTACAGGAAAAATTGGGTTAACATGTCTTCATGCTGGTGCTTCAACGATGTTCTGTTCAACCCTGGCACAAGATACCCTTTGCAGAAACCCAGCCTGGTAGTGCATCGTTAGTTTGTTTTCACCTCACCATTTTGTTATGATGTATAGACAACGAGCCTCCTGTGGCCTTCCTAATCTGAAAACGAGCCAAGAGAAAGAACGTGCTCAGAAGTGTTGAAAGAAAGGCCCATTCTGTGCCCAGGGAACTGCATCTAATACAGGAAATGAACACAAGTTTGCTGTAAGCTGTCCAGCTTCTGAATCAGCTGTTCCCCGCTCAGAACCCTTCGCCCTCCCCCACCCCCACCCCAGAAAACCAAGAACTAAAAGCCAATACTAAAGTTTTGAAAAATGTGTTTTCTTCCTCTTCTCCCGTGTTCTCCCAAAGCTGTGTAAATCTGACTTGAATGGTAAGCGGCTTTATTTTAACAAGTGTGAGTTATCAGAGTTCGCATATCAAATTAAACCCAATGAATTCGGGACTTGTTTTAAATTTCAAGCCAGAGGCCCTCACTCCCTGCATTTCACTTGGCGGCTTGCCAGACTTAGTAATAAAGTGCTAAGCAGAAGACAGGAAATACTAGAGAAGTCGAACAATGTTATGACAATGTTTATAACTTTTACAGTCAGGCCTGGCCGCACATCTGCACAACATCAGACTCTGGTCAGACCCGCAGAGAGGAAACCATTCCTTAGCTGGCAGCCTTTTGCTCCAGCCAGATGTTATCACTTTACTGGTATCTTTTCACCAAACAAAAATATATATATATTATATATTCTATAATTACATTTCTGAGAAGGAAATGAGGGAGGGAGTCTCCTGTTTGGGAGAAACGGTACCTCTGATGAATTCTGTCCCATAATTGATTTATTCTGATAGATCTGAGACAGCTCTCAGACAATGGCATCTTTCCCTTTGATGTGATAACATTCAAACTGCTTTTTTTTTTTTTGTAGAGAGGGGGAAAAAAGCCTTGTTTGATGCCACAGACTGAAATACAAAGGAACTCCCAAGTATCACGGCCTTGGCATGCTTGGATAAGACTCAGATGCCTGTAAAATTAGGCAGTCACCTGACAAGTATTTATATAAATGAGATGATATTCGTGGCGTTTCCTTGAGCACAGATGTAACATAAGAATGTCTCTTGTACTTAAATCATTTCAAGAGCCTGACATATAAAATGTCGCATCACCATTAATAATGCTCTAGATAGATCAGTATGGGAATCGATTTTTAACCAACCTAGGCTCATGGAAAACAAAACCAAACCAAAAAAGCTCAGTGGTTATTTGGAAAAATAGTGTCAGCAATAATATAACTTCACGTGTCCTTCATCTTCAATTACTAAAACTAAAGTCGGGCACAGTCACACATCAATTCAGTGTTCACTGACAAAACAGAAGAACAAAATCAACCAGACAGAAATCCCCTCCATGATTTCAGATCTGTTTCTCAATTTTACTAAGAGAAATGTCTCCATTTGCATGTGTGCATGTGTGAGAGTGGGTGTGTTCGTGTACGCGCGTGTAGATACCTCAATGCACCTGTCCTACACCCGCCTTCAAACAATTCATCACATGTCTCAGATAAACATGAAAGCCAGTTCAAAATGTGAAACACATTGTTGGCTTAGCATCCTGGGAAAAAGCCACATCAACTTTATCAACTATGAGAGACACGTTAAAATGAACTTGGTTTTCAAAACACCTTCAAGGAGCCATGTACCTGCTGCAGTGTTAATTAGGAGACTGCCTATTTCTAAAGTACCCAAACTATAAACAAGCAACTGACTTGGATGATTATGATGAGATAATACCGATGAACTGCTATTTGCACTGGGATAATTGTTTTCATGGTACACGCATGTGGCCCTAACCGCGTTAACATACTGGAAGCCTGTGGAAGGGAAAATGCTTGCAAGGACATTTATTGCCTTGGCCATTCAATCTGAGTTAAGCTGAAATTGGGTATCAATCTGATGGTTCCCAAACTCCTGTTTCGTACTGGTATCACCTTGGTTCCTTGTAAAAAGTAAATTCTTGGGCTTCATCTCCAGGTCAGGGATTCTACGATGGTATACTGAAATCTCAAGGATATTGGGAGAGACTGCTTGCCTACAGTTAAACCCGCGCCCCACCCCCAATTTTACGCTAGCCTGAGATGTTCCACACAGCATGTCTGTTGAGCTGAGCAGTGCTGCCACGATGGCTATTCAAGATTTTGAACATGGTGCTGGGTCCAGCCATTCAAATTAGCTGGCCTAATTCAAATAGTTTTCTAGTAATGTTTTAAATTATTCCTCTTGTCCTACTGTACTTCCATGTTATGAGTGTTTGTCTTTTAAGTTTTTCAAGTTTTTTGGCTTTTATGCAAAGTAAGCTCCACTGTGTATAAGTTGTTTTGACATATTTAATTCCACAAGAGGATTCTATCCACCAATTCTTTCATCAGCATTCACACTACTGCAATGATAGAATGCTCTATTACTTAATATTTTTCTCAGAGCCCAAGATACTGATGGTTGATTAATCTCAATCTGATGTAGTCAACAGTGATATTATTATCACTGTAGTTTGATGGATTGAATTATTTGTAAATCCTGTAATACTCCTCATTAATTAACTCTGTGGGTTAGAAGCTTGCGGAGTTCAATTTTATTTTGTCATGTTCATGAAATTCACAGAATTATCTTGAAATACAGAATCTTTTCAAAAAAGAATTCTATGTAACAGAGTATAAGAAATTAAAAGATCCTGCTCTCTAGAAATTGTTACAATGCGTGAAATCTTTCATAACACAAACACTTCACCTTAAAACTCTGCATACTTGGATAACATTTCCCATTTCCCCAACTTTTCATTATAGTCCATTACTAGATTATGGGTTGAGATGTAAGTGAGGCCTCTGTAGGCTTTAGGCTTCCAGATAGTAGGTGGATTTTGTTTTTCTTTTTAAGAGCCCTTATAATATCTTGATCAAATTAAACGTCATCATTTGCTCCAAGTTCTTTTGTGAATTTCCAGGGCTCAAACATTCATTCCTAGCTTGAATGATGCAAAAGGTCTGTTGGTATTTTCACATTACTTTTCCTGTACTCTAAAGCACATACTATTCTTCAGAGTTGTTCTTACTGCCCAGCTCTACAACTGGTTTAAGGGCACAAACTCTAACAAAGGCACAAGAAATTTAAGTGACTATGAAAGATCAGGTTGTAGCAATGCCCACACCAGGGTTTCATTCCACACAAGATGTGTTCCTCTGTAAGACATTTTGTCCAGGTAACCTGAGAGGTTACGATTCAGTAATAGGAGGTCCGTGTTTTAATATTTAATGGATCCAGCATGTATTACCTAATAATGGAAGCTATTATTTATGAGTGCATGCTAATTTTTTAGCTTATACACATTATTTCTGTGGTTTTCAAACTTGTTATATCAGTGAAGACATTTTTCAAACCTTGCATGGGTGCTCAATATCTCTATATCTCTAATTAGTACACATGAAGCTGCTAGGGGAGAAGGTCTGACGGAATTCTCAGGGCTCCACTGGGCTCATGCAATTAAGATGGTTTGGGGAATCTTTGCTGAACACCAATGCATTATTAACAAATTTTAACAGGGGAAATTGAACTCATTTTCAAGATTCTGAAACAGAGCTGAGAAACTAAATAATACATCTAGTAAGCTTCAAATCTGTTTTTTTTTCTTTTTCTTTTTTCTCCAAGGCCAGAATTCTTTTTTTGTATGCCATATGGCTTCTTTTTGAAGGAGAAAAATACTTTCTTTCACAGTGTGTAATACATGGGTAACGTATTTTCATAAGCAATGGCAAATTTTTCTAGATTAAAAATTAGGCAACCCATGAGGAACCTCTGTATAAATCCTATTTTATTCTAGCTGACCTGGAATTATATGCTTTAACTTCTCAAGGTGTCCCTCCAGTACTTTGGAGTTTTTAGCCCCTTTCTTTCTTGGTGATTCAGGTTTGATATTGATTTTCTTTTTGTTACCAAATTCTTACTCTGATCTGCATCTTGAATTGTATTCTAAATATGTAATTAATCTATAGGATATTATTAAGTTTTAAAGATTTTATTTATTTATTTATTTATTTTAAAATATTTATTTATTTATTTTAGCGAAAGCACCTGTGAGCACGGGGTGGGGGGGGAGGCAGAGGGAAAGGGAGAGAGAGAATCTCCAGCTGACTCCCTGCTAAGCAAGGAGCCTGATGTGAGGCTTGATTCCATGTGGCTGACTTGAGCTGAAATCAAGAGTGGGATGCTCAACTGAATGAGCCACCCAGGCGCCCCTATTTTATTTATTTATTTATTTATTTTTTAAGCAAACTCTATTATCTAACATGGGGCTCAAATGCCAAGATCAAGATTCACATGCTCTACTGACTGAGCCAGCCAGGCACCCCAGATATTGTTAACTTTTCAAAATGCATTCTTTACATAAAAAATTTACATGGTTCAAATAAATGATAGTTGGGGATTAAGAAACAGAACCAAAATATTTTTAGAAATGAAGTGAATTTAACATCTTTTCCAAACCACTCACTTTGGCTACGGCCACCTTACGATTTATACATTGGAAAATTGTCTGGAGTATTTCTCAGTATATTTAGACACAAGCAAATCATAAAGAAATAATAAAATATATGGCTCCTCTATTTTATTTCCCAAGAAAACTCAAAGGCACAACATGGGCACACTTTTTCTTTCCTTATTATAATAAAATCCTCATCATTTTAGATCATTTGGGTCTAAATTTATTAAGAAGTTTGCTATGAAAATGACTTAGCAAAACCTTAATTACAAAATACATGGAAATACATGTTTTCAAGAAGTGTTCTAGTCAAATCAGCGCAATCCAGTGTCAAGTAGTGAGCAACCTTATTTGCTCATTTAACAAGTGCTTACTGAGGGTCTATGAGTTGTCCTATGAGCTGGGAATAGAACAGGAAACAATTAAGACAAAAATTTCTTGCTTTCATTCTGGTGTGGGAGAAAAGCGCACCATTCAAATACTGTGGAGAAAACAGAAATGCATAACACTGTTGTCCTAAAAGAGAGAGAGCACAGTGTGTACCTAAACAGTATTAATGCAAGGAAGAGGAAGTGGTTAATTTAGACTGATTAGATAAAGTACAGTAGTTTTATTTTAAAAGGTAAAGAACTTAGGTTAATTCAAAAGAACTAAAATATAGTTGTCTTTACTTTAAAGGTTAAAAAAACATAAACCAAAAAAACTAGAATAGCACTGAGGCTGGTCCACACTCAACACTTATAAAGATGGCAATGGTGAGCAGTGTTCTAGATTGCCCAACAGAAGCCTTTAGTGATTGCCTAAACTGGAAGGACCGTGAATTGGCACCTCTGTGAGAAGGTGGGTGAAGAGTGCTCAATGGCTCAGTAAGAGAGCTGGTGTTGGGGTGCCTGGTGTCTCAGCTGGTTGAGCGTCAGACTCCTGATTTCAGCTCAGGTCGTGATCTCAGGGTCGTGAGATTGAGCCCTGCACTGGGCTCTGTGCTGGGCATGGAGCCTGCTTCAGATTCTCTCTTTGCTCCCCAACCGGGCTTGCTCGCATGCTCTCTCTCTCTTTAAAAAAAAAAAAAAGAGAGAGAGAGAGCTGGTGTTGATTACTTCAAGCAAAGAGAACAATTAAGGGTTCTGAGCTGGGTATAAAGCAATCCTGTTTGTGTGCTAGGCATATACATTCGTGAGAAGTATGAACTATGAATTGGAGAAGTAAAAATAGCAGCCCCTTTAGGAAGTCCATGGGGTTCTGATGAGTAAGCAAAGACAAAGAGACAACTGAAAGGAGGAGTTAAATTCAAGAGAAATTTTGGCACCACATGAGATCACATGACTTCTAGTTCCTTTTCAACCCTGATGCTCAGTGACTGGATATGAGGAAATGGAAGAGGGACAGTCAAAGACAAGGTTCCCTGGGGATATGATTTGGTAGCTAAGAGAATGGCTCCCAGAAGGTTGTGCTCTTAGATTGTTTATAGCGTTCCAAAAATAGAAGCACTAGCAAAGCTCAGAAGACTTTGTTTTGTAAATGGTGTATGGCATATGTGAATCTAGAGCTCTCTTAAATGAGTATTTAGTCTCATTTAAAGGAGAGACCATCAGTGTAGTCTTCTTAATATACAGACATATACCTTATCACATCACTCGTAACTATTTGCAGTGACCAGCTGAGCCAAATGGGCAAAATCCAAGCCCAGTACCCAGTTGCTACTGGTCATTCAGGGCACCTCTGTGGGTCTCATCTGTAAGCAGACAGGGTTGGATACATCATATTAACGGTTCCTTCATTCCCAACAGGTTATGTTTCTAGTCAATAATGTTGCTATATTTCAATTCAAATTTTACTAATACACTTGTAGAAAATTAATCAGATGTGACTGAAAACATGAGTAATTATTTTACTGCACATTTACTGAAGCAGTACCTGGTATGACATCCAGCACCAAGGGAACATAGGAACACAGAACTTAGCACTTATAAAAGCTGTTTTGAAAGAGGAGAGCATTGATTAATTATGGTAGACATCTATAGTTCTATTTTAAATTAAAATTATTCATGGAGAATTGAAAACTTTCACCATTAAAAAAAATCCTTTCAAAACTATGTTGAAATTCTATTTTTAAAATACAATACAAGCTAAAATCATTAAATGCTAAGGTGAGTTTTTTAAAACCTGGAATTGTTAATGCAGGTTTATACTTTTCTAATGCATATATTAATTCAGGCTAACCAGTCAAAAGAAAACCTAGTATCGATGTTATCCAGTGAGTAGCTAAAATTAACTTGTAATTTACAATCAACAAATAGTTAATAGGCTAAGATCCTAAAAAATTCTTAAATAGCCATCCCTTGCCTTGTTTACATTTTACCTTACTGAAATTTTTCTTCATGGTAAAAAAATAAAACTTTAGAGCAATGTAAGGTAAAACACCAACATATCTGAATTGTGAAAAGGGAAAAGAACCTAAAACACTCTAAGAAAAGTTACATATATTCCATGAAAACCTAAAAGAGCCTTAACATAAGTCACTGTGAATGAAAACAATTAATTTGTTGATACTGGTCCTCCAAAGGGATTTCAATTCATTTTGACTATTGGTCAAAGTAAGTACTTTCTCATTAAAGGTACTGATTCACGCTTAAAAATGAATTTTGCTCATAAGCCTTCTAAGTTTTAAATTTTACCTTTTCTTTCTTTTTAACCAATTCATATTTGATGATAGCTTTTAGTGCACTGTATTTCCCAAAGTTCCAGTTGGTGATATTTCTAAGATAGCTCCCTATTCATCTAGGTTTTGAGCCACTCTTCCAACAGGATCAAGATCAACAACCCTAGAATCACACCAGGGTGAGCAAATTGTAGAATTTTCTTACCCATAATAATGGTTTTGTAGAATGACAAAGTTAAATGAAAACCAAGTGAGATGATAAAACTATGATCCCCAAAGACTATTAGACTGTTGATTTAGTGATCTTTTAAGTGGAACTGCCTGCCTGAATTTTTGAATTGTGAACAGGTGTTTAGGTGTGCAGAATTCTCATTGATTTTAATGGAGTTACACTACGAAATCCCTATATACTACTTTGATTGTTTCCCATATGTAGAGCATAATCAAATTCAGACCACTGAAGTTATCCACATGTCTCTGAAGCTAGGATTTTGTCAGCATACTGAACTGTACAAACGGATAACCATGGCTTTTCTGTAGAGCAGCTGAGTAAGTATAAATTGTGCAAAATGGTGGTCCATCACATACAGACTTCCAAAAAATGATACATATATAATATAAAAATATATATTATATATATATATATATATTGATAACACACCAGTGAATTCTTTTCAAGGACAGCATTAGCTACCCATTAATAACTAGATTTTTTTTCTAATTATCAGAAAGATACTGAGCAGGGAGGGATTTCTGTCTCTTTTGTTTACTGAAATATCTCCAGTGCCTAAAACAGTGACCCACACAGTGTCTAATAAATATTTGATAAATGAATGAATTGCAAATAACCCATCCTTAAATACAATCACCTGCTCAGTTAAAATTATAATCAGACTGCAGATTAAGAAAATCCTTTTGTTTTTCTGAAATATTACTATCTTAGTTTATCTAGTATGTAAAATCAACACATACACATACACATGTGCATACACCACAGCAGATTCAAAACATGATTATCTTATTGAAAGTTCAGTAAAAAGCCCATCACACGGTTAAGGTTGGTATTTGAACCTTACCTTCAAGTTCTTCTGGACTTAAAACCAAAAATCAGATATTTTTACCATACAACCCTAGGGTTTATAAAACTTCTACATTATAATAAGGTTGGCATGAAAGGCGCTTTGGAATCACACACTTAACCCTATTGTGCAGAGTTCTGAATAAATGCTGTTATGTGACCACCAAAAAAAAAACCAAACTTCTATATTATATTTTCTCTTTATTTTTTTCCATATAATAAAATGCACTGAAATTATACTTACTAGAGCAAGAACATTATTTCATTTTATTTTATTTACTTTCATTTTTTAAGAACACTATTTTAGAACAGAATTTTGCTACTAGATTGCAGGAACATCACATTGGTGGTAGGATCGGTAAAGGAACCAGTCATGTGATCTAGAAACTAGTTTTTTTTTTTTTTAAAGATTTTATTTATTTATTTGACAGAGAGAGAGACACAGCGAGAGAGGGAACACAAGCAGGGGGAGTGGGAGAGAGAGAAGCAGGCTTCCCGCAGAGCAGGGAGCCCGATGCGGGGCTTGATCCCAGGACCCTGGGATCATGACCTGAGCCGAAGGCAGACGCTTAACGACTGAGCCACCCAGGCGCCCCTAGTTTTTTTTTTTCTTAAGTCAAGCCTTATAAAAAAGTTAAGCCTTATGACCAGCACCATGATAGTAATTTTCTACAAGTTTCAAAATTGCTTTTATTCAGAGAATGGTCTAAGAACAGTTTGGATAATTAATCTTTCCATCACCTCCCTGTCTACCCTCTGAACCCTTTGTAGGATGCATTCATTCAAGCAATAACATACCATTTATTGATCACCTATTATATTCTTAGCCCTGAGCATATACATATGAGTAAGAGACCATATTTGATATGAATATGTTTATCTTGTGGTTGAAGCCAAACTATGTAACAAGCATTTTAGAAATGGCCAAATAAGTGTAGCTATAGCTGTATCTATAATGCGGTAGTCATAGTGGCTAACAGCGTAGTGGTTAATAGTTTTGTCTGATGGGGCGCCTGGATGGCTCAGTCGTTAAGCGTCTGCCTTCGGCTGGGGTCACGATCCCAGCGTCCTGGGATCGAGCCCCGCATCGGGCTCCCTGCTCTGCGGGAAGCCTGCTTCTCCCTCTCCCACTCCCCCTGCTTGTGTTCCCTCTCTTGCTGTGTCTCTCTCTGTCAAATAAATAAATAAATAAATAAAATCTTAAAAAAAAAAGTTTTATCTGAGAGGTTTGCAGAAGGTTTCAGTCTCACAAACGTAAGAATGATAAAGGCTGAACAAGTAGTACCAGCTGAATTCTCTCGCATGTTATAAAATACAACAAAAAATCTGGGAATTCTAGGTAGTAGCAGATCAGTCAAGTACTATTTATTATAACTCCCCATGTTCCAGGTAATGTGCTAAACACTTTATATGTATTAAGGATAGATGACAGATACATATATCCATACATCCATAGGTAGATAGGTGATAGATCGATACAGATAGACCATCAATTACATATTTTGTTAAGGCAGTTAATAGTTTGTATTATAATTATTTGTTTACATAGATACCTTCCCTCTACAGAGCATGAATCCCTTGTGGACACTGTCTTATTCAGCTGTGTGTCCCCAGAAACAGCTAAGGTTCCTTCCCCATGGTAGGCATTCCATAAAGGTTTCTTGAACTAATGAACAACTGAACCAACATCTTTGTGGCATCTCTCAAGTCAATTAATATTTCTACACCTCAAATTTTCTCAATCTAGTTGGCCTCTAAGGGCCTCTTGAATTAGAAAATACTATAAAGTTTTCCCTCTAAGTTCCATATTAGCTGATTTCTATAAACCTCAGCTATAGGGGTAAGAAAGAAAATATGGTTGTTTCAGGATCTGATTAAAAGCTGCCTGCACATCCTTTATTCTTGAACCTATCCATTCCAGAGACATAAAATGTTTATTAATTGCCTATAGGTTCAGATCTATTTTATGTTCCTGAATTCTTTCTAAATTAGTAATTACTTTGAACACACAAATATAAAAATAACATAAAAGCACAATCTAACAAATTCTAACCTTAAAGCAAACAATGTACACCACCAATAAACCAAAGTCCCTATCAATGGAGTAGAAACCTCCTGTTTACCTGTTTCCAGTACTTTTCTTCTTTCTCCTAAGAGGTAACCACAATCCTAAATTTAGTGTGTTATCTTTCCTATACCAAAAGAGCAAAGCCCACAGCCAGAAGTGAATGAAATTCACAATGAGGGTATTCTGAAGAAACATCATCTCACTCTCAAAGTCTCAACAATGCCCTGGGTCATCACTACTGATCCCCAAGGAACAAGACAGTTTCCAAGCAACTCTGGTGTACACAGAGGATGGCCAAAAGATCTCTGCAGACAATCAAGCAGCCGCCTGGGTAGAAAAATCATTGTGACCACTCATCGCCCCTTTCATACGAGGGCTTCAACCAATAGTCTGAGAATTTATAGTGTAGCAAGAAGCAGAATAATGCAGTGGTCACAAGCTGGGGCTTGCAGCCATTGCTCTTGTTTTGTGTCCTTGAGCAAGTTACTTAACCTCTCCCGTACTTCAGTCATGTCATCTATAGAGTGGAGGTGAGAACTCACAGAGTTGTTCAGATTAAGTTAATGCATGTAGGATGCTTTCAAGAGTATCTGACACAGGATACCTGCGTGGTTTAGTTGGTGAAGCACCTGCCTTCGGCTCAGGTCATGATCCCAGAGTCCTGGGATCAAGTCCTGCATTGGACTCCTGCTCAGCAGGGAGTCTGCTTCTCCCTCTGCCCCACTCCCCACTCGTGTGCGAGCGTGCACGTGCGTGCGCACATGAAAAAATAAATAAAACGTCTTAAAAAAAAAGAGTATCTGGCACATAGTGAGTGTGCAATAAGTGTTTAAAGTTAATACATTCTACGTCCACAAACAAAATTTTACAAAAGGATGTGCTATTTCCTCCCCATCATCTCCAGAAATCTATCAGGGCCATGCACCTCCTCAGAAAAGAAAGCATACTTCTGGAAAGCGCAATCACTAGAACTCCATGTTTTGTAGTCGCCTGACAGTGTGGATAAAAAAACACAAAAGGCCAGGCAATCTTGCTTCTAATCTCTGTTCATTTATTCGATGCCCTTCTTGAGCAGCACCTACTAAACATCAGTCCGTGAAGTATGCACTAGGGATAGAGGGTGATGAAATCAGAGAGGACATTGCCAACAATCATACATTAAACACAGAATTGCACCAAAATTTGACTAAAGGTAGGATCCTTCATTGGCCGTCGCAAAATGTTTACCCTCTCTGAGCCTCAACTTTTTCATTCATAAAATAAAGGCAGTAACACTTGCTCTCTCTCCTTCATGTTGCTGTGAACTTAAGTAAAATCATTTCTGTGACCCTTTATGAAAGCCCAGACATCATCTGAATAAAAGTGTTCATGATACTGACACTTTGGCTTCGTTGTTGAGATATGTTCACTTAGAAATATTCTCAAGTCTCTCCAGGCAGGGAATGAATCATGGGAGTCCTGTGTCACGAAGCTTAGATAGAAACCTGTGTGACAACCACGATTCCCCTCAGGTGGACTGACCATAAGCACCTAAACACAACGGCTGGATATAAAAATTAGTAGTATAACCAATTTGAAAACTGAAGAAAATAAATGATCATTCTTTTCTGATAAGGTTAACTATTTTATCTTTAGAGGAAGACTGAAATAAAAAGTAATGTCTTTTGCCACCCCTCCTCATAAATTCTGTCTAAATTCCTAGACACAACAATGACAGAATTCATGTAAATACATCTAACCTGAAAGGTCAGCTTTTGGTACCTCATGGAGTGGTGCAAGAGAGTCTGGCCAGCTACTGACCACACTCAGTGTATGAAACCAAATATCCATCTCCAGGCTGGCAAACCCGGAAACCTTCATTATAAGAACCACCCGCTTTGCTAAAAAGGAGCAGGCCATTTAAAGAGTCCCACTGATTTCAAGCGCTCAGTTATTCAAAACAATTTAATTTTAAGACAATTTTAAATTAAAAAATAATTTAATAAATTAATATTGTAAAGAAGGGACTATTCCCCAGCCTGAATATTAAATTTGTTTTCCTTATTTCAGAAGTAGCTTCCCTTAGTAGAAATGTCGTGTTGCTGATAGTTTACTCAGTACATGTTTCGGGTTTTGTTCCAAAGCTAATATTTTAATAAAATATAAGTTAACAAATACAACATTGAAATAAATTATATCCATCTTTCTATAAATTAGTTTACAGTTTGATTTTAAGTACCTCTCTCTCCAATTTGGTGTTTTAAATATTTAAATTGCTTGCACACGCTCAATACTTTGCCTCTTCTATGTAGTTAGCCTTGACAGCTATTTATTATAAAAGGCAAAATAACCAAATAGATATCCTGATATGTTTTCTGTACTTTGGAGTCAGCTAAGTCATTAATTTTCAATTAACAAAACAGTAAAATCCTAATAATAGAGCATAGAATTTCCTACTTTTAAGTAAACTTCTTGGTTTTTTTTCTTCATTATATCACCATATTCTATTATCCAAATCAATTTAATTATGGTGATATTATTTCCTGGTTTTGGCTTCATACAAAATGCTAGGCTATTGGGTCAAGTGTTCTGTAACCTACTTATCATTGGTGATCCCTAGATAAAATTTAGCAGAAAAATTCAAAAATTATAATGATGGTATCAGAGCTGCAATATAATTGCACACAAACTATTAGGAACCCATTTGAACTCTGATAGAGTGGCTCATTATTTGCGGTTGTCTGACAAGAGCACAATATTCTCAGCAATATTTTATATGATATAAAAGGTTAGGTTTGAAAAATTAGCATCACAAATGTCACATTTACTTCCAGCAGGAAATGTGCAACAATATGTGACAATACTGAATAAAATGTTGAAACATGTTTTCCTTTTGTTTTACTTTACTCATTTTTGTAATACAACACTGGTTACTGGAAAATGCCTTACAGCTTTATTCAAAACACATGTTCAAAGATTTGAATGAAAAAACTTTGACTCTCTCTGGAACATCTAACCGATATATCATTTGTGAGCTTTAAATTTTTTCTTACTGTCAGGAACACTTTTATGTCTTTAAGATTTATTTAAACTAGTTTATTATATAATGAAGCTTGTCAGATCATAGGAACAAAGTCAAACAAGATGTGCTATATCAAAGTATAACATTTAACATATAGATTTAAGTACACATATCAAGTACAATGCAATCAAGCAAAGTTTAATCTGAAAATGCAAATGTTTCAGATTATTAAAGCCACATCTGTCCTTTGAAGCACAATTTAGACTGTTTATCAAAAAGCTATGTGTAATTATTCTCTCCTACCCTAGACTTTGTAACAACAGATTTCTTTTCTTAAGAACTTTTCAATTTCACTTTAGAGTTGGGGTTTTAAAGACTTAACCACCAAAGAATATAAGATCACAAATGGAAAATTAAAAATCTTTACAATGTGTCCTATTATAATTGAATGTTTTGTTGTTGGTAAATTGGGATAATATTTCAAAAGGCACTTCTCCAGGGTTTAAGAAAAATTCTAAATGCTTTTGGAAATCAATTCAATGTAGTCCTGGCCTCAAAAATGTGTGCATAAACACATTATTAAAATTTTTCAATATAAAGTTTTATAATACATTTGGCTTTCTCTGCCTTGGCCAACAGAAACCATGAAAAGCAGCAGTTTAGCTGGTAAAGAGTGACTACAAAGCCTTCTCAAGGACTGTCTCTAGGACAGAGTTTTGAGTTCTAAGTCCCCAAAGTTTTCCAATCTTAAATTTATATATGTATAAAAGAGGCTCTGTTGTATTCTCTATATACATGTACCTGCCTAATATATATACATGTATATATAAACTAGAAAAGATATATAAACCATCCTCAGTACTATTATTACATTTGAACATCTGGGAATGAAATGGGTTGTTGCAACATTATTCTAGAACAGACCTCGTTTCTGTGTAAAGCTATGATCTGTTATTGCACACATAAGAACTGGAAATGACATAGAAGCTTTGGGCGCTCATTTGCAAAGTCTACTGAAAGATGAGAGCTCATTTTATCTTAGATTATAAAGGCTCACATGTATGATAGTCTTGTTATAAAAAAGCAGTAGTTTTTAAAATTAACTGGAGTCTCTGATCCCTATTGCAGCAAAGTTTAAAAATTAAATGTGTATCTTGAAGTTTGTGAGCACTGCACTCAGGCGTGGAGATCCATTGCTTGTGACTGGAGATCATGAAGGCTCCTTCTACAGGAGTAGCTAGTTGCAATCACAGCACAAACTCTGCTTATGCAAAACCTAGAACTCAAAGACTGCTAAAACCGGAAACTCTACACATCGCCTCCTCCGTATTCAGGGTTTAATTTTATAAGTTATAATCTGGCTTCAGTCATCGACAGGGGACAGAGGGAGAGTGGTAGCTTACAGGAGCTTCAGCTTCACCTCTTACGTTTTTAAAAAACCGTATTTACTAGTACCTCTGTGACTCCACAGGCAAAGGAAACAAATACTAGATGATTGTGCTCATGTTTTTTTTAAGAAAACCGGGTCAGGAGTTAGCTTGAAAGGTTAAAGGAACACATAATTCTGTAATATCATAAACTCTGTCATAATCTATCTGGAAAAGAAGAAGACTGTTGACATATGTCATATAGAGGAGTGCTTTATTTCCTTTCTTTAAGTGATTGTGAGATTGAGGATTTTTTTCTGAAACCTGAATGTGAAGTCTTCAAACTCATGAAGGGCTGCTAATGAAACACAATCGAGTTTCAACATAAGAAACAGTTAGTATGCTGAAGAGCTTAAGTCATAAAACCCTGTTAGACAGATACTGGCTATGGGGTCTAGAGCTGGTACAGGTAAAACGGGGTAGGGGAGACATCCTAAAGAGAGGTGGGAGAGGGCTGAATTAACCTACATTTCAGTAGTGACTGATCTTTTCACTTCCCTTCCATTTTACAAATGCCCAGAGGCATTTCTGCTGTGGAACATCTTGCAAATTCTAAAAATAAAGTAATAAAGTTTGATTCCTCAACTTTCACAATATTTTGACAGATTCTTCCAACTTTAATTTCCTTTTTGTAATGGTAGTATGATTTGCATTATGTTACATTGCTTCATTTTACCATAAAAAAGTTCATCTCTAGAGAACTGCTCTGAAATTACGCACCACTTTAAGAGACCTCCCCTCAGAACTGAATAAAAATAATTCTCTCATTGTAATCTTATATCGTCGTGGTTAGCGGGATCTCACTGTAGACCTGTGTTTGAAGCCAGGTTTGAATTTTCTTAAAGAAATTTTGAACGATAGTCCCATAACAGGTTCTTATTTTGCCCCCGAAATCATTTACATAAAGGAAATGACCAGAACTGATTTATTTAAAATATGGAGAAGTTACAAAAACAGAAAAAAATCTCATTCAGTGTTGCTGGATTCCCTCACACAGAGAGATAGTGTCCTTTTTGGGGGGGGGAGGGGTGAGAGTCTTAAAAAAAGCAGCTCTGGCACATGGAAGGCAAAGTGGCAAGCACAACAATTATGGTGAAACGTGCTCTGTGACAAAATCCGCTCCCGAAACACTGCCTTGCTAGGAAATCAGCAGAGCAGGGGTACTATTGGAGAAACCTTTTGAAAGAAAGGAATTTGGCCTTTTATGAAACAAAAACAAAAACACACACACAAAACAATATTCCTAATGTGCCTTTTATCCACAAATAAAGCGCATTTATTCTGAACGTTTTTGTGATGTGAATTGATAGATGTGTATCAGAGAGTCAAGATAGAGAGTAAGAGACACTGAAGCGGGGGTGGGGAGGGCTAGGCCAGAAGTGGAGTGTTGAAAATGAGGTTAACAAACCCGAAAGGGAGAGAGAAGGGAATGTGATACTGGCAGGCTATAAAATGTCACTCAGGAAAATAAGACCGATGTTCAACAGGATAAGAAAGCAGCCTGGAACATCAAATTTCTTATCATTACTCTTCCCTCACTAGGTACATAAGCCCAAGCTTCCAGCACCCCTACACCTTCTCTGTTACCTAAGCAAGAAGTGTAATCACTTTTCTTCCCCAGGCTCATAATCACTGAACTTACTCCTCTGATCGAAGGGAGATCTCTGCTACCTTGGTTGCAACAGAGATCGGAGCCAAGCACAGCCCCACTGTACAACGTGAATGAGAATTATTGAGCCATCCACCTCCATGGCTGACATCTACTAGAGCTTTCCTGCCTATAAAAATTCCCCACGAAGATGCCATGACTACTGGCTAGAGCGCGCTTCACTGATGAGAAGTGACAAACTAGAGTACTACTTTTGCTGCTGAATTTTAATTTCCAAAATACTAATGCCACAGTAACTTATGTAACTGTAACTCATCAAGGGCCATATATATTTTTTTCAATTCATGTTTTTAAATAGTCAACTTTCAATTATCTTCAAAGGATCAGATGCCCTGCAGTTTATTTCTGACAAATCATCCATTTTATTGTTTCTGACATTGTTACCAACTCTGCTTAATTAACCGTTTATTTACATAAAGGGGATATTTCCTTAATCTAACCCAGGATTTTAGGAGGGAGAAATGCTTTAGGAATAAAAACAATTTCCCTTGCACATATGAACAAGCAAATAGTACTTCTGCATGAATGCTGACTTCCAGAATGAAGTAGAAGTGGTGATAAAATTGATTAGAAGGCTAGGATAGAAAAAGTAGGCAGTGTTTCCAGCCTTTCATGAGACACATATTAACCGTGTGGTCACTGTGTCTGAGTTATGGAGAATTTTCAGATTAGAGATACTCTCCAATGAACGATAAAACACCCCTGCCAAAGCTAAATAGAAAGGCTTTTGAAGTCTCATCCAACTAAATGGCACAAGAAAATGGAAGAGTGGAACAGAGTAGCTATCTTGCTAGCCCATCATTTTGAAAAGCAGTAGAGTGCATGTATACAGATTTGAAAAAGGGATATACATAGTCCATTACTCGTTTGCTTCAAAGTCATCAGACTTTAGTTAACACACACACGTGCGTGCACGCTGAACCAAACAAAACTCCCAATTGACAAGATGAAACAGTGAGAAGTGGCTCAAGATTCTTATTCACAGTTGCATAACAAGCTCCTTGATCTGCAATATGCTTGGCAGCAATAGCAAGAACAGATATTGTGCAAGTTACAAATTAACTAGAACGTCATTAACCAGTGCTAAGAAGACAGGGCCTGGTGTTGTCTTAGTAAATTGGCTTCTTGAGGAAAAATTTTTTCCTAGCTATGTCTTTGCCCATAATGCCCCAATGAATATAGCCACAATCACATTATCACTTCTCTTCTAAAGAATATCAATCGGTTATACTCAGGGTTTAAAAAAAAAAAAAATCAACCACTACACCACATCAATGCTACCCACTGGCTAGAGACCTAGTTCAGTTCCTTTGAAAGCTTCTGGAAAAATAAATTTCTCAATTAATTTCATAAAAGGCTATTACTGAAACCAGACTGAATATTTTCATGTCTAGCCTTGTATATACTCTGGTCATTGATAACGTATCTCCTCTACGACTGGGAGACAAGGACAGGATTTTAAAGGATGATACCTCTTTATTCTTTGCTTTCCTAGCCACAAGGAATACTAACTTCAAGAACTTTTTAAGGACTTCACATTTATGCGTTCTTTTTCTTTTTCTAGTAGCATTATTAGGGTTCCCACTTAGAGTAAAATGTTTTATGGGTCACCCATTTTATTAATCACACTTGCTTCAATGTCCTCTCCAGTATTTGATGAAGATGTTGAAATGAGAAATAACACCATGCAACAATTAAAGTAATCCTATGCAAGATCTGATTGCTAGCCAAATTTGAAAATAGGAATTGTTTACTTATTTTTGTATTGCATTTATTTAAACATTTTAATGCATGCTTTTACATATTAAGAATATAACTATACATGTTGGCATACAATTTCATAAAAGATGATTGTTTATAGTCTTATCTATGAATGTTACATATCTACTACAGACAGAATAACAAGTTCTTGAGTGTTATAATCAGATACTTGTTTAGTTTATTAAAAAATAAGAGCTTTATTTTGTCTGGTTAATGTAATTTTACCAAAGACCAGTCATTTAAAATATTTTGACATTAGCCATTGAAATGGAAGGCTCTTTTTATTAATTGTAATGATAAAAGTACATATTATTAAGACACAAAAGGTAAACAAATGTAACCAATTGGGTAATAGGCAGCTACCAAATTAAAGTTAATAGCTAACACATCTATGGCTCATATTCTCTAGGCTGAAGATGAGAAAATGCCTTAGGTTTTATTACTCTGTGTTCTGGGGAAGTTCCTTTCATTTTGTATTTTACATGATTTCACAGATATTAAAGATTTCATTAGATGAAGTTGATCTTCAGCCAGTTTCTAACTTTTCAGAATTTATTTCTGGACATAGAGTCTTTGCTTTAAATATGGGCAGCAGTTGTCTCCATAACATACCACTCTGCTCCCATGATCAACACAAATATCCCATAAAGATGTGGCTGATTTGCGCCAAGGCCAGAAAGCACTACCGTTACTTGTTTGCAGAGCACGATGCAACTTCCCCTGGAACTCAGGTCAATCAAATGTTTCAATATGTATCTGTCTAATCCTCAGAGCTCTGGGGCAGGCACTATACATGATTTCCCTTAGTTACTGTGGATCTTTCCTTCCATTCTTTCCTTCCATGCCTCTTCAGATATTTAGAAGGGCGGGGAGGGGGGGAAAGCAAAGCATTCTTAATTAAAGCATTCAAAATGATATCTGACCTTTCACTTGTGTTGACCAAATGGTTTATGCTTTTTTCAATCACTGCAATCTATCATCCTTAATTAGCATCCACCCAATAAAACAGCTCACTTCTGAAGTATATTAATTACTGTTTTACGACTTTGGTTCCTATTATCTTAGCTGTACAGCAACAACTATAAAAAGCGTGGCATTTCCCTGCACAAAGGGGCAGTATATGTTATGTGTGATTCATGTAAGTTACATTAATATTTAGAAGAGTGGTCTGGAATAAGCTGCGTGATCTAACTTCATGCCCTAAGGAGTTGTTTCAATTTTCAGCACTAGAAATAAGTCTTTCTGGGAGAGACAAGGGAGCAAAACTTTCTGCTCTGGGAATTTCAAAATCATTTAAGTTATGGATGGCAAATCCAAATAATAAAGGATGATGCTAGGTTTAGAAGAAATACTCTGTTCTATAAATTTTGTAACCACGGTATGCAGGGAAATTCCCTTTTGTATATTTGTGTATAATACAGAGAATTGAGAGTCATTTCACTGTTAGTTTCTAAGTAAATGACCTAATTATTTTCATGATTTGGCCGTGTGGAGTCCTGTAAATAACAGAATTTTCTGTAATATTTACTGAAAATTATTCACCAAGGATTGTTACGAATTTAATATTACAAGATGTTACTAAAAAATCATAAAACATTCTGGTAGCCTTAAGGAAATGAATATAAAAAGAAAGGAAGAAAGAGAAAGAGAGTGAGAGAGAGAGAGAAAGAAAGAAAGAGAAAGAGAAAAGAAAAAAGAAAAGAGAAAAGAAGGAAGAATTAGTTAGAAAATTTTAAATTACTAAAACTTCTCAGAATTCAAAAAATGTATGAAAGGAAGAAATTCTCTTAGAGCTTATGGTTTATTTCCATCACTATACAATCATAATGATAGAAAGAACCTCAGGCCTGTTTCGTGCCTTTGTTTAGGACCATAAATAAATCCACTGAGCCATGAGAACTTACTCTGGGATGGACAGATGGAAGGAAAGGATGAAGAGAGGATTTTCTAGAGGAAGGAAATTCACAGCACTTTGCTAAAGCTCTTCCTAGCGAGTGATACTATAATAAAACTGGCTTGTGCACTTCTCTCACATCGCAATTTAAATCTCTCCCTTGTCCCATCATCAGTGAGCAGAGAGAACGGTTCTTTACTGTCCTCTTTGAGTAGTGAAAAGTATCTTTATTTAGGATGTTCATTAGTGAGCAGAAGGAATACAGTGTTCAATGGCACTTTAATCAGCATCCAGATTTCACTTATCAAAATATTAAGAGATATAAAATTATTTCTGTAATTTATATAGAGACTCAAGGCAAATTTTCAATTTCAAGTAAACAAAACTTAAGTGAAATAAAATATGGGGAAGCAGAGTATTTTTAAAACCATGCATGTGAGGGTGCCTGGGTGGCTCAGTCGTTAAGCGTCTGCCTTCGGCTCAGGTCATGATCCCGGGGTCCTGGGATCGAGTCCCGCATCGGGCTCCCTGCTCGGCGGGGAGTCTGCTTCTCCCTCTCCCACTCCCCCTGCTTGTGTTCCTGCTCTCGCTATCTCTTTCTCTGTCAAATAAATAAATAAAATCTTTAAAAAAAAAAAACAAAACAAAACCATGCATGTGGATCTAGTACTTTATGTAAAAGACTGGTCACTAAGAAAAAAAAAATAATGGCTCTCCAGATTCAAAAGGACATTAAAATTAAGTGTAGAACGAACTTGCTTTCCTCCTGAACTAAAATATGGAAAGCTAAAGACAATAATGTTTTACTGCCCAACTTTCTAAAGTCCGAGTGCATGAAGCAGAGGATTAAGTGAAAACTCAGGTTCATAAAAAATGCATAAATGGTATTTAAAAGAGTGCCATAACAAAAGCATTATTTTATGAACTTTGCTTGTCATAAAACACAAATTTAGTCACATAAAGTCAGCTTAATTTAAATAACTTATAGGGGTAATGGCAAGTTATTTTAAAACTTTTGTTTGTTTCTGCTCATTATAAAGAAAACACACACACACATACCCCTTCACATTTTCTTTCCTGGTGAAACTCAGATCATTTTGCTTTTACAATTAGTTGGTATCAATTTGAAATTCTTCTTGAAAGCTATCATAACTGCATAAGCGACTTTACTGCACACAAAACAAAAGCATAATAAAGTCCAGGAAATTTGAAAAGAAAGCAGTTCAGTCTTAATGACATGGTGGTAGAGTGAATACGTAATTTTTTTTTTAAAAGCAAATAGGATTCCAAAATTCTGTTATTCCCAGCTTACACATAGTCACGGTCATACTTCAATGACGCTATCTCAATAATTCTCATTTATTACCGATATTACTAACAAATAACGCACTCTGAAAATATTCCCTGGAATACTTCCTACTGTTAATTACTATTAAAAAGTAGTCCCCTATCTCACTCCTAGCTGGAAAGAGTTTTTACATATGTCCCTCTCCCCACATTTACCATCTATGGTATGTTCTAGTTTATAGTTTCAGGAACTTGAAGCATAGAGTTTTAACAAAAGGAAAAAAAAAAAGGAAAAAAGAAAATGACACAAGTTTGTAGATTTTTTTTTAAAGATTTTATTTATTTATTTGAGAGAGAGAGAATGAGAGAGAACACATGAGAGGGGATAGGGTCGGAGGGCAAAGCAGACTCCCTGCCGAGCAGGGAGCCCGATGCGGGACTCGATCCCGGGACTCCAGGATCATGACCTGAGCCGAAGGCAGTCGCTTAACCAACTGAGCCACCCAGGCGCCCACGTTTGTAGATTTTTAATTACAAAATATGCTTGACCACAAAGTGATATATGTTCAGAAAATATGCAGAAAAAATATTTTCATTTGTTTAAGCATAAGGAAATACGCGTAAGCGGTTGAACCTGATTCATAAGCAACTATAACACAATTGTTGGCAATATTGAACTCAAATTGGAACTACTAATTACCACAATATGATTTCAGAGAAGGAACGGTTTCCCTAGGAAACATGGCAGGCTCCCACTACTGAAGTTTGGCCAACTAATCAACCTTCTATTCAGCATATAGCCCGTGGTTCCTCTTTTGCCTCAGAGCATCTATTTTTGAAGAAAATCATATTGTAACAAACAAGTAATTCTAATTAAAAATGCTAGGAAGAGCTAGGCAGAAATTTAGTTTCTGCCTAACCAGCAAACAGCAGTCCTTGGTTTATATATACTTTGCAATTCTAGGTCCTCAATATTTGCACAAAACTATGAATTTTCATAAATGTTTGAGTTTCAAAAGGACCAACACGATCAAGTGAAAGAGAGAACCAGGAAAATATTGGGAAGTGTAGCTAATACAATGATGCCCCTGATTTCCATCCAAAGTTTTAACAAGGAATGAAAAACATTATCCTCTACTTCTGAAAATGCCGTCAAAATAAAGTTCAAAAGCCACTTACCGCACTTACATGCCTACTTTGTTCTGTAGCTAATATTATAAATAAAATAATTCCTTCACAAGCTTGCCTTTTTCAAAAACACAATTATAGCCATTATAAAAAAAAATCATGTCATTACTTAACTTTAAATTTTGTAGTCCCTGTTATAGAAATAGTAATAAGTTGAGGTTACTTAGAACAGTTTCCTTAGTATCTGTAGCCTATCATAGCCTAAGAAAATAAAAAAAAACAAAACCCAAAACAAAAAACAACATTTGAGTGGATTATGAGAAAACTGTGACACAGAAATACCAGGATGTTATTTATCATTTCCAGACATGGTATTGGGGGGAATAAATAATGTTTAAGAAAGCATAAAACTTGGAAGATTAATAGTTATTTTATATATTATTATTATATATAACATATATAATATTATATTTATAATATAATAACACATTATTATATTATAGGCTCTCATATATATACAAAAATATATATTTATATATATAAAAGAAAAAAGAACAAAGGAATGTAATTTCTGAGCATAAAATAATTAGAGATGTGCCAGCAGGTACCAATAGCTTATGGTAATATTCAAATGGCTATGCATCATCAGCTCTGCACCAGGAAGAGGCTTCCTTTACATCTTGCCAGGGCTCCCAGGTGTCTAGAAGTGCTACTGTATCTTCAGCTTCTAGAGGGCAGTTCTGCAAGCTTCTCTGAACTATTATCCTGCTACTGTTTCACAACTGATTAGAAGACTGAGTTCCACCACAGACAGGAATTTCTAACCTCAAATAGGTTCAGTGTTGTAGATACAGTGATGCTTCTCCAGCTTAGACCCCAAATTTTGGAATCAGGTCATATCTATTGAGTGTAAAATATCCACTGATAGCTCCTAAGGTTCAGAGTTACACAACAGTAAGTTCCAGTAGAACATGGTATCCTTAGTCCATCTATCTATATAGTAAATACTAAACAGGCAATAAGATCTTACCGTACAGACTATTTCTTCAATGTACTTTTTTTTCTCATTTAATATGCTCTCATGTCAATAAATATAAAGCAATCTACATTGTCCACTTCATGTGTTATTTGCATAGTTATCCATGGTGGATTTAGCAAAGTCCACGCTACCCCATGTTTGAATTGCTTCTAATCTTCTTCCCTCCCTCCTTTCTTTCCTCCTCTCTCCTTTCCTTTCTCTAATGTAAACAATATGTGATGAGCATCCACGTGTTTTCTCTTTTGACTAAGTTACTAGAATTCTTGCTGTATTTCTAGCAAGGTATGCTGATTTAAAATTCTACTATGAATTGTAGTCAAATAGACATCTGAAAAGATACAACAATTTGTATCATCAAAGTACTCCCTAGCCCATACCCATGCAATCTGGTAGAAAAACAGAATTCCAGGGGTGCCTGGGTGGCTCAGTTGTTTAAGCATCTGCCTTAGGCTCAGGTCATAATCTCAGGGTCCTGGGATTAAGCCCCACATTAGGCTCTGCTCAGCAGAGAGCCTGCTTCTCCCTCTCCCCCACCCCCACTCGTGCTCTCTCTCGCAATCTCTGTCTCAAATAAAATCTTAAAAGAAAAGAAAAGAAAAGAAAAGCAGAATTCCATTTTTATTCAAATGTATATTATTTTTATCAATAATGAGGCTAAAACTCACTTATATTCTTAATGGTCAGTTATATTTCTTCTTTTCCTGAACTTTGACTCAGTCTTAGTGCCATATATCCACTGCTGAGGAAAAATGTTTTAAATACATTGTAACTTGAATCATAAAGACTGAAAATACTAGACTAGGAATACTACATGCCTTTTTACATAGTTGGTTTTACATATCCGTGTAGGTGGAGCAGTTAGATATCCCACATGAACACAGAGGATGGGTTACAAAATTCTACTTTAAAAATGTCATTCAGCTAGCTTCTAAGGAACAATTTTTGAACATATATTATACAGTGTATACGCACTACAAAGTACTAGTGTGTAGGGGGATAAAAGAATAAAGAAGGTGTAATTTCCTGACTTGGGTTTATCTTTTCAAGTTGCCTAGAAAGGCATGTCTAAAAAATTAATTATGATACTTTATATAGTTAATAGATTTATTACTTAAAATAAATACTCACCCATTCAACAAATACTAGTTGAACACTTACCCAAGACTAAAGGCGAATTAAATGTTGATCTTGCCCTTACATAACTTGCAGTCTAGTGTATGAGGCTCAGTAGGACAGATGGAAGTCTAATTCAGGTGAGAAAATATTGTGTTAAAGATCCCTCTGCATTGGAAAGGCTCTGTAGAGGGAATAGTACCTGGCCTGCAGCTGACTGATACACATGTCTGTCTGGTGAAAAAAATAAAATAAAATCAAGAAACAAAATCTCATATTCCTTATGAAATGTTTATAATCGAATCCTAAACATAGAGATGATTAGTGTAAAAGACCCCACAAAACCTAAGACTTCTGTCAATTTCTTAAAGAATTTGATCTTTTGTAAAATTTTATACCTAAATATACCCCCTTTATATGCATTTCTCTATATTTAATGACATCACAAATCACCAACAGCTAAGGTATCAATATATATATCAATGGAATAAACGGGGTGGTGAAGAAAAGCTTCCATATTAACAAGAGGTAAACATGACGCAGATTTTTTTTTTTAAGATTTTATTTATTTTAGAGAGAGATGAGTGCGCGCTAGCAGGGGGAGGAGCAGAGGGAGAGGGAGAAGCAGGCTCCCCGCCGAGCAGGGAGCCCGATGTGGGACTCGATCCCAGGACCGTGAGATCATGACCTGAGCCGAAGGCAGACGCTTAACCAATTGAGCCACCCAGGTGCTCCATACAGATTTTGTTTTTAATAAACAACTGGAACCAGGAAAATAAGCATTGAAAGTATGACATAATCTCTGAATATATTTCTTAGAAAATTCACCTCCAAACATTTTGCCACAGCATCGGAAAGCCCTTAGGGTAGTGCTGGATCCAGAAAGGATTAGGTAACTTTAAGCCCAGAGAGAGTGATGGTTTTTCACTCCCCCATGAAGCAAAAGCTCTTGGAAACATGGAGAGAGGTGGAAGAGGGCAGAGTTCCCAGGGGCATAGTTTTATTTGCATTTATATAACTTAGATTGCATACCATTTGCTTCAATTCACTTTATGTATATGATGTAGTTTAAAGGTGCTCAGGGATTTTCTTTCGTTCAGACTAAAGATGACCTTGGAAGTCAGACAGACCATCATGAGCCCCAATCCCGATTCCATTTAGTAGCACGTGATCTTAAGAAATTTACTTTTCCTCTCTGAGCTGCTTTGCCTAATCTATAGCTTTTAAGAGAAAGAGTAAATGAAATACTATACAAAACAGTTAGCAGAGTGCCTGGGATAAAGGAAACACTCAATAAGTAGTAACTATTATTATCAAGAAGTTTCAATATACTAGCTCAACATTAAAATGGCTATCAGGACATCTATAGCTTTTATAGAATTTATAGGGAAAAATGTCAGTTTATAGATTATGCTCTGAGACTGGCTTATTTTGATAGAAAGGATGAATATTTAAGGAATAGGAAACCTGATGCCTTCTTAGGTGTGTTGAGTTTTTATCTGGGGAGAGACTGATTAATTATTTTCTTCCTTCTGTTTAATGTTTTTTTTCCCTTTACTCTGCCGCATGTTATCACAGGTAGCATTATTTGATGTAGGAACACTACATCAAATTGAGAAACAATCTAACTTAATGTGTAACCTTTCACTGTAAGATGAATGCATGTAAAGGATGGATATATTATGGGAAACAATTTTTACACATGTATCTATTTATTAAATCCCTTTCATTAACAAGTTTTAAAATAGAAGACTCCTTTAAAAAGATTCCTTTCTTTTAATGATTATACTTGAATGTGAAGGAACTGCTTGTGAAGTGCCAATCTAGCATAATTAGTTAACAGGACTGGCCGTTGTGTTATTTCTCCATGCTAATGATTTGATTCAGTATGAAGGCGAAATTTATGGGCATGCCAGACATAAGATGGTAAAGTTATTAACACTGGTTAGAAAAAAGGCTTACTACAAAATATTTAAAAATATTTTAGATTATAATTAAATGTTAAATGCTATGCTCCTTTTTACCTTTATAAAGAAAAGTACTAGGTCAGATTTATCATTTGCAATGTGTTGATATTTTTCCAATTACCCATCCTTCTTTTCCAAGTACCAAGGGATGGAACAGATTCAGAAAAAGGTGACTGGCAAATAAAATGTATACATATTTGACCTGTTTGCTCATTTTTATTTTTATTTTATTTTATTATTTATTTATTTATTTTTAAAGATTTTATTTATTTATTTGACAGAGAGAGACATAGCGAGAGAGGGAACACAAGCAGGGGGAGTGGGAGAGGGAGAAGCAGGCTTCCCGCTGAGCAGGGAGCCCGATGCGGGGCTCGATCCCAGAACCCTGAGATCATGACCTGAGCCGAAGGCAGACACTTAATGACTGAGCCACCCAGGGGCCTCTGTTTGCTCATTTTTAGATCAGAAAGTTCAAGTTTATAAATAGTTCTTTAAGAGGCTGGCTGCCACTTAGAATTAATGAAACTAAGAAGCAAAATGTGTGACCTAGCCAAGGCGATTCATCCAACATATGGATTTTAAATTTCACTTTGTCTCAAAACTTTTGTGGTGTTAGCAAATGGAACTCATATTGCTACTTACCAATCCCTCGTTTTACACCAAACAATCCTTTGATCTTAACCAACCTCACCATTTGACCACAACTCCAATACTGAGTAATCTTATTGCTTATCTGTCCTTAAAACATCACAAGGGTTAAGAATATGCTGGAAGTAAAGTGACAGAGTTTCATAACTCAGACACTTGAGAGCCTCATCTAACTGGACCAGAGCATCAAAAACTAGGGCATAAAAACTATGATGAGAACTCTATTCATTCCAAAATATGAGCAACTATGTTTATTGTTTAAAGAAACTCCTGCCCACTTGTCACAAATACAGAGGGTAACTATTTGCAGAACAAAGACTGACTATATGTTTAGGGCTGCTTTCAGGAACACAGTGGAAACCTGGATAAGTATATCTGCTGAGAAAGTGATCTTTATTTCCCCCACCCTGAGTTTTTTTCTGAAATGTTTCAGGAGAGCTCAAATATCAAACTTTTGGCTTAGGGCTTCGATTAAGAGAATTCTCCTTCAGATAAGGGGCTGCAAGAGGCACTGTCATGATTCTAGAGATGAAAGATACTCCCTGCAAAATCTCCGTACAAGTAGGAAGAAAGTTTAATGATACAAATAAATAGAATAGAGGGCAGGATAGGATAGTGCTTTCATATGTGTCAGAAAGTACAGAGGAGGAAAAGAATGCTTAAGGAAAAGATTGGGTATAAATCAGGGGTTCAGAGTCGCCTGGGTGGCTTAGTCGGTAAAGCGACTGAGTCTTGATTTCGGCCCAGGTCATGATCTCAGGGTCCTGGGATCAAGCCCTGGGTCAGGCTCAGAGCTCAGCAGGAAGTCTGCTTCTGTCCCTCTTCCTCTGCCCCCCTCCTCGCTCGTGAGCGCGCTCCCTCTCTCTCTAATAAATAAATAAATCCTAAAAAAAAAAGATTAAAATTAGGGGTTCAGTCAGAACTGCAAACTGATATATATCACTGGGCCAGTCCTCAAATCAGGACATTAGCTTTGCTATTTGAATAACAGCTTTTCATCAAAACTAATCATTCCACTGCAATAAAAAACAAACGATTTCAAATGAGGATAAATATATGTACATTTAGACATTTATAGCCCTAGTTTGCCACATTTTGGTTATTTAGAAGACAGAGCGTAGCCTACATACAAAAATTGATTCCACTGAATCATAAGTGAACATGCATGCAGGTCAATTTTGACTTCTCAAGATCTTACAGTAATAAATAATGAGTTGATTTTTGCACTTTACAAAGCAGTCTTCCTTCCTTCAATTACTAAGAATATTTAAAATCTTTAATGCAAGAAACCATGCATTAAAATCCCGAGAGACGGCTCCATCTTCTCTTGCAAACATCACAATACTAGAAGAACACAGCCCCCTCTCAACTTTCAAGTCAAAACTGCATAAACATGGGCCTTTTAGTATTTCTTCAACACCACCAAAGTTGGGATACATCAATTTAAGAGTAGAAGGAAGTCCCTAAGGCAAGGTAATGCCTTTGAATTTTCTGGCTCCTTTCATCAAAGATCAAATCTAGAAAGAGTAAGAAAACAGCTTCAGTTGACCAACAACATGAATCCAGCAGCAAAGGAAATAAGAATATAACTTCAATAGCCAGGATCCATATCCTGCAGGCATTTTAGATAAAAGAACTCCACCTTAGTTGCAACCAAAAGGAGTAGAAAGCCATGGGAAAATCCAGAAAGATTAATGTAATTATTTCCATGTGATCAACAGAACTTGCTATATAACTTACTATCTTTTGTAATATGCAGTTGTAATTTGGCATTTTCATATGCACGTTATTTAAGTGTCTTGCATTCTAAATGCATATACATTGTTCTTTCATATAAGTTGGTCTTGCCCTCTTTGTGGGCAAAGGCTGTGTTTTCATTCATCCTTATGTACCTGTCACAGGTCCTACCACAGAATAAACACTGACTTTCTGTTAATGAATTAAATGAATAAGAAGAATACTATCAAAATCGACATGTGATCATGACTATGAAAGAGGGGACGTAGAAACAATAAGTGTTGGTGATTAGAATGTCCTAGACATTCTGAGGTCCTTATTTATTCTTTTTATTTAATTCTAGGTATCCCATGATAAAGCAAAAATCATCTTTATCTTGCAGACAATATTTAAGCTGAGAGAGGTTAAGAAACTTGCATAAGCTCACACAGCTAGTAAGTAGTGGTGTCAGTATTTAAATTCTGGTCTGATTCCCAAACCTTTGTAGATACACACTGTAGGCATTGGTGAAAAGGCACTACCTACCTCTTCCTAAAATTTTAAGCCATCTAAAGGCACAGATACATACCAGGTTGCAAATTTCATAGATATAACTTAACACAGCAAAGAAATTATACTATAATCAGCTCACAGCAGTCTCTAAAATGAGAGACTGGTTTGAAAGGCATGTTAAGTGACATGAACTGGGTTTCTTTTAGACAAGAACAACTGAGAACAAAAGAGGATATTTCCTGGTTTCAAACATTCTTTCATGGGAAAGTGTGTTTGATTCACAGTTGCTTTGTAAAAATAGCCTTTAATCACTGTAATCCTATAATTCTGGAAAAAAATTAAAAATGGGATGGGATTATCGTAAATCAAATGTTTTAGAATTAGTGAAAGCATTTTTTCCCATTAAAATAAACCAACATCAGTGTATCTCAAAGCAAGACAATTTCCCAACTAGAAAATCTAAGCATTCCTCTCATCTTTAACACTACTTATAATGCCAGATATTTTCATTAGCTTAGGCCTAAAATAAGGCTCAGGTAGAGAAAATATAGTTGAACATGGTATCGTAATATGACTATCCTATACTCATTTTAAATACCTAATATTTAATATTTAAAGATTCAATAAAAGTTAGATAAGTCAGTATTTCATATAGATATTAGTCTTGTAACCCAAACTTGAGAGAAGTCAAATGCGCTGTCTCCATAATGTAAGAAATATCTACAGTACAGAGATGTTAAAGACATCTCAAATTTTGCCCTACAAGAAGCAAATAGGGACTAGAAAGCCAATTTTCCTAAATCCCTGTCCTCTTTCCTTTCAGTTCTATAAAGTGTGGCTTCCATGTTTGGAGTTTGTTATTCACTTTGTAACATAAAAGTACTCTTCTTGAGAATACTTCAACTATCAGCCTCAACTAAAATGGCTTTACAAATTTCTTACTTCTTCTAAAACTAACCACCTTCTACAATGCCATCTTCCAAACTTGGTATTTGAGGGAAGATGCTGTATTAGTTTTCCAATTTTATCTCATTGATAGAACATATAAAAACTTTCTAGAGTAGTGCTTGATATCTTCCAAGAGAAATTCCAGAAATGTTAGCTGGATATACACATCACCAACTGTGAACAACAAGTTGTCCTGAGACACCACCTCTAGAACTACATTTCCTCTTAAGACTATGGAATCTGTAACTTCTTGGAATAGGCAGAATCCTAAGATGGCCCTCTAAAATTCTTGGCCTGTGGTATACACACACCTGTTCCAGTCATTCAGTAGCACTGATCTTGGTGCTGCTGTGAAGGGATTTTGCAGATACAGTCAAGTCCCAAATTGGTTGACCTTATGATAGGGAGATTATCGGGGCAGGGGGAGGGGCGTTGACCTAAGCACATGAGTCTTATCAAAATAGATCTTCTCTGGCTGGTCTCAGAAGACAGGTCTAGAAGAGAGCAAACATCTATGGGGGCCACAAGGCCATAAACTGCCAACAAGAGCTGAGAGTGGTCCCTCGCCAACACCTAGAAAATGGGGACCTCAGTCCTACATCTAAAAGGAAATGAATTCTGCCAATAACCAGTGAGCCCAGGTGAAAACCACAGCCCTCACCCCAATTTCAGCTCCGTGAAGCCCTAAGAGTATCCAGCCATGCTGTGCCCAGTCTCCTGACCTACAGAAACTGTAGGGGAATAAATCTGTGGTATCTTAAGCTGCTAAATTTATAATTAATTACATAGCAAGAAGAAACTAATATGCTCCTTTAGATTTTTAATGTACCCCATGCTTCCTTAACCACACCATGTACAGAGATGTATTTACTATATATTCTTGACTTCTTTGATCAATATGCTATATAGCCACTCTGTGGGGGAATGATAAAGAATTTGGCCACAGTCCCTGCCAGAGTTTACTGTGGAGTTGAGGGTACAAGGCACAATCATAGGAAATAGCTTAATGACAACCCAAGTTACAGGATGAGTCAGACATTTTGAGCTAGGACGGATGTGATTTGGAAAGATTATCCCGCAACACCTGGATGAACAGGAGAGAAGAAAGGACAGGAGGACCAGGCAGGAGACGATATGCAATGAATCAAGAGAGAAGGAAAGAGGCACATGGTGAGTGGTGGGAATGAAAAAGAAGGACTGAGCTCTGACATATTTGAAGGAAGACTGGATACAACTGTCCTCCTCATCACTCGGATACATGTTTACATCTACCTTAGACGGTGATGAAATCTTCGAGATCCCAGCGTTGCTGAATAGTGAGACAGAGAGTTGATGAGAGACCCGTAAGAAGGAAAAAGGGAGAGGAGAGTCAAGTACGATTCTGAACTTTTTTGCAAAAGAGACTGAAGAAAAGGTAGTAGCAATGAAAGAAATAGGGAATCTGAAAATAAATCAGATATAAACTTCTCTGTTCCTGTTTCCTCACTGACAAAATGGGCACAATAAGAGTAACTGCCTCAACCAAAAGACAACCGACAGAATGGGAGAAGATATTTGCAAATGACATATCCGATAAAGGGCTAGCATCCAAAATCTATAAAGAACTTATCAAACTCAACACCCAAAGAACAAATGATCCAATCAAGAAATGGGCAGAAGACACGAACAGACATTTTTCCAAAGAAGACATCCAAATGGCCAACAGACACATGAAAAAGTGCTCAACATCACTCAGCATCAGGGAAATCCAAATCAAAACCTCAGTGAGATACCACCTCATACCAGTCAGAATGGCTAAAATTAACAAGTCAGGAAATGACAGATGTTGGCGGGTATGCAGAGAAAAGGGGAACCCTCCTACACTGTTGGTGGGAATGCAAGCTGGTGCAGCCACTCTGGAAAACTGTATGGAGGTTCCTCAAAAAGTTAAAAATAGTGCTACCCTATGACCCAGCAATTGCACTACTGGGTAATTACCCCAAAAATACAAATGTAGGGATCCGAAGGGGTACGTGCACCCTGATGTTTATAGCAGCAATGTCCACAATAGCCAAACTGTGGAAAGAGCCAAGATGTCCATCGACAGATGAATGGATAAAGAAGAGGTGGTATATATATACAATGGAATATTATGCAGCCATCAAAAGGAATGAAATCTTGCCATTTGCAACGACATGGATGGAACTGGAGAGTGTTATGCTGAGCGAAATAAGTCAATCAGAGAAAGACATGTATCATATGACCTCACTGATATGAGGAATTCTTAATCTCAGGAGACAAACTGAGGGTTGCTGGAGTGGTGGGGGGTGGGAGGGATGGGGTGGCTGGGTGATAGACACTGGGGAGGGTATATGCTATGGTGAGCACTGTGAATTGTGTAAGACTGTTGAATCACAGACCTGTACCTCTGAAACAAATAATACATTATATGTTAAAAAAAAAAAAAGGGCGCCTGGGTGGCTCAGTTGGTTAAGCAATTGCCCTCGGCTCAGGTCATGATCCTGGAGTCCCTGGATCGAGTCCCGCATCGGGCTCCCTACTCAGTGGGGAGTCTGCTCTTCCCTCTGACCCTCCCCCCTCTCATGTGCTCTCTCTCATTCTCTCTCTCTCAAATAAATAAAATCTTAAAAAAAAAAAAAAAAAAAAAAATCTTTAAAAAAAAAAAAAAAAAAAAGAAGATAGTAGGAAGGGAAAAATGAAGGCGGGGAAATCGGAGGGAGAGAGGAACCATGAGAGACTATGGACTCTGAGAAACAAACTGAGGGCTCTAGAGGGGAGGGGGGTGGGAGGATGGGTTAGCCTCATGATGGGTATTAAAGAGGGCACTTTCTGCATGGAGCACTCGGTGTTATATGCAAATAATGAATCATGGAACACTACATCAAAAACTAATGATGCAATGTATGGTGATTAACATAACATAAAAAAAAAAAAGAGTAAGTGCCTCATAGGGTTGTTACAGTAAATAAGCTAATATATGCATGGTGCTTAGAATGGAGATAGTAATCACTATGCAAGCATAAGCTACTAGTTTTATTATTTGCTCTTTTTTAAAATTCACTAATGACGACTAACCATACCACTTTCTTTTTTTTTTTTTTTTTATTTATTCATTTGAGACACAGAGATAGAGAGAGAGCATGAGCAGGGAGAGAGGCAGAGGGAGAAGCAGGCTCCCTAGTGAGCCAGGAGCCCGATGTGGGGCTCAATCCCAGGACCCTGGGATCATGACCAGAGCCGAAGGCAGACGCTTAACCATCTGAGCCACCCAGGTGCCCCACCATACCACTTTCTTAATCATTGGGAAGGATACACTGCGAAGGAAACAACATTATTTCATTAATGCGCTAAATAAAATTGGAATTAATTTCTGTGATTCACCCAGGCATACCTGCTTAAGAAAATATGCATATATAAGTAAGATACACTTACTAACTTTTTAGTTCTCATTACTTATTATCCTCAGTTCACATCGGTGAAGATTCTTCTATGAGGGGAATATAAAATATGAGCCATGTTACACTTTGGAAATTACACAAATTATTTTAATTTTTTCTATACCTTATGCACTCAGAGATAATAGTGATTTCATTCATCATTCTCTCAACAACTATTTTAAAGATACTATTAGACATATAATAACAATGTGGGAAACATAACGGTGCAACATACCACCCTTTCCTATCATAACCCTTACTGCGCTTTACCGTAATTATGTGTCTAATTTTTTTTAATTTCCAAGATAGACCATAAATTACCCTGTCCACAAGCTCAGACCCCTTTTTACTGCTGTATCCCCAGGGCCAGATGCAATGCTTGGGGCACAGGCAGCGGTCGGGGCTCCAGTAAATTTTCTGAATGGGTGAATGTCTCTCATTCATAATTAAACAAAGGTCGCAGATTGGGAGGTGATAAGGCTAGATCTAAAGTCAAGAACTATGGATTTTTTTTTCACAATTTACACTTGTTTGCATGTGTTTTCTGATATTTATTAAACATCAGGAACAGTGGTTCTCAACACTGACAGAGCAGGTGAGTTTTCATATTTTACAAAAAAGAACATGAACTAAAAAGACAGAGAAATACTGCCTTACCACTGAAAGAAATCTTTATAATCCAAGTACAGCCATGGGTTTGATATGAATGACTGCTGATATCAAAGAGCTTGGAAATTATTTCTTTAGGATAAATCCAATAAAGAACAAACCAGCTTATGTACACTGAAATTTGCAAATGCACATCTCAGTTTCAGTATTCATGAGAACGTGTGCTACTGTTCTCAATTTCTACAACTTTCTAATCACTCATACATTGAGAAAATCTGGTTCACCATCATAAATTTGCTCAAAATATAAATGATGAAAACGACATACACAATCAGGGAGACACTACTTCTAATGGTTAATTTCAGTTCCTGGTAACATCAGCAACAAAGGACACTCTTTAGCCCCTTCAACACATTAAGGGGCACCTTACTTCATTTTCAGCAGCAATCTGACGTACATTTCATAGTCTACGATATGACGCCCTACCTAAGCTTAACCGGGACTGGCCAAGTGTTGATCAATTGTCATCTTTTTTTTCCTCATAAAAAATAATAAATGTTGTAATAGCTGCCATGATTCAATATTTAAATAGAAACAAATGAAAACTGTATCTGAATAGAAACAGAGAAGGGAAGTGTGAGCAAAGGGAAGTGTGAGCAGAGAACCGAAAGCCCTGTCTAAAAGTCAAAATGTAGCCACTAGCTACAGTCTCTTTCCTCCTTCCAGGACTAGGAACAAAACACAGAGCTCAAGAAATTCACTGGCAGCCATTCCTACAGAGGATTACAGAGCATGATTTTCTCAACTTAAAAAAAATATATATTTTTGGGGCGCCTGGGTGGCTCAGTTGGTTAAGCGACTGCCTTCGGCTCAGGTCATGATCCTGGAGTCCCAGGATCGAGTCCCACATCAGGCTCCTTGCTCAGCGGGGAGTCTGCTTCTCCCTCTGACCCTCCCCCCTCTCATGCTCTCTCTCTATCTCATTCTCTCTCAAATAAATAAATAAAATCTTTAAAAAAAATTATTTTTTTTATTGCCTTTGTGAATGTGTACAGGAGGGTCGTGGTGATCAACCTGTTATGTTCAGTTTTAGTAAACCAACCAGTAAACTGACCATTTTTAAAGAGCTCCTCTTGAATCTTTCAGAAACTAAATTTTTCCTTCTCATCGGAGATGACTCTGGAGAATTCATTCCCAAAAACAGAAAACAAGATATATAATGACAAAGTAGACACTGGATAATTCAAAATTAAAATAATCAGCTCATAAGTAGTTGAGGCTTATTAAAATCGAGAATAGGGTATGTATGTTTCAATACTTAAAAATTGTTCTCATAAAAAAACTACATACTCTTTTTGGTAGGTCATAACTACTTCTACATTTTTTTTAATAGTGGCAACATCCTGTCCTCTAAAAGTATAACTCTGATGATTTTATAATATTTCCACCCTATTATAATGATACCCTTGTCTACTGAAAAACAATCGTATGATTTGGCTTAGCCTTCCTATTCTCCATATTCTGCCCTCATTCTCTAAACTCGGACACATACCTAGTCTCAAGTGAATTACATGGTTCATACATTTTCATTTAGAAATAGAGATATATTGGGTACTAATAAAATGTTAGCATTTTTTATCACAGCATGTGGGAACATATTTTCTTATTTCATTTTTGTGTGGTCACATTGCCCAGTTATTCTCATCATACAAACCAAAACTAAACTGCTAGGTGAATCCTAGTTCAAGAAGCAACAATCTTATAAGGGAAAACAAATTAAAGCTTTTCTCCCCTCTGCTTTTTAGCAAAGACCCAAAATTCTTTCCATGGCATTTAATCTTTTCTAATTAAAAAGTTTTATAGCATACCACTGTCTGACAGAATTTGGTTCAATAATCACATATTTCTTGGGTTACTAATAAAAAGTTGCATTTTTAAACATTAATTAAAAGACATACATTTTGTTTTCATTTATTTGTATCAAAAGATCGTGAATTATGATGCTCTAAGGATACACTGTATTCTAATTTCAGGGCAAAGTATGGTTTTTGGCAGGAAGAAAAAATGTGCCTATGACATTTTGAGGAGGACATTATCAGAAATATACTTTATTAGAATCCCTATTAACACGAATTCCACTTTTTCAAAAGAGCTACTTTCAAGTTACAACTTTCTGAAACACATTTAAATTGTATTTTAAAAACATTTTCAAACAAGTGTATATTTTACCATTCTTTCATATCTCTAGCAATATTCAAATATGTTTCTTGATCCTTCTTAAACTTATTTTTATAAATAAGCCATTTCCTATACTGCACATCAAAATAAATGGTGCTATTTTGTGTTCCTCCATTCTCTGCTACTGAAAAAAAGTTACCAATCTGATCTTCCAATTTCCTCTTTTTACCTAAATGTAAGTGTAGAAGAAGACAAAAATGAAAAAAAAAAAAATGTCTGTGGAATGTGGCTGATGGCTGTCTCTATATTTCATTCCATTTTGTTTTGTCTTTTTATTTTTATATAGGTACTGGGGCAAGGTCCATGCAGAGGTTCTGTCGAACAAACTTTTTATCTTACCAGGACAAGGAGATTTCACTGCGGCAAGACCTTCTCAAATGTTTCAATCCTCATAAAATCCAGAAATTATAATAGTAGTAAGTCTGTAAAATAACTTTTTGCATCAGTATTTCCTTAAGGTGAGGATAATTTGCAAAATCTTTATTATAAGAGGACAGGGAGGTATATAGTTAATTATGCCATTTATTCAAAATATTTTCAATTACAATCTGCACATTAAAATCCATACAAAACCAACTATATACCTGGGCATGCATGTAATACATGTTTATGCATGCAAAAATAACTTTTTTCCTAACAGAGCCAAAGAATAACATTCTGATAAATTGGAATTCCAGGGTCTAAATGCATATTTCCACTAGAAGAGGCTGTAAGTTTAGTACAGTAAGCAGGATATTTCAGCCTTTTATTTTGTGTCCCTCTTGAGTCAAATGGCTTTTGCCGATATTCTTGTGTTTGTCTCTTATTACTGCTGCCAACAGTCACAGGTTGATCTGCCCAAATAATTTCATTGCCCCAAACCACAGAATTAAACTCATGGAATTTGAAGCTGTGGTTATCTTCTTAAGACTCTTTCCTTTAAGTTCATAGCAAGGACTATAAATATGTTTTTCTAGAATTTGGAGGGTTGGCTTATTAATTTGTAAACTGGAAAGCAACTGCTCCTCTATTCAGATTAAATCCAGCATAGACTACATCTCTTTGAATATAAAATTGACAGGATCTTTTATACTTACAATAATATAATTCTACCATTATCTAAACACACAGTATAAAAAACAACAACAGGGGCGCCTGGGTGTCTCAGTTGGTTGAGCATCCGACTCCTGACTCTTGATTTCGGCTCAGGTCATGATCTCAGGGCTGTCAGATAGAGCCCCAGGTTGGGCTCTGTGCTGAGAGTGTAGCCTGCTTAAGATTCTCTCTGCCTGGGCGCCTGGGTGGCCCAGATGGTTAAGCGTCTGCCTTTGGCTCAGGTCATGATCCCGGGGTCCTGGGATCGAGCCCCGCATCGGGCTCCCCCTCTCCCTCTGCCGTTCCCCCTATTTGTACTCTCTCTCTGTCAAATAAAAAAAAGATAATAAAAAATCTTAAAAAAAAAAAGATTCTCTCCGCCCTTCTCCCTCTGCTCCCCATCTCCCTCTCTTAAAAACAACAACAACAACAACAACAAAATACTGGAACATATATTCTGAATTCAGGCTTTTCAGAAAAATTTTCAATATTTTATTCAGGATGTCAGTTTACGGTAACAATTCTCTTTTCCCCTCCTGAAGTGCTAACTGGGAGATAAGTAGACATACCAATGCGTACTGTGTAAGAATGAGACTTCACCTAAGATGGTTCCAATTCCCTTTTTGTGCAACTATTATTCACTATCATCTCTGATCAAGACCTTTGTCTTTTCCTTTTTTAGAAAGTCACAGCTGAATTGCCAGATTTTACCCCCAAAGAAGTGCATTATTTGCATTTATTTATGTGTGATTTAGATTCTGAGATATTCCATTGGAAAGAGATAAATATGGACAGCCTAATGGCACATTACATTAGTACTCATTTCAATTTTAAGTACTATTGACTTGCTTTTGTGCTTTAGCTTTGGCTTGAACAAGATAGTTGCTAACGGAAAGGAGTCTTAGAAGGTCTGATGATGGCACCCTCCCAGCTGACAAGAACCCAGTAGCAATGAGCCCATCAGAATCACTGTATAATGATAAATATAGAGAAGACAAGTTAACTACCTGATGTAGTCTTAGCAAGGAAGAATAAAGCCAAACACTAACTAAATAATTAATTCAGATTTTTAGGGTAAATGAAATTGGTGGCAAGCAGATATCCTTGGGATATATTTTTTATGATGTTTCTTTCATAAATAAAATATACCCAGGAGGGTGTGAGGAAATTATTAAGGGTTAAGGGTCTTTTAATTTCAAACCAGTTCTCACTTGGCTTCTAATCCATATATTTAAAGTTCTGAAGAAGCTATTGAGAGAAGAAACAAAAAATTGGGGGGAGGAAGGTTAGATTAGTCAGGAAATACTTTAGGGATTATGGATCTTAAAGAAAATATTGACCTTAGGTAGAAAAGGAGGGGCAAGGGTGTTCTCAGTCAGAGACCGTGCTAAGCAAAGTCTCAGAGGTGAAGAATGTTCATGAAATATGTTTGGAGGGTGTCCAGAACAATAAGTAGATCCATTTTTCATGCATTAGTTGGAAAGGCAGATAAATCTGCAGTAAGAACGTGACTTTCATTGTGAGAATATCTCAACATTCGGTGAGAAATAGGAGACACTGAGGTTTTTTGAATATAACAACTCTATTTATTAAACGCCAAGCACCATGCATCATTATGTTTATCATATTTCATTCAATCCACAAAACTCTATGGAGAGGGTGCTATCGTCATTCTATTTTATAGATGAGGAAACTGAGCTTTAGACAAGATAATTAATTGGCCCAAGGTCACATGATGAGTAAACGGCGGAAACGTGATTTGAATCTAGGTCTCACTGAAAAGTAAGTGAACAAAACAGTATTGTAAGGGGGGAAAATGGAACAGAAGTGTTTTTGATGGATAGGAGGGGTGAGATATTAAAAATAAAAGGCTGGTTAAGACTACAAGCTCTCTTTGAAGTGCAGAACCTCATACTTGGCTTTTAGCCTGCACTTAAATATCTCTGCTGCCTGGACCATTAGCAGAAGTCTAGGACTGGTAACATTTTGTCACTTTCCCTTTGAACTTCACAGGTTTTCACCCACATCACTGTAATAAACCACCAGTCTTTAACTTTCAGAATTTCTTTTCCAGTTTTAAAAATTAAAACCTGCCGTATGTCACATCACAGTATACAGCCCACCTTTAAGACATATTGGCAGCTTTGATCTCTATAAAGAATTTTTAAAAGAGATTCACCTGTGATATAATATCATCAATTTATACCGTTAGAAAACATACTGGTACAGATCTAATAATTTGAACATCTGAAATTTTATTTTTCTCTATTTAAACAAAATGTAATTTTCAAAGACATGCTATAAATGGGTATGTATTACAAAGGTAATTAAAGATTTAAGTAGACGTTTACATCAGTTTCATAGAGTACTGTAGCAGAGGATTATTTTATTTTAGTGGGAAATACTGATTGATAAAGGAAACGCTCAATATTTCTGCAGCCAAAATGTATTTCACGTATCTTTCACAAGATTCTGTCACAGCTCTGAAAAAAATATATTCCATCATTTCATTAACAAAGCTTGAACTCATGCTGGGGCATCTCATTCTCAAGCACTAGATTTAACAATGGGACTGTGAACTCCAGTGGCCATGGCAACAGTAGCTAATTCTTCTTTCCAATCATGGTGGCAATTCTCTCCCATGGCTTGAATCAGTTACAAAACAAAATACTCTCAAAGACCTTTCTGAGCCAATAGCCTTGCAGCTAATCTGCTAATAGGAAATAATCTGCAGCTAATACACACATACCAGGGCAGCAGTGTGTTTTCTTAATACTTTGTTTCGTGGGCCTCTTTCCAAAGAAAGCATAGTAAAGAATAAAAAAACAGACATTCATTAAAAATAGTATTAAACTACCTGGCCACTATTAATGTCTAAAACTTGCTGCAACTTGCATTGCAAGAGTTTGTTAAATAGCAAGTGGAGAGGAGGCAATGGAGCAACAAAGAGAATGAAAGTAAATTGTTTATGCCAAGAGGGTAAGAGCTGAGTTAAGAGAAGGCGTATTTAAAACAATTGATTTTTAGCAAACATTTGCAGTTAACAAATTAATTTTTTTTCACTCTCTACTCGCCACTATTTGTAGAATCTGTCATTGGATGCACTCCAGCCAACAAATATCTCAACTGCCTTGTAAAGCCTTTTTTTTTTTTTTGGTTCTCACTGTGGAATAATGGAAATGGTTTAGCATTGAAATTAGTTTTTCACCTCAAAGGTCAAAGTTTAACCTCTTGAGCAACTATAATGATCTAAAATCATTCTACTTACAGAGAAGAAACAGTCTTCCCCAAACCCTGATAAAACTAATGAATCAGCTTCCAAAGCTCAATATTGCCTTTTGTTCAGAAGAATATGGGGATGTTTTTTGCTTGAAAGAAAAGCCATGAATAATCATAAAGAAAGATGAAATACCTTCTCTACCCACTCGGAGTGGAACTTCCTCCTGCCCAGGGTTGGGACGGCTGGACACAGCTGTGTATATGAGTCCGGGTTCCAGACCCTGAATTCTACCTGGCTCAAAGAGATGTGATGACTTTCAGCCGCAACTCTTCATTTGGGAAGAAGTATGGATCCCCATTATTCCCTCTAGCCGTGCTCCCCCTTCCACAGTTTATAAAAAGGATGCAAAATGAAATAAACAGAAGTAGAGGAGGAATGAAATCTTTAAAGTTAAAGGAATCACAGCACCAAAGGGTATATCCTTCATCCTCTTTAAATCCGTTTTATAATTCTGGTTGCTATGACAACATGATGCAACTCTATATTACCATGACGATCTGACACAACTTTCAAAAAACAGTAAGCGCTGTTTTATTCTGTTGTTCAATTGCTCCCAAGGAAACATGCTGTTATTTACTTCTGTGATGAAAGCTCTACTAAGTCATATAGCTCTTATGTCAGAAAATGGAAAGCCAAAACAAGGCAGACAACGGGGGAGAAAAAATATAGCTCTTAAATTAACCATTTATTAAATGGGACCTTTTCCCCCTATTCCTAAAGAATCTGAAATTGCAGTGTTCTTCATCTGAAGAATGGAAATGACTTCTTGACACAAGTGGGTGACTGTTCATACAAAATAGGGTTGGTTTAGCTTCCCAGCTACGAAACATGTTTTGCCATCACTTGTGCAATATGAAACGAAAGTCTATGAATGGGCTACGGGGGAAGCCAAAGGACCAAGTGCAACCCAAGGAATGGATTATACAGAGCTAACCACGTTGTTCAAGCAAAACTCTACCTAAAGAGTTCAAAGTTTTAGTTGAACGGAGCACGGTGTTTCCTAAATTGTTAGGTATCTTCAAAAAGGGAGTCTTTGGAGCCCTGTTAGTTCCTTTCCTCGATGATTACTTCCAACTGTCACTTTACAGTGAAATCAATGATCTGATGTCTTAGAAACTTCTTCCCACCACTACCACCCCATCAATTCCTCCCATCGCTTCTCAGCTCATATAATAAAGTAACAGATATATCTGTTGAACAACTACAACATGTCAAATCCTATTTCTGAAAATCCTTGCAATAATTATGCAAAAATAGGTGTTATTTCTACTGGATGGAAAATAAAACTGTAACTTAGAAAGTCTAAGGAACTCTCAATAAGACTCAGGTATTAATTGGCAGAACCACAATTTGAACCTCGCTCTTTGGTCTCCAAAGCCCAAGCTCTTCCCAACCAATGGACTGCCTGCCTGCCTTTCCAAACAAAGAACATCTTCCAGTTCTTGTATTATGACAATAAATAATAACATCTGTAAATATAACAAGCAGTTGTTAAATATAAAAAAACACAACCTACATCTGGATAAGCTTTCATTTGAAAATGGGTAATATTTTGTTACGTCAATGTAGCTATTAAAAGGCAGAAAAATAAATCATTCTAGGGAGAAAAAAGGTAAAGACATTAAGTGTGATTAATATCCTATAACAAGTTTGTCTATTTAAAAAAAGATGCAAGCACTTTGTTTTTTCATCCTGAAATATAATGGCTATCATTTATTGCTAAATAGCTGGGAGGGAAGAAAAATCTAGCAAGTTAAACTCTGCCATCAGAAATTTTACTGGACATTTCAATTCTTATGAAAAACAAGGTAGAGTGAATCTCTCAATATTGTGAAGAAAGGATAACGCCAACTTCATAACCAAAAGAAACCCAACAAGCCTACTGCATTCTGAATTTTTCCGTGACTCACAGTATACACAGGGAACTTTCAATAAACATTTGTTTTAACAACAGTTTCCTACATTTGTATCTTGATTTCAGATCTAGTTTTTAATACATATTTTATGTGTATATAAAAATGCATTTTTAGTCTTATACACATCTCTTCCCCCAAATCTTGCTACTTAAGTTTCTGATGCTAAATTATCAAATTTCAATCTCAAAAATACCTTTTAATTTAAGTAGTATTTTTATGTGTCCAAAGCAAGGGGGAAAAAAACTGATGACATAACATTCAAAATGAAGGTAAAAAATATGGGCAGCAAATACCATCTTCACTTTGCTCATGGAATATTTCTCTGAGTGAACACAGCAGTCTAATTCAGTTCTTGCTTGTGCCATAGAAAACATCCATTCCCTCACTCCCTTACTCATCATATTTGCTACTTATATCAAGCCTAGAGATGGTGGCTCCAGTGTCCTCAAGTTCTAATTTTTCTGAACAACAGAGGAAATGACACAGAAGCAAGAGAGAGAAAGTGATTAAGGGGGGGGATAGTTCTACCAGTTCTGTTTCAGGAATAGCCATGGGGCCCGAGGAACAATTCTATTTCACGTTGCTCAGTTTCAAAGAAGAGCAGACCATCTCTGCTTGCTCAATTGTTGATGTTATATAGGATACAAAAATATCAGAGGTTAAAATTATGTTACATGAATAATAAGCCTTTGTAAAGGGCATCTATTTGTAAGCTAAGGTTTTGATTGTGGGCATATACCAAGGTGCGTTCTTGTGATGGTAAAATATCTGAATGTAAATTAAATCAATATTTATTGAGTGTTTTTGATGCCAGAGGTACCAAAAAACAAGCTGTCAAGGAACTATGAGCCTGGATGAGCTCCATCAGTATCTGTGCATATTCCATATACAAAACCCTATAGGAAATGTATTGATGTTTAAGATCCTGCCTACAAGGAGTTTATAACCTAGAAGTGGAAGATTTATAAAATTTTATTTGTAATAAATATAAGAGTCTGCCGGATACATTGAGAGATACAAATGTTCTTAGTGTAGAGATGAGAGAGGAGAAAAGACTATTAAATTTATTCATTTTGTCTTTTTCAGTTAATTTTATGATTTTAATCTGAGCAGGAACAAAAGCATTCAAAGAAAAGAACTTATATTATTGGTGATATCTCAGCATATAAAAGTGCTCTATAAAATGGAGGATTTTTTTTTCTTTAAGATTTTATTTATTTGACAGAGAGACACAGCGAGAGAGGGAACACAAGCAGGGGGAGTGGGAGAGGGAGAAGCAGGCTTCCCGCAGAGCAAGGAGCCCGATGTGGGGCTCGATCCCAGGACGCTGAGATCATGACCTGAGCCGAAGGCAGACGCTTAACAACTAAGCCACCCAGGGGCCCCAAAATGGAGGATTTTTTAATTCACTGTATCCCCAGTGTCTTCCTACAATAATGTCAGATAGCAATGAATGAGTTTGTTGAATATCTAGCAGTGGAATTAAGAATTCATGACCCTAGGCATGTTTCCACCCCGAGTCTACATTATACTGAAATATTTTAAAACCAGCATTTAAGAGCTACAGACAAAGGTTGGTAGATGAAAATTATCAAGTGAATGTGCTTTACCTGATGTTTCTTTGCTCTTTTGAAAGCTAAGACTACTGTTTGTGAAGATGACTGATCCCAAGATTGAAAGTTATATTGTCTCTCTAGCCCTATTCTCTTGTAGAAATAATCTTTGTTAAAAAAGATTTATTTATTTTGAGAGAGAGAGAGAGCGAGCGAGCAGGGGGAGGGGGAGAGGGAAAGGAAGAGGGAGAAAATCTCAAGCAGACTCCCCGTTGAGCGCAGAGCCTGTCATGGGGCTCAATTTCACGACCCTGAGATCATGACCTGAGCCAAAATCAAGAGTCGGATGCTTAACCAACTGAGCCACCCAGATGCCCCTCTTGTAGAAATAATCTTGAAGTTCAAAACCAAGGGTAAATTCCTCTCTCCAAAATTAAGACAAATATGTCCAAAGGAAAATATAAAGCTTCTTAGTCAAAATGGATGGAAGGAAACCCATACACAAAGATCGTACCTTTATTAATAATAAAACTGACCGTGTCCTTGTTCAGGTTGTCTTTTCTCTTCCTTTACAGTTTAGAAGTCTTTAGTGGACTAGGGACATCAAAAAACAAGGTCACAGAAGAGGGATAGGGAAGGTCATCTAACAACACTAGCAAGGCAGAAATATTAGATGTTAAGTAAGAAAACTGTAAGAGATAGACAAAACAACTCAAAAAACATATCAGACAGATGTGACTTAGGAAGAGCAATGGGCACTGCTATGTTATGTACCAATGGTCATAAAGCCAGAGAAGAAATTGCAGTTGATTCACACACTTCCACTAGGCACAGTTTACCAAATACTTTAGGAATAGTTCCCCCAAAAAAGTTTTCTGGCTTTCTCCGCCCCGCCTTTTTCTTCAGTTTTAAGCTTGAAGAATAATTTCAGAATTTAGAAAATTCACTTATATAGATTGTGATAAGCTAGGATATAATGTAGCAGAAGCCACAACTAGATATTTGAATCCTGTAGGTGTGGGATTTAATGTATTTGTAGCAGAAGGTTCATGTTACACAAAATAAGGAAAATCGAACCTTGACTAAAGGAACTTCATGACATGTATTTCTTTGAGGAAATGCCAGGGTTGACGGAGCCATGATTCATTATAACACACTTCTTGTCACTAAAAGAAAACACATAGAGTCCCAGACAGAAATGACCTAATCCTGGTTGTTTACTGAAGTTGTAATAAGGCAACCTGTTTCTACCCCAAGTAGCTCCCACCTGGGAGGTGTGGAAGACTTCAGAGTAGATTCTGTAAATTGGAAATGTTTATTCACCTTTTTAACCTACTTACACGGTATTAAATGAAGTCTTTTGAAAAATGAACTATCTTTAAATCCAAAGAAAAGACAAAAGTTTTCAGAAATCACATATTTTTGGCATTTATGAAGTCTTTTGCCTTAAGCAGAACTTGTCATTTAACTATTATTTTTCCCATTTTTATTTACCAGAACAATAAATGAAGGGACGGGTAAAGAGCTACTTTTGACACAAAGGTTATGTAGGTTCAGAGACAACAGACTTCTTGGTTATTTCCAAAACTCTGAAATTATGTTGATAAATGACAAAGGGCAATTGAGTCACAGTTATTCTAATTTATCTGCCAGTAAAATCCTTCTTGCTTCTTTATAAAATGTTTTAAGATTATATTGAGCAAAAATCTTGAGGACGTGTAAGGTGCTATGTTAATGATATATAGGTACTACTGACGAATCAATATGCCGAAAACAAAGCACTTTCTGGTTGTTTTCATAATGAGACTCAAACGTTAAGACTGACTAGGGCCAATATATCCCTTGTGTGTTAACACCAGGTTCCTCTTTCCTTCCTTTTCCTGTCCTTCGTGCATTCTAACCCTCAAGAGGACACATGATTTCAAAGCTGTTGAAGGCAAAATGTTCTGGTTTTTAAAAAATGTAACAAAGATTTTCAAATGGAGATCTTTTACAGATCAGGCTTTGCTAAACAACAACAACAAAGTTAAAAGCAATGAGAATGTAAGAAGAAGCCCTAATCAAAAATCATAAGTTCGGGGTGTCTCCTGAAACACACAGTTTTCTTTAGCAATGGAGTCAGTCTGTCTGAAGTGTTTCCATACCATTTCTGGGGGAAGAAGAAATGCTGTTTTAGTGCTCTTGGAGGTTAAAAAAATTTTAATGAACATAGATTAGGAGAAATTATCGAATTCATCTGCTGTTTCTGAGCAATATAATTGATTAGATGGTATAAAGATATTTTCATACAACTGGATAGAATACAGGGAGCTAGGAGATCATGTGAAGCTGTGATACTGGGTTATGACATGAAGTGCTCTGGGAAAATGCTGATTTCTTAAATTACCTACACAAGTTCAATGTCATCCTTTTGTCGTTACTAAATAGTCAGGGTACAATTTTGAGTAATTAGATTTGCCCCAGCTATCCATGTCTACTACTACAAAAGCAACTAACTAACTGCGTGACATGTTAAAATACATCCTTGCTGAATTCTGCGAGAATCTTCATGCTGAGTAATTGTACCTTCACGTAGTTTCTAAAGACACGGAAACAGTATTTTTTTTTTTTAAACGCTGCCGCCAGTTTATTATTCGATGTATGGAAAAACACAGATTAGGGTGTCAGTCATTCAGTTGAATTGACGTCTAACCACACGATAAACTGGGTTTTAATGCCAATACAGGCCAGTCATGGCATGTGATCTTGACAGTGACAGAGAATCCCAAATTTCAACCCTATGAACCCGACATACTAGGAACATGTGTACAGGTCTGGTTATGAGGTAATTTCTGTCACTGTTCTTTCCCATGGAGCTCGGCGGGGGGGGGGCGGTGTGTGTGTGGATGGGGAAGGAGCTAAATGAGCCTGATTACCAATAATTCCTAATTCTGTAAGTCTCTCCTCCCTTGGCTTCAGCCAATACCCACCAGTCTCTTCAGGTCCTCATCAAAGTTGTGGTACTACTACGCTACAGAAATAGTATTATATAATCCCAAACCATATTTTCCTCAGAGTCCCTTGCTTCTCATTTGACACGTCTTCGGTCGATTTCTACTCTGGTTTATCTATTCATTCGCTAAACACAAAATTGAATGCCCACATTTCAGGTGTTGTATTAGGTGGAAGAGATACTAATAGGAAGAAAGAGGATTCTGGCCTCATGGTGTACACCAGCTAGTGGGCGGATCGAGATGCAAATAGAAAGATGAGATGGTATAACTGCTGTAACCTAGGGATCCACCAAAGACAGGAGAAGTTTTGAACCCTGACAAAGCTCATCTATGCTCAAGGTCTCAACTGATATTTAAATATCCCCAAATTTCCAAAACAAAACTATCTCCTGGAGCCACATTCTCACCTTACAGTTTTTACAGCGTGAATCTAAAGATGTGAAATTCAAAGAGTTCATCAAAACCAAATCATATCATTAAGAACAATATGATTTCACCCTCCCCCACCCCCGACACACAAACCCCATTACTTCTTAGTTCTCTATCTTTATAAATGGTACAACTCTTCATACTGCCAGCCAAGGCCAAAATAGGAAGTCATTTTTCCCCCCATACGATGTAGCTAACCTTTGGCAAAGCGAGTCTTTACCAACTTAACGTCTTAAATTCCTCTGAACTACTGCTCTTCTGTAAATCTATGCCGCTGCCCTAGTCCAGCACTTCGCTCAGTTTCTAACTGGTTTCCTCATATCTGGATGCTGGAATGCTGCCCATTTCAGGCCTCCTTCCTCCCTACCAGCAGAATAAGCTTCCCCAAACACAGATTTCATCTTGTCCTTCCCCTGGTTACAATGTTTGGTGATTCACTATCAAGCAAATGTTTTCACGTCTACCTTCTTGGCATTATCAAGCCAGCATGGACTTAACTATGTGGGAAACGGATTCTCCTACACGGATTAAATGTGAGCTAAGGATCTGGAAGAATACAGGCCCACCCTTAGGATACTGCAGATCTCAGCCGGTTTTTTCTTGATGGAACAAAATACAGTCACAAGATCAGGGTGAGATCAGGGAAGTCATGACACTCTTTTCTGAGGTATGGTTTCAGTTTTCAAAAAAGCACAGTGATCAAAATTGGAGAAAGTCGACAGAGAAAAGAATCCAGCAGCTTAAAGTAGATGAGAACACCCTGGAGACCTGGGCACTAATAAGAGCTTTAACTTCAAAAACTAGAATAATGAAAGGCTTATTACCTCCAATTATCAACTCCCTTCCCCTTATCTCTTTGATGCAGGATCCAGGCAAAACACAAGGGATACGAAAAGAGAAGCCCAAGTCCAGAAATGTGGACGTTTACAAGGCTTTGGGTGTCAAAGCACCTGAAGGCTCTGAGACCACAGCTTCTACATTATCTATGCAAACAGCAAAATCTGGAGCCAAAATAAAATATCTAGAAACAATGCACTGCATTTGGCCCAGAGTAGATGCTCAATAAACATGTGCCATGTGAATTGTCTAAATGCTAAATAGGCAACTGGGGACACCAAGAAGCAGTGAGTGAAACTGTTAAAAACAGCAGGTCAATTAATTAACCATGCTTACAGTATTTATAAACACACGTACACATACACATTTTTAAAATGGCATCCCATTTATTTTTCATATTTTATTAGTAAATGTATATTCACATCCTTATTCATGGTGAGTATTTTTTTTTAAGATAATTTACTTTCACAATAGGTCTTCAATATAAATACCCAGAAATAATCTGGCTTCCTTACTCTATAACTTAATGCAAAAACCCTGCCTAATAGTGTTTCTCTTTGTATGTAAAATATTCTAAGAATGACACCTAAGATACCACACAGATGCAGGTGAATTACTAGATAATTCAACCTAGCTGTCAAAAAACTGCCACCAAGTTAAAAATAAAAATAACAACAGTCAACAGAAAAAGTTTAAATCTAATCCTGGATCTGGATAAGGCCCTCTTGATTGATTATCTACATTTTAAGAAAAAGCTCCTTTCAGAATTATTACAAAATAATTGATAAACACTGGAATAAATCAATTATCCTGAAATAGAGTAAAAACCTCCAAACTAAAACATAGAACAAAATTCAGTTTTATTTAAAAATCAGAGGGTTGGGCCAGGTTTATTGAAGTTCCCTCAGCTCTAGAAAAATTATAATTCATATCGACAACACAAAGAGGTGAAAAAAAAAACTTTGAAAGAGGCAAAACATCTTTATTTATTAGGAAAGATGCAAACCTACCCACAATATGTATTCCGTCATCATCTTGATTAATTTGGAGTATTTCTGGTTTGGTGAAAAAGAATGAACATTTCTTTCTTTTTTTTTTTTTTTAAAGATTTTTATTTATTTATTTGAGAGAGAGAATGAGAGAGAGAGAGAGCACATGAGAGGGGGGAAGGTCAGAGGGAGAAGCAGACTCCCTGCTGAGCAGGGAGCCCGATGTGGGACTCGATCCCAGGACTCCAGGATCATGACCTGAGCCGAAGGCAGTCGCTCAACCAACTGAGCCACCCAGGCGCCCCTGAACATTTCTTTCTTAACACGGTAATGTTGTAATTTGTACCACCAACTTATTACTGCAATGAAAACCATGTTTTCCCTTATTTGGTATTATCTTGAGGGTGGATAAAAATTGCGCACCTTTATTACTGTAGACAACAATTTACATATTTTTCTAAGGGCCTGTGTAAAATCCGCAAGTGAGTTTTTCGTTAACTTCTCCCAGAGAAATCTACATACTCCCTAACCAACCTGCTTCTAGGGCCGTATTTCCTATCTCAGGCAGGATAACTTCCTTGCATCCTTACTATAATCTCTTAAATCCTTCTCACTGCTGACTGGTTACCAAATCCTGGGAGTCAACTCCACTACAATGCTCCTTCTTCAGGTTATTAAATCTCACTATTCAAAAATAGATATATTTAGTCTGTTTTTGGCTTGTCTTTTGGGAAGAAGGGTTACCAGGCCCAATACATTCTAGGGCAAACAGAATGAGAATGAGGCACAATGGTCAAGCAGCTCTGGAGTGTTTTGGGGACTACCCAAAACGAACATTGTTCACAACTTTTTTTTTTCCCTTGAATCAGCTACTAAATGATACATGAGTGCGACCAGGCCAGCAGGTATGATTCTTACCGCCCAAAAAATAAAATTCAGATTATTTCAGATGTTCAGGACCCCTCCACCATTAGTTCTTAACTTTTTATTAATGTCATTTACCGCTCTCATGTTCAAAACCCAGTACACCCAACTGAGAACCGGCCCTTTTCCCATCATTACACACATTTGTTTTTTGTTTTTTGGTTTTTTTTAAGTGGTTGAATAGGAAGCTTCAATAATCTTGTTAAGGGAAATAATTTTCTTAGCATAGGTCAGGCCATGCAGTGATGAGTGATACTGATAACACTGAGTCATTTTCCATGAAATTATTATCTGTCAGGCATATTTATTTCTGAAATCCCCCCAAAGATTGTTGCTTTTGAAATGCATGAACACCGGGGCGCCTGGGTGGCTCAGTTGGTTAAGCGACTGCCTTCGGCTCAGGTCATGATCTCAGGGTCCTGGGATAGAGCCCCGCATCGGGCTCCCTGCTTGGCGGGAAGCCTGCTTCTCCCTCTCCCACTCCCCCTGCTTGTGTTCCCTCTCTCACTGTCTCTCTCTCTGTCAAATAAATAAATAAAATCTTTAAAAAAAAAAAAAGAAATGCATGAACACCTACCTCAAGAATTCATTCTGTAACTAGTTAGTTAATACTAATATTAAAATTGTACCTTAAATATAATAAAGTTGAAATAAAATAAAAATGAGAACTTATTTAGGTGCAAGAGAACTTCTGGCTCTGAAACCACCACAGGATAACGTTTTCTTCAAAGATACAGCAGCTGTATGGGGGACCTGGGCTGGCATTTTTGTAAGGCACCAGGCCCATGTCATCATATCCATGTAGGGAGCCACATCATTTGTTATTCTGGTAAAATTATATCATCATATCAAACATGCCTTTGTAAATGCAAGAATTCTTTTCAGGGTTATGTGTAGAATGCTCCTAAGGTTACTGTCATTATCAATCAGCATTTATGGATGGTTTCAATGCAAGAATTATGCCAAATTAACCAATGTACAAAAAGGACAATAAAGAAGTGTCTTATGAAATATAAAGCTGTCCACACCATGTATGAAATATAACGAAAACCATGTTTAGGCATGGTTGCTGTTAACATGGTTTCACTTATGGTGTAGACAGGACGGTAAATTATCACACATTCCAATAACAGGACTTGGCCTCACTTTGAAATCACGATGGTAATATTTTTAATATGCAAGAATTCTTACCTGAGGCCAGTCATATGAAACAGGAAAACACATGTGCGCTGAAATTGTTTTAATGTGTCAGACAACCACACACTTCGCCCTTTTCTGAAATTTCAATTGCATGTGACGTCTTGATAGTGTATCTTCTATACTAAGTGTTATGTATGGTTGTGTTATTTAATGGTCTGAAATTAAAAAGCCTCTGTCCTGCCCATTTCTACCTATATGCACAAGTATTCTTCCTTAAAATTTTCTCCTAATCCTTTTATTTTCTACAAGTAACAAATAATCCAGCTACTTAGCAGAGGTATGCATTTGGTTCCAATATCTTTAGACATTACTCTTGCAAAGTGATCTTGTAAAGCATTTGGCAAAAACGTGAGCACTTTTGTTTACCAAAGTTAGGTCTTAAGCTTATGGAGGCAATTTGAAAGATTTTGAAAAACTAGGACTTACGGACTGAATGCTTGTTTAGACTTAAAAGCTTCCTGATTAAAAAAAAAAAAAAAGAAAAAAGAAAAGAAAAAGAAAAAGCATGTGTAAATGTTTGAAAATGCTTTCCTCCCAAACTTATATTTTTTAATTAGGAAACTTGTATAGAGGTAGAAGTGAGTAAATTTCAAAACTTTAATGCCTCTAAAAATCTGTCAACATTAATCTACAACCTAAAAATGCATTGTAGAAAATAAAACATTTGATTCACTGTTATTTTTTAGGAGTCAAAATAGTTTTGGGTTTTGAGAGAAAACAGTTTATTTAACTACAAAGATTTATAGGATGTCACTCACAGCTTTCTAAAATGTTACTGGTAAATTATTCAAAAGGAAATACAAAGAAAAAAATGCCATAAATGATGTTAATGACCTAAAGTGATCTGAAGGTAAAAATCAGAAGATCTGGAATGACTTTTCCCTAAAGAAACACATGTTTTAATTATAATTTACAAATTTGTATGGAAAAAAAAATTAAAGGAAGGAGATGACTTTTCCCATACTGGTTACCAAGAGGCCCAGCAAATGAAGCTCTGAGATGACAAAAGAGAATATAGTTTAGTAATTTATTATCAGACATAATTAAGAATTGAGAATTATCTCTAGAACTGATTTCATGACTCAAATTTCTCTATCATAAGTAGAAATCAAATAGTCTTAATGGAATTCATATCTTACAAAATTATAAAAAGATATATTTATGGAACTGTCTAGTTCTCGTTCCTATTATATTGTCTGGCCCATTATACTTAAAGCATTTAGAGAGGCTTTGTTCAAGTAACTCATTTAATTGGAGCAAAAATTAAATACTGGTTTAGATACTTACCTAAATCAGATTACCTACATTCAAAGTCAGTGAGTCTGTATCTTTAAAACTGTTTGAAAGCAATAATCAATGTTTAAAGCTACATTTTGACAATTATAGCTCTCTCTTTTCTTCAAATATCTACTATCAATACAGCACAGGTAAGTCTCATTCATACCCAGAAATTAAGGAGACACATTTGTAAACTGTTTACAGTCAACATCTGTCCTGTTTTAAATCTCACAATTTTTGGGCGCCTGGGTGGCTCAGTCGGTTAGGTGACTGCCTTCGGCTCAGGTATTGATCCTGGAGTCCCGGGATCGAGTCCCACATCGGGCTCCCTGCTCAGTGGGGAGTCTGCTTCTCCCTCTAACCCTCCTCCCTCTCATGCTCTCTGTCTCTCATTCTCTCTCTCGCAAATAAATAAAATCTTTTAAAAAAAATTTAAAAAAATTAAAAAATAAAATAAATCTCACAATTTTTTCTTCACGATTACACACAGCACAAAAATGAAATGATATCTGGTGGATCTCTGTTCTTAACCATTGTAAAGTGTGAGGAGAAAAAAGGGAGGTTGATAGTCTAATTCAGTTTTCAAAAATACTAAAGAAAGAAATGATTCAGGTTAAAAATAAAGATGGCTTAGTTTTATCTCCCTTACAGTAAGTAGCAGAAACATGAGCTGAAACCCCGTGGAAGCTGTACTCATTTCTATTCACAAAGAACTGTTCTACCGTCTGTCTGCAAATAAATCTCCTCAGTAAATAGCTCCAAGGTTGAGCTAAAGAATATTGTATGGATCAAAGAATTCATGTCTTCCTGTGTAAAGTGAACAGGCCGCAAGCCCACTTGTTTGTCTAAAACAATTAGAGGTAGTATGAAAAGGAGGGGGTTGGGACAAATAAGTTACAGCTGATTTTACTCTGCAAAATATTTAAGGGGGGTTTCAAATTAATAACTACCCAGGCCCCCAAACAGCCTAATCTTTGTCAATTGGTGCCAAATTATGCAAGGTGCTGCCAATTCTGGTTGTCTAACAAATCAAGACCAGTGTATGTTACTCCTCGGCTGAAGTCTGATTGATTCTGGTCATTATATGGGCTGATCTCATTTTCACACATGGAATCAATATGGGAGCCAGATGTTCATTTACAGAGAAGCATTGAAACGACTCATCTACACGCAACTTTATCCCGGACCACAGAGCCCCACAGACCCATCGCCTCTTCTCACCCATACAAGGCTTCACACAGTACAAAACCTATAAAACATTCTGCTAATATTACTGTCAGCTGAATGACTTTTACAGTACTATATAAAGTTGACAGATAATACATGCCAGTCCTAATTTGAGATAGACCTTTTCTTTTGGGACCTCAACCATTGAACAAGCAAACAGACTGAGAAGTAACATTTATTACAACACATAAATCATTTTCTTACAACTACTATAGGTCTGGCCCGAGGCTGAAGCCTCTGCATAGCCTGTGAATCCTAATGCATTGCTTAAGTTACTAAATTGTACTGTCATTCCCCTCTTGGTGTGCAGGGAAGGGCTCGTCTAGCTTTTCATAAAAAAGTTCTCATCACAACAATTTTTGTACTTTATTCCATGAAAAAAAAAAGGCTACTAATTTGTCTTCTTGAAATAAAAAGGCAAAGCATTCTCTTGAATAGTAATGACCACCTTAATATATTTATTTATATTAGACAGATATGCTTCGTATTTCATTTCACAACCAAGTTACTGTGTGGTTCAACACAAGAACCAAACCTAAGTTTCCTATAAAGATATCCAAAGAATTTGCCCGTTTTATTTTATTTTATTCTTTTAAATATTTTATTTATTTGACAGAGAGAGACACAGAGAGAGAGGGAACAGAAGCAGGGGGAGTGGGAGAGGGAGAAGCAGGCTTCCCGCCGAGCAGGGAGCCCGATGTGGGGCTCGATCCCAGGACCCTGGGATCATGACCTGAGCTGAAGGCAGACGCTCAATGGCTGAGCCACCCAGGTGCCCCGAATTTGTCCATTTTAAAGACAAGACAAGAAGTATCATAGATCACAAATGTGATGGAATCAACATAGATGACATGCACTTTCGTTTTAGAAAAAAAAATGTCATATTGAATATTAAACATGGTAGGATATTAATAGGGAATGATCATACACCACTTAAGGAATTCCTCAAATTTGCAGAGCTGATGGAAATCAAAGTTCTTTATACCTACTGACAAATACCTGTTTAATACTATCCTGAGCTGACAAATCCAACGTGCACTTCATGACATAGTAAATTTCTCTACAACTTTTTCTATAATACTGTTTTGAAAATGCATGGGTGACCTAACATGGTGAGACCGTACCTTGTATCCAGTTGCTTTTCTGTGATTCCTCAACCATCTTGGCCTCAGTGGGGTCTTCTAGTTGCATTTAGTCGGCTCAGTACTGCTTGAGGATAATCTAAAGTATGCCTGTTTTTCATCAGGTAATGACCATTAAGTTTGGCTGCATTTCCTGCTTAAGTCTTGCTGAATGGCACAAGAAACAGAAGCTAGAAAACCTTTCCTTGTAACCCTGCTATGGTTTCTGAACCTAGACCTTCCTAGAATTGTGGCTCACTACTGCAGAACTCTAAGGCTAGAGTCAAGTCCAAATGCTCTCCAACTCAGGATCTACTTTCCTGGAAGTATTTATGACTGCTGCATGTTCCAGCACACCCTGGAAGGACTGATCACTTGGGTCATTTCTAAAAAAAGTTTTCAATTGTGTTCCTGTCTGTGCAGCACTTGGGGCTTTGCCTTTCCTTCTCCTGAACTAAACAAAAATATTGGCCAATCAAATACTCTCCTTCATGTCTTTAAATTCCTCTCAGTGACTCCTTACAGTGAGTTACAATCCTAGTGTGTTAAGAACTAGTAATAATTGGTTTGGGGTCAATTTTTTCCTGTGTGACAATATCCAAGAAAACTGATGATGAATGAATCTACAAGATGTTTTCCCTAAAGCCAAACTCTCATCATCTCTTGAAAGAAGTAGACGAGTTTCTAACAGAAGAGGGTCCGTTCCAATGAGAAGGCATATGACAAACCAATCAATGCCAGAAATCATAACAGGCTTCCATTTATTAATTGAATTATCATTTATGAAGCACCTGTTAGGTGCCAGGCATGAAGTTAAGGCTGAGGATCCAGAGACAGGTAAGACGTAAATCCCGCTCATCGAGGAATTCGCTGCCTAGTGTGGGGAAGGGATAACAGTAAACACCATAGGCACCTTGCAGTGTTTGTGGCGAATAGCATGTAAAACATTTTAGTCTAGGCCAAATATTAAACCTGATGAGCCCAATTCCATTTTCTTTTTTTCTTTTTTTTTTAAAGATTTTATTTATTTATTTGAGAGAGAGAATGAGAGAGAGAGAGCACATGAGAGGGGGGAGGGTCAGAGGGAGAAGCAGACTCCCTGCTGAGCAGGGAGCCCGATGAGGGACTCGATCCAGGGACTCCAGGATCATGACCTGAGCCGAAGGCAGTCGCTTAACCAACTGAGCCACCCAGGCGCCCTCCTTTTTCAATAGTATTGTCAATTTTATATCACCTATACTGCGGTAAAATCTGTTCCTTCAAGGCTAATTAAAGTTCTTGTCCTTTTATAGAGAAGAAAAAAAAATAATCAAAATAGAGTTTTCGCCAGGGAAAGTTTAAAAGAAGTTGGTCCATTTCCAAAAGAAGTGAGTTACAGAAAACAAAAAAACATACTGTTTATGTCCTGGTGAGTCAAACTCAACCTGACGGATTTTTTTTGTTCCTGGCATGCTCTCTTATTCCATATACAGTGCCTCATGGAGCCTTGGGCATCTCTTCTCATCCGTGTGACAGTCTTCCCTTTCTCTTCCATGCCATGGCCACCATTCTGTTTTCATCAGTAATACTTGCCATTCAAACAGATTTCCAGGGTCCTGCTCCCCTCTCCCGATATTATAGAGAGGTTAATCTGCATGAAACATTACTCTCATTTGCAAACATCAATGGCTTTGCCCTAATAAAGTTCAATTAATGTAGCCCAGTTAGGTTTCCACCTCCGTGTCTTTAGCCCTATTTCTTTATGGTAGAGAAGTCCTAGACACAGTGCCTCCTCCTCCAGGATCCACACTGGACCCAATCTATCCCACTTATCTTAGTCTTGGCCAACCTTCAAAGCTCGGTTCAGTCACATTCCCTCACACACATCTGGAAACAAGCCTCACGGTGCCATTCCTCTTCCTTTTACCCTACAGGCAAGCACTGGCCCTATACAGCAGCTATATAAAATATCCACCAAACATGGCCTGTAATAGGTTTATCCTTTATGAAGCATTTTTAAGTGGCCAAAGAGGAACCTTTTAAGAGTTCTTAAAACTGTGCAGTTGCAGACACTGAACTGATTGATCACTCACAATACAGCTCAGGTCATCCCTCTATAATTCAGGCTTCACTCCAAAAACTATTAATCTGTACTTCCTAAGCCATAAATTTTGAACTAGCTATTAATACAGCTCAGTTCTTTGGGACTTTGTCTCTTAGGCCCTAAAAAGAATGTTAAACTTCTGACGATGAAACTTCCTCAACTGTCAATTTCTTATTAAAATAGATTTTCATTAAGATTGAAAATCTTTTGCATTGAGTCCCGCTTTGACTTTGACCTTGGCTTTCTCCATGCATTTCACATCTTGAAAGTAAGTCCCTTCTTTTACCTCTTACACAGCTCAACAAGTCGATTCAGAATTCAACACAGATGTGACGATGCTTTATTTATCAATATTACATAATTCCTTCTGCCATATTGAAGCATTTAGAGGAAAGCTATCTATCCTTTATCTCCATTTTGAATGTCAAGGTTATCAGAATTAGTTCCAGAAACAGATGTTAGAAAGTCTCATCTGATTGAAGAAATAAATGTAAAGGATTTTAAGAACATAGTAAAGCAATATTCCATCACTGATGTATACACCTGTCTCAAGGACTAAATATTCGTCTTTGAGTAGTTTGTTTTACCTTTTCTTTTTCTTTTTTTCTTTAAAGTTGTCCTTCATCAAACTGTTTGGTCCTTCTTTTAGGGCACTTGTGTCAGAGAGTAGGCATGTCAAGAGTTTAAAAAGCATACTTCCTGCCAAATCTGAAATTATTGTCTTTCTGGTGGAAGAAAGAAGCCACAGACATGTACCAGGAAAAGCAAGGACTTTTGTCTCTTTCAATGTGAATTAACTGCTAGAATAAAATTTATTACATGTCTATAAATTTTCTACATTATTAACATTCTGTTCTACTAGATACTATTTAAATTAAATATATATTGCTACTTGAAAATCTTTTTCTCTGGAGAGAACCAAGATATAATGCATGTATTTGACCTTTATTTGGCAGCATGTCTTCCTTCCATTTTGTTTAGGTCCCTGAAAAAATGACCAACTCCCCCTGCTGAGTATCTACATTATTTGTTCTGCCTATTCTGAGCCCAAAGATTCAATCATCTGTTCTTCCTTCCCATTCTCCCATCTAAAAATGATCCCTGTTTGCAGTAAAATACCACGTGTTCTTACGAAGGAAGTGAGATTTTTGGTTCCGATGGCCCTTAATCCTCACGAAAGAGATGGGACCCAACAAAACCCCTACATATTCTGGATTTCCCCAAAAGACAACTGACTCCCGGTTTACATGAAGAAAGGGAGAGTTCAAAGGCTCTTATAGGGGATTTTTTCGACTTCTAAAGATACTCAGCCATGGTCAATGTGACTACGACAAATCTAACTTCCATACTGAATCTAAAACCACATTTAGCAGTTAAATCACAAGACATATTTAATTAAGAGGTTACATTATATGTGACATCAAAAAGATAGATAAGACAAAGGCTTCTACATATAAACTACCCTTGGTGTGAGGACAAGCACATTTTAAAATTTAAAAATGATATATCACATACAAAATTTAACATTATCAAACATACAGCTCAACAAAAGTCTGTCCTGTCCTTAGGAAAAGTACATCAAGTCACTGCTGCCGTTTCTAAATAATGAAAAGTTACCTTCATTCTCAAAGGTAGCAAGATTTGTGGCCCTCACTAAAAGTGTGTAAGGATTTCCACTTAAAACTTTCTATCTCGGGGGTTTATAAAAGCTATAAAAATTCTCTCCAAGCTGAAACTTGGCAAATGAGAACTCAGCATGAGGACATTTTTTTTAAGCCTAAATTTAAAAACAGTATGTTCATGTACTTTTTTAAGCATAAGAAGAAAAAAGGAGAGAATTTTTGAGGTTTTAGTTGCCTTTTTTAAAAATCTGCATTCCTCAGGAACTAGTTTGTTTTTAAAAATGGAAATTTGCAGACTATAAATTCAAATTTGGCCATGTTTCTTTGAGAATTTGATATAAATTAAAATAATCTAAAATGGACCCTACATGAAGGGAAGAAATTCATTGTTCTCAGAAGACTGTTTCCAGAAATAACTGTATTGCCCTTCCCTCCAGTATGGATATGAAAAATAGATGCGTCACTTTTTTTTTTTCCCTAAGCTAAAGAAGCTATTTTTCTCTGAGTGAAAAAGTTCAATGAATCACCATGATATTTTTGGTTAGAGAATACTATATTTTCTATCTCTGCCTCCACCAAAAATTTATACATATACTTATAGTTTAATTATATACATATGCATATACATACATGTATACATTATCTAACATAGTCTCAGATTTTGGTAAAAATTTAGCTCCCTTGAATTTTATGCATATACGTTAAATTTCATAAATACATGCATGGTAAAGTAAGGTCATTATATACACGACTATAAAAATATGATCTTAAATATTGTGCTAATAAAATTGGTCTATATTCTATTAAAAACATCTCAATATATATGAGAATTTATTGTTTCATCTCAAAAAATATCTGACTTCCCTGCCTCACATTTAATAGTGGGAAATAGGAAAGACAGGCACAGGTCCTGTTTTTAACATGCTCATAATCTAGTTGTGGATCTGGACGTATAAAATGTAAACACTTTAGCCATATTCTCATATAAAACCCCCTATGACTTTTTTTTTTGAATGGAAAAGACCGTTTCCATAGGCCTATTCTCCTTCTTCCATACTTGAGTTTAAGAACACTTAATATAGTTCAAAAACTTTATCACCACAATCTGGTTTAGAGCATTTTTCTCACAGAAAACTTTCCTTTGTGCCCACAGTGATCCTCTTTCTGAAACAAGCCAATCGTGCGAATGCAGGGCCCCTCAATTGCTCTTCCCAGAATGCACTCTCCTTCCCTTTGAGAGATGTCATTCTGCCTTTGGGACTTTTTTTTTTTTTAAGATTTTATTTATTTGTCAGAGAGAGAGGGGATGAGAGAGAGAGAGAGCACAAGCAGGGGGAGAGGCAGGTAGAGGGAGAAGCAGACTCCCTACTGAGCAAGGAGCATGATGCAGGACTCGATTCCAGGGGGATCATGACCTGAGCCGAAGGCAGACACTTAACCAACTGAGCCACCCAGGCATCCCAAATCACCTCTTTTTTAATGGGTCACATGCCAGCCACTTCCATAGTCTGAAGCAAAGAAGGCCTGCCTTCAGCCCCTGCCTGCTGCCCAGTCGACTTGCTTGGTCTTGTTCCAGTTGGCCAAACCCCAGAGTACGCAAGGCTCAAACCTTGATACTTTCTCTTTAGAACTAATCTCAGTTAGTTCTCAACTGCTATGTACCTCCTACCTATACTAGAAACTGGCAGGAAATAAATGCTATAAAGAATTAAACTGAATGGTCTGAAGAACTTCAAAACAAGGAAAGGAGGTAAACAGGTCAAATACAAATCAAAGCAAAAATACTTTGATGTAAAAATCAAACACAAAATCAGAGTGAAAATGTTATCTTTACTGCTTCAAAGATCTTTATTGAAACTCTAGGAGGAGGTATAATCAGTGTTTGAAGTTTGTATTTATTAGATAAGAGCATATATATATTTTATAAGAACATATATTTTGGGGCACTGGGTGGCTCATTTGGTTAAGCATCTGCCTCTTGATTTTGGCTAGGTCATGATCTCAGGGTTGTGAGACTGAGCCCCACACTGGGCTACACCTGGGCGCATGGAGCCTGCTTAAGGATTCTCTCCCTCCCTCCCTCTGCCCCTCTCCTGCGCTTTCTCTCTCTTTCTTGGAAAAAAAAAAAAACACATATATAAACTGAAACTCTCCTTCCCTTCTCTCTTATCCCATGGTCTACTTCCAAGCTGTTATGACATTCAATTATTTTTTTCTACATAATTATTTTAAAAATTTTTGCTTAAATTATTACCATTATTTTATACAATGATTCAAGTTAACCATACTGATGCTATTTCTCATTCATACAACTTACAGTTTAAATTTGCAGTTAACTATTACATGCCACAATTCCAAATACCTTCCACTTGAGCCTTTCAAATAAACAGAAGGCATATGAAAAATAGTTCGATAGGCAAAATTACTTTTCAGCATAGGGACAGCAAATGACTGTAGCTACATTAACATTCTCATGTTCAAATGCATATTTCTACTATCATGAGATTCTTACAGTGTCATGTGTCAATTCCAAAATAAGAAAAATGAAATATATTTTGATGGTGTTGTTTTTTTAATGTGTTTCTTGTATGACAAAGACTATTAGAACTTAAGGCTAGAACCTCCAGAGATGATCAAATACATAGTTGAGATAATTAAGGTGGTATTTAAGGAGAATCTGTTGGGGACTCAAGAGAAATGAAGAAACTCTTCAGGGCCATAGAGTGAAGTTGGAAAGAGTCATAGCTGGAATACAAAAATCTACCTATCTTCACTGTCCAAACTTTTTTTTACTATTCTGTGTTGCCTAGCTATCACTAAGGTCTTGATGTAGTCACATCTGTGACAGACATTTTGTAGAAACCAAAGAGATCTGATTTTCTCAAAGACTAAACTCCTCTTTGAGAGTTATTATCCAAGGAGATTCCAGACACTTAAAGCAGTGATATTTAATAAGTTTAGTTAAAAAGTTTAATTAAAAAAGTTAGAATTAGGTTACTATTTTATGTGAAAAGAATTTAATACTCTTTAGATTACTCTAACCTATGCATTTTTCTATGAAGCATAAATGGAATTAATGCAAAATATCTTTTTCCTATAACTTTAAATCTAAGTAGTCTGGCATGTAGCATTAGTGAAAACAAACAGATCTGTATCTTTTACATAACTGACCTAAATCAGGATACAGTGGATCTTTCAATAAACTTTAAGTATTTCATAATTATAGTGTATAAAATCATGTTTTAGGATTTTAAGATATTTTAAATACTACTATATAGTCTTCTTTGAATGAAGAACTAGTGTTGATTAGTAAATAAATGTGAAAGGCGGCATGCACTAAGAGGATTATTCTTTCACATGAACATTAATACAAGGAAATGTCTGTTCTGTAGTAGCTGTAGACACAGAAGGTAAAAAAAAAAAAAAACAGAGCATGCTTCATTTTTGATAAGGTCCGAACACCTTTATAAAGTAATCAGAGAGAATATGCATACCTGCATCCATGCTGTCTCTAGTTATCATGTAAAGTACCGAATGCTAGCTTTTGCTGGGTGGACAACATGAAATCTTCCCTGTCAGTTAGCACTCATGACTTAATAAAATCCATGGCAGAGTAAAAATCAATTTGGATTCTCAGACCATTATCTTCTTCAACTCAGTTTTCTCCAATTCCTTGGAAGCTTTCCAAAATTTTTCCCAATGACATTGTGTAGGACACATACCCTTGGCGATCATTCTTAAAAAAAAATTATCATTAACCAGAGTACACCAGAGTACATCAAAGTTACCACATATACCACTGGTCTCTGAATCTATCATGATACTAAGTATTAACAAAATGGTATATAAAATGGGGGAAAAAGGAAACACACACATATAATAAATACCATTTATTATAAATGCATTAGCAATGTTAAGACAAATTTTGAAGAAAATTATGGTATTTGGCATTTTAAAGATACCTCTTTACAGAATGAATGAATTTTGCTATTGGTATTAAAATTATTTCAACTTCTTTTGCTTCCAGATGAACAAATGGATCTCAAATATTCATTAATGGGGCGCCTGGGTGGCTCAGTCGTTAAGCGTCTGCCTTCGGCTCAGGTCATGATCCCAGGGTCCTGGGATCGAGTCCCACATCGGGCTCCCTGCTCAGCGGGAAGCCTGCTTCTCCCTCTCCCACTCCCCCTGCTTGTATTCCTGCTCTCGCTGTCTCTCTCTGTCAAATAAATAAATAAAATCTTTAAAAATAAAAAAAAATAAAAAAAAATAAAATATTCATTAATGGGTCTCAAATACATTTTTACACCTGACTTTAAATTTTTCTTTTCTTTTTTTTTTTAAAGATTTTATTTATTTATTTGACACAGAGACAGCGAGAGCAGGAACACAAGCAGGGGGAGTGGGAGAGGGAGAAGCAGGCTTCCCGCCGAGCAGGGAGCCCGATGTGGGACTCGATCCCAGGACCCTGGGATCATGATCTGAGCCGAAGGCAGACGCTTAATGACTGAGCCACCCAGGTGCCCTAAATTTTTCTATTTTATATAGACTTGTAGTCACTAGTCCTAAGAAATTTAGGAATCTTTTAATCTGATGTCAAACAATGACTGCAAAAAAAAAAAAAAAACCCAAAATAATTGATAACTTTATGGAAATTACATTCAAATCTTTGGAAAGACTCAAAAAAGACAAGCTGCCATAAAATTAATTTTGGTTTGGATACAGATGACATGTAAAAAAAAAAAGACAGAAAACATTATAAAATATAGAGGTCTTTAAAGGAGAGCAAAATATACCACCCCAGAGTATGCCTCCTTAGCTAAATATTGATTATTTTATGCTGGTTATTTTTAAGAAACAGCAAACACAGGAGAAGCTCTGAAAATTGAGTAGAAGTTACCCTTTGGTAAGAGATCTTCACAATAAGAGAAATCTCTATTTGGAAGGGCGGTCTCCCACTCTAGCAGGAAGGGAAGGATGACTAAATCTCTAGAAACTCATCAATGGAAAAGGCAGAACTTAATCTGCATAACCACCTTATCTAGGTTTATTGTGCTTTTCCTGGTAACCTCCCAGAACTGGCCTCCCAGCCCCCACTCAACATCTTCTTTTGTCTTTAGATGGAGATGGTATTGAAGGTAGGGCTTGGGCCATTTCCTGAGTTTTCCTGGAGGTACACATGTTCTTAAGCTTCCATTTGTTTCTCTCCTGTTACTCTGTCTGTTATTAAGGGGGTAGGAGGTGTCTCAGCCAAGAACCCAGAAAGGTTAAAGGAAAATGGGATTTTTTTCCTCTCTTAAAATTTCTGCCCTGAAATTATTTCATAACTGCCTTTCTACTTTCACTCAACAGTTCAAAATTGGATATCAACAACTGGAGAAGACATGTTAAAGGACTGGTCTAGAGGAAAAAAAAGAGGTAAGACTCAAAGTAAAGGCTCTACTTTAGGAAATAAATGCTCACATGTTCTATATGTTTCAGTTGTAATAAAATCCGTGAGGTACTAACTTTTTCAATAATTGCCTGCCCTACCCCATTTTTTTGATTAACCATATAATAACCAACTGATCTAAGACCTTCCACTTTACAGCAATCCAAGGGGCCTCAACTGGGGTAATTTTACCCCAAATAAACATCTGGCAATGTCAGGAGCCCTTTTGGCTGTCAAAACTAGGGAGGGAGGATACTACTGGCCTCTAGTGGGTAGAGGCCAAGGATGCTGCTAAACATGCCACAGTGCATAGGACAGCACTCCACAACAAAGAATTATCTGGCCCAAAAAGTCAATAATGCTGCTGTTGAGAACTCTGTAACAAAGAACATTACCAATAATATAATTATGTAAAATAGGATTTAAAAGTTTAATCACTGATCAATGTCTTGTTAATATCTCTAAGTAACAACAATAATTGCGGGGATGATATATTTGCTCATCATTTTCACACACATTTTATCATTTGATTCTCCAAACAAACTTAGAAGTAAGCAAGGTATGTATAATTAGACCCATTCTAGAGCACAAAGCACTGAGGCTCATCAAGGTTAAACAGTATGAACAAGGTCATTTGAGGCTCAAATAAAACACAGCTATCTTTTTTTTTTAAGATTTATTTATTTTAGAGAGAGGGAGTGCGCAAGAGCAAGAGGGGGGGGGGGGGGGGGGGGGGAGGGCAGAGGAAGAGAATCTCAAGCAGACTCTCCATCCCATGACCCTGAGATCATGACCTGAGCAGAAACCAAAAGTCTGACGTTTAACCTACTGAGACACCCAGGTGTCCCTAAAACACAGTTATCTTAATGTCAGTCAACTGTTCTTTTTAGTATATGTCACTACATCACTGAATTGAAACAACTTTATAAATATTTTATAGAATGCCTGAAAAATTAATAGAATCCTACATTAAAAAAGCACAAGTTGCAGAGGAATATTCTATTGCATTTTTACTTTTGCAGGGAAAAGGATTTGGTAAAAAAAAAAAAAAAATATATATATATATCTTTTTCTATAGTCTTTGATATGTACATTGCTAACACAAGAAGATAATCTGCTTTTGTGGGTTTTTTTTAAGATTTTATTTATTTATTTGAGAGAGAGAATGAGAGAGAGAGAGAGCATGAGAGGGGGGAGGGTCAGAGGGAGAAGCAGACTCCCTGCCGAGCAGGGAGCCCGATACGGGACTCGATCCCGGGACTCCAGGATCATGACCTGAGCCGAAGGCATTCGCTCACCCAACTGAGCCACCCAGGCGCCCTGCTTTTGTGTTTTTAAACCAAAATACAGGATCATTTATGTGGATCTAGAAAACTCACCCTGTTTGTCAAAAAACAAGGAAAGAACACTTTCTGCTTTGGTATTTGCAAAAATTGTTTTAAAACATGAAATCTGTATCTTTATGTAAGCTTCAAAGTGGAATTGCCAGAGTTCTTATTATCATTTAGATAGATATCCTAATTACTTTCTTATTTCAAATCATGTAAAAGCTTCATTATTAAAAAGGTCCCTGAAAGTCTTTGCATAAATACACACCTTCCCTAGAAGATATTTTAACAAGAGATTTTTCTTTTTTTCTTTTTTTTTTTAAATTTTTTTTTTAAGATTTTATTTATTTGCGAGAGAGAGAATGAGAGACAGAGAGCATGAGAGGGAGGAGGGTCAGAGGGAGAAGCAGACTCCCCGCTGAGCAGGGAGCCCGACGCGGGACTCGATCCCGGGACTCCAGGATCATGACCTGAGCCGAAGGCAGTCGCTTAACCAACTGAGCCACCCAGGCGCCCAACAAGAGATTTTTCTTAACGCCCACAGGAGCAAAGCAGATCAAGGACATCAGCTTGGGGACCCTTCTCTATTAAAAGGAAACAGTAAAAATGCCAAAGGATGTCATAGGGGTTCTAAAGAGCTAATTAGCAAGACAACATTAAAACAATAAAAACTGGTTTGAGAAGAAGCTTCCATGATTCAATATACAGAGAAAAAAAGAAAGATAAATGGCATAAATTAGTGTTATGATATAGTAAATACAGTATCTTTCTGCATGAAAGGAAACAACTTTAAAACATGTCTGGTATCATAACTATGTTCAAGTTTAAAGTTCCAAGTTCTGATTTCCAGACCACTCTGGAGAGAACAAGAAATTAAAGACCTGACAATCTTTCATCAATTTCAAATCTGTGTCGGTTTGACTTTAGATTCTGCTCTTGACCATGACATAGTAGCCTGCTGGTTGTTGAGCTATTTGGCACTTTCACTCCTGGTTAACTGGATTTGTTTAAGAACCCTATTTGTGTGAACTATGATTATTATTTGATTATTTAGTATGACTTCAAGATAGCATAAGTTAAAACCTGAGCCTATAGAATTATTCAGGCAGCTACTCTGGTCTAGGAAAGGCTTCTAGGCATGTTCCCACTACCTACAGTGCTGACTGACCAGGTATGAGGATGGGAAAGTGTAGGGCCAGAGGTCATGGCCCAATATGAAATGTTCCTATAGCACCCAGCACTAGAAGTGTTTTGGTAGAAGAACAGAATCAAGAGTTGAAATGCACAGAACCAGAAACTGTGCAAAATACATCCAAATCTTACAATTCACATGTGAAGGAAGCTTGATGATGGTGTTACCAAATTGAAAGATAATCCTCAAAATTTACCTGACAAGCCAATAAGTTGTAAAACTAAAGCTAAAGGAAAGGAGCTATCGTATACTGTCATTCATACAAAATAAATTTTGATTATCCAGGCTAAAGCAAAAACTTTTTTCTCTCTAGAAAATGTTACAAAACTCTTGTCATGTGATGAGGTCTTCAAAGATCACATAGACAAAAATGTGAAAGAGATAACAGAGGTGATCAAAAAGACAACCCAAATACTAGGCTTTTTCCCCTAGATTTTCATGATGTTTTTGGTCTTCTGTCAACTTTTTAAATTCTGTAACATGCTATAACTTTTCTCATTATAACCAAGTATTCATTTTTAGCCTAATTGTGCATCCTAATTATGTATCCATTATTATGAGTTATCTTTCTTAACAGAGGCCCTCCAAATTTAATAAGCTTTATGGTTCCACAAAACCTCGATCCACCATTGTAGATGCTAATCTCTAAATGGACAAAATTACCAGGAACAGTGATATACTTGTCATTAAAGTTAAAGAAATTCAATATGGCATAGCTGTGACCATCCGGAAAAAAAAAAAAAAAATTAAGAGGTTGAAAGTGATAGTGATATTTTCCCCTGCAGTATATTCTGCCAATTTCAAAGTAAACAGTCAGATAAAAATTTAAACTTATTTCTACAATAGCATCAGACACAAATCAAGTAACTGTTCATATTCAGGTACAATGTGTAAAGATATGTCAGTCATAAACACTACAGGGCTTTTGTAACTGTCAAGGTCATGTATATTATTTGCCATTTTGCAGCATTTTTCTAAAGGGCCAGGGACCTCTTCAATGTACACACTTACATGTGCCCACCAAACCTGTATGATGAAAACTCCACTAAAATTTCTTTGACGTATTTTTATAGTCATTATTTTAGAATGATTATTTTTACACTAATATTTTTCAATTTTCTCTCATTTGCTATTTTGTTGTTGTTGTTAACTTAGAAGTAGTATTTTCATGGGCAGCGAACTTGACAGGAAAAAAACAAATGTGTCATGAAAAATAAACCAAATTTCAGTCATAAAAGCACGCATTGTGCAAAATGATGTAGAAACACATACTTCAGATGAATAAAACTTCTTCACAATATTCCTAGGGAGGGTTTACCATCATAAACGCTCATGAGAGTAATCCTTTGAACTGAAATTTTTAATTAACTTTGAAATCCACAATGTAAATTTGAAATATGTTGCCTTTAGAAATCATGTTCCAGTTAAGGAGTTGGAATAAACTAAAATCTAAAAAGATTCTTTTTCAAGATAACATATTTAGTGACTCTCAGTCCATTTCAATCATGATCGTAAGAGTTGCGCTTTAGAAATAATGTGTCTTTTATTCTTTCCAATGTATTTAAATATACAATAGATGTGAAGCCAACAAAAATATTAAATTATTTGGCCATGAAATCAATATACATAAAAAATGTTTTCTAGGGCGCCTGGGTGGCTCAGTTGGTTAAGCGACTGCCTTCGGCTCAGGTCATGATCCTGGAGTCCTGGGATCGAGTCCCACATCAGACTCCCTGCTTGGCGGGAGTCTGCTTCTCCCTCTGACCCTCCCCCATCTCGTGCTCTCTCTCATTCTCTCTCTCAAATAAATAAATAAAATCTTTAAAAAAAATGTTTTCTACATTGTAACTTTAAATTAAAAAGGCTTTGCCCCATATTGTGCAGACATTTATGATAATGTAGAGACTTAAAAACGAAACAAATTAAATGAAAGGTGCTATTTGAATTCTGTATTTATTGGAAGCATAGATTAAGAAGTGAGGCTCTATGACAGTTTAAAGGAAAAAAGTGTCAATTATAATGGATATAATGTTTTTCTAAAAATCTAAAATATTAATTATTAAACACAATCTAGAATGTGTTTCCCAAGAAATATTTCTTGTAAAACTCCTCCATATTTTGGCAGCAATTCATGGCATTTCTAGTTCCCATTTGATTCTATCTACAGTATTCAACTCAGCAAAGAAGGAAACACACATCTAGATTCTAGACATCAATTCATATACATACCTCTTCACTGTCAATGTAATCATGACTGTTTTGCTAATTCATCAACAGAAGATATGGAAACACTTTTTAAAAAGCAACATTAATATATGTCCTGATTGTGATTGGCAGTGTTAATTATAGGGGGTTTTTAACCTGTCAGCAGTTTCAAGACGATTACCCTTAAGTTTAAATTCCAGAAATGCTCTATATATATGCACACACATACATCTCATGCACTAGGAGACCAGAAGAAACAGCAAAGGAGCAGGGAAAATACAGGAACACAGGACTCGGCATTATCCCAGCTCATCTCAGATTATCTGTCTTCTAGCTCTTCTTCCCGTAACTAGCTCTAGATTGATTCTTGGTTGAGCCATTTAACATGTTGGATAGATGAACTAGATGATAAATATAGTCTACTCAGTAGTAGAACTTATTATGAATGCTTTCAAAAAAACAAAAATCTAATTTTAACACGCACATTTTTAAGCTGACATCTAAAATTTTTTCTCCATTAGTACTGTTATAAAAAATAACCCAAAATTTGGAAATAAGGCAAAATAAAAAGTAGGTAGCCTGTTCTTTCAGTTACACACTGGGGGATTCTTTAAAGGCTCACATAAGGATTACTTAATTATCTAGGAGAATAACCTGTGTTTGACTTTGCTATTTACGATTAATTACAGGCTCAGCTTCTGTGAAGTTACATGTTAATTTTCTGTCCAAAAGAAATGATAACCACAAAGGTTAAGATTCCATATTCCTACTGGACAATATTAGTTGGTTTTATTTCTAAGTCAGAATGTCATTCCTGGGGGACTAAATAACTCATGTTCCTCTGATTTTCCTTTAAAGCGGCTTTGCCATCTTACTGATTTTTATTGAGCTCAAAAAAGTATCTTTAACATGAGTTTATTATGTGTTTATACAAGTATGCTGTTTTAAACTTTTCAAATTTATTTATTTTTTTGACAAACTTTGGAGGTTCCACTAAAATACCCAAGCAGACTCACCTTTTAGAAGTATTTAAGCAAAGGCACTCTTATTTATTTATTTAGGTCCTGGGAGTGAGTCTCAAACAACAGTAAAACTTAACAATGAAACTTTATCTTCAGTGGTTCTCAGTTTCTCTTTCTTTTTTTTTTTTTAAAGATTTTTTTTTTTAATTTATTTATTCATGAGAGACAGAGAGAGAGAGAGAGGTAGAGGGAGAAGCAGGCTCCCAAGGAGCAGGGAGCCCGATGTGGGACTCGATCCCAGGACCCTGGGATCATGACCTGAGCCGAAGGCAGACGCTTAACCATCTGAGCCACCCAGGCGCCCTCAGTTTCTCTTTCTTAACCTAACTCTGTGATTTTGTTTTCCTTTCTGGTTCTTGGCCACATTATTTGTTTTTGGTTCTGGTGTTCACAGAGCAAATAAGTTATCTCCCATTGGTGACACCAATGATAGGGGATCCTATGATGGACCATTTGATGATCTTTAACTACTGGGGTTCTATTCGCTGTTGGGTGGGAGACAACAGAAATTGTTTTGTTAGTCTTTCATATTGTTTGTGTAAGAACACATTACATACCCATGGAAAAGACAACGAAAATTTCCGCTTCTAACCAATGAGTTTCATGTTTATTTCCTCTTGACCTATGGCTGAGATTGAAGAATTGAAGCTAAAAGTCCTCTGTGCTTCTGCATTTCTCTAATTGACAAGGGACTTTTAAATTCAAAATACTTTCCTATATCCAGTGTGTATTAATAAATTATATGATAATGCCTAAGTTAAATGAGTTGTATTATGATTGTTTCTGAGATTTACAATCACATTCATTCTAAAAGTCCCACACTCCAAGAAAATAAAATGAATTTCTGAAATTTAAATGAGCTATTATTTTAAGAAAACAAAATTGTAATACTTAGGGAATTTGCTAGCTTACAGCATCTTTATATAAGAAGATAAATCCAGGTTTATATAACTGAGGTACATCTTTGGATTACTGTAACTTTTGTGATCATTTTGAAGAAACTACGTATCTTTCTCTGATTTTCTTGATGGTCAGGTATAATCCAAGCTCATGCTTCATTTCTTATAACATTTATATTTTTTGTCCTAATGAAAAGACTAATTAATATAAACCTCCTAAACTTCTTACAAAGGTTTACTGCTAACATTTCTCCAACATTATGCCCAGGATTACAAAAAACATAAAATTACGCGTCTCATCAAAATGTTTTTATATCAGCAATAATTACATTCTGTAGTTTGCAGGTGGACCTAAACATAATTGCATTGGTGAGATAGTTGAATTTCTTTTTTCTTTTTTTTTAATATTTTATTTATTTATTTGACAGAGAGAGACACAGTGAGAGAGGGAACACAAGCAGGGGGAGTGGGAGAGGGAGGAGGCTTCCTGCCGGGCAGGGAGCCAGATGCGGGGCTCGATCCCAGGACCCTGGGATCATGACCTGAGCCGAAGGCAGACGCTTAATGACTGAGCCACCCAGGCGCCCCTAGATAGTTGAATTTCTAAGTAAGATATGGTATTAATAAACTGTTCACCAGTCTATCACAATTACAGTGTTGTTGCATCTTTGGATCATTATAATCTAAATATTCATTTTTCCCGCTTTAAAAAGGGGTAAAGTCAATGTGTGTGGCTGTAGGGGCCTGGGATGGCTTGTATGAGATCTGCAAATCTGAGAAAATGATTGTGAATGACAAACACATCTCAAATATCTACCTTTCTTAGCTCTCTCTGTGAAATAGAAATGACTTCATTTGGTTAAACATTATAGTTAATATGGGTGATCGAGACTTTCTATAAGCAAGAGGGGCAGAAAAGTGCAACTGTGTAGCAAGTTAGAGAATATGGTCTTTGCTTATATCAATGGAAATAAAAAGAAGAAAGTGGTTTTCAAAGTGAAGGGTCTGGTTGCTCCATAATATGACAAAGTAGTGAAAGATACAACTTGAGTGGGTGCAATAAACTGTACAAGAGTGGAGGGAAGTAAATGTTGTTTGAGTTGGTTTACTAATACCGGCAAATAACGAACCTAAAAAGTAATAAAATATGTTAAATTTTGGTAAGCTGATAGACTTACACATAAAATAAAACAAAAGGAAACCTGTGAATCCTTTGCTACCATATATCATATTAATACAAAATTAGATATATTTTTAATCTCTGCTAGAATAATACAGAGCATTTTAGTCTGTTCTGAGCAAAGGTTAGAAAAAGGTTATTTTTTACCTTCGGTGTAATAAATCCAGATAGCAGGGATTCTGCTCACCAGAATAAATTTCTATGCATTGACCTTTCTTTGGCATGCCCTTGATTCTCAAAGATCTATGGTTCCTCAATTAAGTTACTTCTGAGTTTATTCAAAAATTTTATTGTCATTTGGATCGACAGGTAGCCACACTAGTGTTTTTCAGGCACCTTGATCCTAGTTTATTTACCCAAATCCTCTCTGATACCCTTTTGACTTTACTTTTCTAAGATCTGATCCTTAAGTTTAGGGGGGAAAAAGATCATACTCAAGAGAATTCCAACATAGCCCCAAATACGCAAGTTTTACTCTTAACGGAAATATATACGAAAACGTACAGGACAGGGAAAGGCAGGAAGTTTAACAGTTTCAGATGTTTTGATAAATTGAAGGAGGCATGTGAGGGTTATGCCTCTTCCTAGAGAGACTATATAAGCACACATGGTATCTTGAAATTGATTCCCTTATAACTGTCTGTGCATACCACCTGGAAAGTTGTCCCAAACTTCATGCAAACTCTAGTTTGAAAGGCTACTGACCTATCTATAAAATTCCATTCTGAATATCCAAGATGTTTCTCTAGAGATCAGGGCTTTAATACATGACAAAGCCAACCTTAAAAAAAAAAAAAAAAAGGCTACCTGAAAGAGAATCATAATAATGTTATCTGCTGGTATAGAGATAAGTCTCCACTTAAGGTTTAGCTAGTACATGAGGAAGCTTTATTTCCAGCTTACTAATGAGCTATCAGAAATGTTACTCAAATCAGTTGGAACTATAATGAATTGCTGGCACTGGAAGGTTAAAAAGGTTATTGCCAAATTCAAGATCCATAAAAGGACTTTCAATTCTCTTTCTAAAATTGTTTCAAGAATGGTCTATCCTCCATGGGGGGAAAAAAAGAACAATGCATTTATTAGGACTCTTTATATAATAATATTTTCATAAAAACTATACATTCAGAAAGTTCTTTTTATTCAAACTTCTTAAGAAAACTATCCATAATTGGATTTATTGAATTGTTACCATGATTAGATTTTTAAAATAATCAGTAAGTGCATAAGAATTTATTTTATCTGCCCATATAGTTATGAAATATGTATGTTAAGAGAAGATTTGGCCTTAAATAGGTCATTTTATTGTCTATTCTTTAGCAATAACTGGCATCTGCGGACAGACTACTGAATTGTTTCATACAACAAAGTTCACATAATCCTAACATCTGTTTTGGTTGCATTTTCTTCATATTTCTAAGAACAAAATTAGAAAAGGCACATGCCGGGCGCCTGGGTGGCTCAGTTGATTGGGCGACTGCCTTCGGCTCAGGTCATGATCCTGGAGTCCCGGGATCAAGTCCCGCATCGGACTCCCTGCTCGGCGGGGAGTCTGCTTCTCCCTCTGACCCTCCTCCCTCTCATGCTCTCTGTCTCTCATTCTCTCTGTCTCAAATAAATAAATAAAATCTTTAAAAAAAAAAAAGAAAAGGCACATGCCTTTTGTGTTAGTATCAACTCTTCCTCTCAAATACAAATCTGTAGTAAATAAACAATGAATAGAAGTTTCTAAAATAATATAAATGACACTAAAATGTTGCTCACATGTTTAAAATTGGTGTACAAATGCAATTAAATTAACTCAGCACCCAATAACCACCCTAATATTGGTCAACAAAATTTGATTCCCTCGACCAGTGATCAAAGTTGAGTCATAGCTTTAACTAACCTTATCATAGTGGTTATAAGTCCATTCTAAAATTTAGAATTTCTCGGGGCTCCTGGGTGGCTCAGTCCGTTAAGCGGCTGCCTTCGGCTCAGGTCATGATCCTGGGGTCTTGGGACCGAGCCCCACATCGGGCTCCCTGCTCAGCGGAGAGCCTGCTTCTCCCTCTCCATCTGCCTGCCACTCTGCCTACTTGTGCTCTCTCTCTCTGTCAAATAAATAAATAAAATCTTTAAAAAAAATTAAAAAATAAAATAAAATAAAATTTAGAATTTCTCTAACCTTTATAAAGATATTACTATGACTGCTTATGAAAGAGTCATAAGTTCAAACAATCCCTTTAAAGGTTGTTTTTTGACAATAAATAGAAGCTCGTCTATTAGATAAAAATGTACTCAAACTTTTTGGAAAGCATCTGATGCATTTTATCTGAGCATTAAATCTTTCCATTTTACCAGAAATTGAGTATTAAAGACAATCTTCTGGTTAGGTTTTGTTATATTCTGGATTCAGTGAAATCAGATCAGTTCTTCTCCTTATGTACACATGGGGCGGTATGTAGTCAAACTTTCCCATAAAGCATGGAATGCCTCTGAGAGAAAACATTATTAACTCAATGCCCTACAAATTGAATTCAGGTATAATTATAATTGACTTCTAAGATCAGATATAGAAGGATTTGTCTACATTACGAAGAAGCCAAGAAAGCAGAATCTATACTATTCCAACGGGCTCACACAGTATTCCCATATCCACTGTGACCTTTATGCTCATAATATAGGCAGCCCATTTAAACCACCACAGAAGATATTTCCTCCTTAAAAAATGATGGTGGTGTTATAGGTAACAGAAAAAGGCAACAGAAATACATTTTATGGATTTATAGATATAATAGTAACAACCATTCAGTCTTATTATGTGATAGATTCCTGAAACCTATAGCTTTCACTTTTGTTAACACCTTAGGAGGGTAGGAGAGTGGGCTGAATCAAAGCTTCTGAATGCAAAAAAATGATGTAACAGCAACAATTATTACTTTTATGTTGTCTTCATTGTTATTTTCAAAACCCTGATGCCAAACACCTGGGCTATGGATTTTGACCTATTATGTTATATATCAATCTCACCTTGCTCAAGAATAAAATGATTTAATAAATATGGTAATGATTTTTAAAATCCAATGACAATTTGTTATTTCTATAAATACACAGGAGAGACTGTGAGAGTTGACCATTATATATTGTAATTTACTCCACTTGAGCTTCACAGATGAATACCAACAGTAACATCTGTGAAAGTCATTCATTTATTCAATGAATATGAGACTAGTTGCCACATTTTACAGTTTGTTCTTTAGCCCATTACAGGGAATTATGATATATTAGTCCATTTTTCCCTTTATTTGTTATTTATAGTTCAACTTTATGACTAGAATTACTTTCTTTGTTTTTATGTATGAAGAATGAAATTCAGTATAGTTAAGCTGTCTCTGAAGGTGAGTTCAAAGCTATGTCTTTATACCACACTGGGTTAGAGAGGACTGGGAGGGGAAAACATCTGTTCATTCACAACGAGAACTGAACTCTTGCAATGATCCATCTATTACGCTAAGCTCTGGGGCCTTGACACACCCACAGTCCCTCCTCTCATGGAACTTACGGTCCCCTTTGAATACCATGGTCTTATTAAGGTCTTAGGAGAAGAGGAGAGGTTTCATGCTGATAGGTGAGTAATAAGCCAAGTAAGAAAGGAGAAAATGAAGATGCAACAGAGGGAGATGATTGATGTAGCAAGATCTCACAGGCGGCGGGAAAAGCAAGGGTATTATGGGAAAGAAGAATTTTGAATTTTTGAACTACATTATGATACAGATATCATAGGTGTAACACATCAATAAGCAGCCTAAGTGCCTTGTTTCTCAGTGATTAAAAGATTGTGAAATGTGGATTAGTCTAAGACTAAATGAGATTAGATCTTATAAATTTGTCATCTTGTTTTAACGTGAGATCAAAGTATGTGATTAATTCAACAGCACTGACACATAATACAGAGATAATAAAAATGAATTTTCTAGAGTTGTGCTCTCCAGTATGGTAGCCATTATGTGGCTATTTAAATTTTATAGAATTAAAATGAAATATAACTAAAAATTTCAATCTTCAATAGCACTAGCTACCTTACAAGTATAAGATAGCCACATGTGACTACCCAAATTTGGGTGCACCAATTTTTAGAAAATTTGCAACATCACAGTAAGTCCTATTGGAAAGTACAGAGAGAGCCCAAAGATACTGACATTTAGAGGGGTTTATAAAGGTGGAAATCTAAATAAAACTTCATTTGTTTGGTATGACTAACAGATACAACTTTAAAGACAATGACAACTGTCTCTTCACCTAAAATTGTTACGATGCCACTGGCAAAATGTATACTGAAAAATAATGTAGGGCAGAAAACCACTTGAAAAGATTTTACAACTGGCACCCAGGTCAGAAAACAGTATCAGATTAAATCAGGTTAAAATGGAAATATGTAAAATACTCAAGAAATTTCTGGGTCATTTAGTTGATACTGGTAATGCTATCACAGACCCTGTTTGGGACTTTTTTTTTTTTAATAGCCTGAAGATGTTTGAAATAGCAGGTAACAGAAAAAAGTGCCAGTGTTATTATCTTTAAATATTCTCAATTTGTTTTCTTTTTGTTCCATTTTCCAGTGATATACTACTTCTATAATTCAAACAACGACAAGAAAGTTACAAAGGGGGTTAATAGAGTTAATTCTGAGAGAGAGAAAGAGAGGAGAGAAAAGATGCCTAAGCACTAGAAATGAAAAAATAATGAAATCACAATTAAAAATCACAAATTCATGCCTCGCTTAGGAGAAGGCAATAAACTATGTGCTAAAGACAAAACATTAGTTTTGGTACATTAGAAAAGGAATCCCCACATTGCCCTGCCTTAAATTATGTGGCAAAGAACCAGACTATTTGTTTCTACTAGCAATAAATTAGCTAGTCACATAAGGATTAATTGCAAAGCTGACCCTTGAAACACTGCCCAGTAGCCCAATTTTGAACAATAACTCAAATTTGGTCTTCTACCAAGGAATTTTTAGTAAAAAGAATCTGAATGGTCTAATTCATAGGAGAGAGATACTGGTGTGAGGCTTCCTTTTACAAATTTTTCCAGCTACCTACCAACCTCCAAAGTGTATATATTATCTGTTTCTCCCAGGAGTCCAGCACCTTTTGGGAATATAAGCAGACTGTGCATTTTCTATCCAAGTATTCCAGGGGATATCAGTTTTCATAATACATTCGAATTTTCATTACTCATGGGTTCAAGAATTTGATGAGACGGTGTTGATTATATAAACGATATAAACAGAGATTTCAACCCAAGGCCATTTTTTTTTTCATTCTGATTTCAGCCTTCTTATTAATTTTTAGCAGACACTTAAATCTTTATTCCCCAATCTCCAATATCCCAAGAAAATGTGTGCTCTCCACAAGAATGACATCATCTAGGTAAGTACATTTCCATCTTTCTTTTTTTTAACATGCAAAATTATACCCCACATAACAAGGTCAAATAACTTAAGTCCAAATATGTGCGAGGCTTTGGTCGCTGTTGAAAAGAGAAAAATGAATGTTTAAGGGATACACTTTTTCTGGCAATCTAACCAGTACTACGCATTCAATTTTTCTACATCTTTTCATGCTGAGTTCCTACATAAAAATAAGTAAGTAAGTAAGTAAATAAGTAAGCAAGTAAATAAATAAATAAATAAATAAGAAAATTCAGTGACAGGCTTGGAACAAAGAGAATAAAAGAACAGTTAAAATTCCATTCCTTCACTTCATTTTTAATGCACTAATGGACAATTTATAATAAAACTGAAACTATGTGAGGTAAAGGTCCCTTTCACTAGCCAATTACACCTTCACTTGAAAACGGTCCGAAGAGAAAAGTCAACTTTTAAAAAAATGCAGTTAATAGATGGGGAGATATTTACCTCCCAAATGCTCAAGATAATTGAGCATTAATAAAAAGAAGCCATTCTGGTATTTTATTTCAGCTGACATTACCTCCTTTGAGCTAACAAAGTTGAGATAAACCGTTCTCTCTTCATAAAAATCAAATGGTCACTGTTACCCATTATCAAAATGTCAGAATCTGACTAAAGCACCCAAAGTTAGAGCTTCCTATTCTTTTACCAGGAAATAAAGACAATTTTGTTTAAAGCCATCTTAGATTTCAATGGATAGGTAAAACTGGAAAATATCAAAGCATAATTAATTACTTGTTGGTATACGCCAAATAGTTTTAAATTTGCCTGTTCTCTTTACTCATCTTCTTTCTCTTTTTGGAACTCGGAAGCAAGTGTTGCACAAAAAAAGTAAATAAATAACTAAATAGGTAACATAAAAGACAGATATGCCCTTTTCTGGGCAAAGTAAAGCTCAAAGCTAACTATTTACTAAACTTTAAAACCAGTTGCAAAGCTGAACAATTTAAGTGACAATATTTGTTATATTAATCTTTTTTACACAACTATGAGCCTAATGCATTCCTCTTTATAATAGGAAATAGATTACAACAAACAACTAATATGTATTGAGCACTGAGCCTCACCAGACACTGTCTTAAATTTAGTTTTATACATAGTCTCTCAATCTTCACAACAATCTGAGAAAGGGTATATAACTCGGAAGTAAGAGTGTCAGGATTACAACCAAGAAAGTCCAACAATATACGAAAGCAAAACTGACTTCATTTTTAAATGATAATAAAGATTAAAGCACTCTTGGGTGATGGGTGGGTAGATGGGGTAACTAGGTGATGGGCATTAGGAGGGCACATGATGTGATGAGCACTGGGTGTTATATACAAGTGATGATCACTGAACTTTACATCTGAAACTAATGATGTACTATATATTGGCTAATTGAATTTAAATAAAAACAAAGATTAAAACACTCTTGATCTGACGTCAATATTCCTATGATATCCTCAGAATGGTGCCAAAATCCTAAGGGATAAATGATAAAAAACAAAATTCAAAACTAACCCAGTGGATAAACAGTGGTACAGCTAATAGGCAGGTCTTTAACCATTAAGCACTTTAATCTTTATAAAAGTCATCTAGAACTTCCCATATAATGCTACTCAATTGTAGAGATGGTATAACACACAGTATATAAAGGTGGTATACTGAGTTGTTTATTTATGGTTCTTGGAGAAGCTATTTCAAAATAGGACTTGAATGAAATTAGAATAGAATCACATAACATAGGACAGGTATATATTAGGAACACTAATCAACATACAGAATGGTGACAGTCAAAAATCTTATGCAAATAAGTAGAATTAAGAACAGTATCACTGGTTAAGTTAAACCACTGAGCAATCTATGTTATCTGGTAGGAAGGAGATGATTAAGAACCAAGTTGGGGCAGTGACACAGGGAATTAAAAAAAAAAAAAAAGCAATGGATATGAAAGACTGGCATAAAGAAGATATGTCACCTGACTGACTATAAGGCAAGAATGAGCAGGAAATACATAACAACTGAAGTTTCTAGTAGGGAAAGTGCAGAAACAGTGCACATGAAGTGAGTCTAGCTAGCCACAGATGTCAGGTAAGCAATATGTGAAACCAAAGAGTACACTTTCAAACACCTGCACAAAGTTTTACTGTGGCTTCAAATGAGCTGATCTGAGTAAAATTTTAAAATCACCATTACATATACAATATGTAGACTGAAAGTCATATACACATATTTGCATTACTAAAATTGTCCCCATTATTTTTTATACTAAGTAAAAGGCATGATCTACAAATTGGTGAAGAGGAAAGAGATGTCCTAAGCAGTTACCTTATATGAAAGAAAATAAGTGCCCTTACCAGACAGGTGATTTCCACATCTGCATGCAGGAAACATCTACAACTACCTCCCCTGCATAAGAATAGAAAGCTTATTTCGCAGAAGGATTTCATGCCCATTTTGCACCCTATGCATGTGAGTGAGAGTAGAATCATCTACAAGGTGTTTTCACAGTATAAAATCTGTATTCCATTACAGAGTCTTCGATGTATTTATTTTTGTGCAAACAGTATCTATAGTGTTGACCAAGACAATAGAAACTAAAAGGTCAATGCCAAGTAGTTATCTGATAACACTAGTTACCAGCATCTGGTAAACCAGACTGAAGAAAGCACAGTCCCCCATTATGCGCAGCACACAACACGAGACTTCTAATAGCAACCGTCACGGAGATATAAAGATGTTTTCTGCACAGGAGATCTTTGAAAAATTACATCAGCATAGATACTTAAATGGGCATTCAAATCCATGAGGGCAAAGGGTAAAGAGAAATAAGGAGAAGCTGAGGTTACTTATCTGGCTCCTGTATTTTCCCCCTAATCTGGAGAACTTAATGATAAAAAAATTCTTCCTGCTACTAGTTCTTGAGGCCTTCTCTTTTCAGTAAATTTCATTATCTGACCATTTCCTGTCTTTATTCCTTGAAAACCTGACATTTAATATCATCATAATATTCCATCACAAAGAATGCAGCAATGTTGGGGCTGCCGGGTGGCTCAGTCGGTTAAGCGTCTGCCTTCGGCTCAGGTCATGATCCCAGGGTCCTGGGATCGAGCCCCGCATCGGGCTCCCTGCTCCTTGGGAGCCTGCTTCTCTCCCTCTGCCTCTGCTCCTCCCACCCCCCATTTATGCTCTCTCTCTCAAATAAATAAAAACCTTAAAAAAAATGTAGCAATATTTATTTCACCTGACTTTGTTTTTAGATATTTTCTAGAGATCATGACATATATCACCAAGTGTTAACTCCATGTCTAGCATTGTGCTGGATCTTCCAGAGAACGTAAGAGGAAGTAAAGACAAAATCCAGTTATGGGAGAACGCGTAGTCTGCTTGAGAAAAATTAGGCATGAAAATCGCAGGCAGTTGATATAGAAAGAGCATTTAACTAGTATGAGGAAACAAGCTAGTTGTGTGGTCCTCAGTAAGTGAGGAAGTGAATTGGAGTGATCCATGCTTATCAAACTGCATATGTGTGCACATCAATGTGAAAACATGAGTGGTATCAAGATAAAGATAGTAACTACATTTTTAACTACATTAAAAACATAACTCATTTATTAAGCATGCCAATTGCCCTAAATAATATGCAATTAATTTTCATATTAAAACAAATAAGTGCCTAAAGAACTTGCGGTTTATTAATTTTACAAATTAACAAAAGATAGCAATTAGCGTGAATGATAAAGGTGCCCAAGAAATTCAGAGAAAGAAAAGACCATGTAGACTGAAATATTTAAAGAAGATCTTTCTTTTTTTTTTTTTTTTAAGGAAGCTGTATGCCCACAAACATGGGGCTTAAACTCACACCCTGAGATCAAGAGTCACATGCTGGGCGCCTGGGTGGCTCAGTTGGTAAAGCAACTGCCTTCGGCTCAGGTCATGATCCTGGAGTCCTGGGATCGAGTCCACGTCGGGCTCCCTGCTCAGCTGGGGGTCTGCTTCTCCCTCTGACCCTCTTCCCTCTCGTGCTCTCTCTTATTCTCTCTCTCTCAAATAAATAAATAAAATCTTTAAAAAATAAAAAAAATTTTAAAAAAACTTAAAAAAAATAAAAAAATAAAAAAAGAGTCACATGCTTTACTGACTGAACCAGCCAGATGCCCCTAAAGAAGATGTCTCAGAAACTTTCGACGCCCACTTCCTAACTCACTGCCATTATTAAACATCTAAGGTATTCTTGTACCAAAGTGTTTAAGTAGGGCCAGCCAATTGACCAGCCAGTTCATGTAACTTGTGGGTTATATAGGCCTTGCTGAAGCCATTCGCTATGATACTAAGCTTTCAGGAAACTTTTAGCTCCAGACATCTCTCAGAAAGAGAGAGACTGAGAACTGAAGAAAAAACAAAGTGAAAACAAAAAAACAAACAAAAAGTTCAGAGAAAAATGTCCATATGGTAGGGGATATTTTATACATTTTTATGCAGAGGGAGAAAGGAAGACTGCCAAGGAAAAACTGATGACAACATCAGGAGAGGACAGATCAAGGGATTAGAGCAGGTTGGCTCAGAAGGAAGGTGGAGAGCTCCTTTTCCTATCAGGGATGAGATGAAGCTGAAGAACCACTGTTGTTAGTAAAATAAAAGACATTATTTACAAAGAATGAGAGAGGTTCGGATAACTGAGAAGGGTACAGAAAAGTGAAGAACCTTGTCTGTGAGGAGTATCATAGGCAGTCAAATAAAGACCAGTAAAAAGATTGCTAAACGTAAATCGAGGCCCAGCAAGAGATGAAGCCCTCCACTAATGTGGAGACTGAAGTTCCAGAAAGACTAAGGAATCCCAACAGGTAAAAGAAAAAAACTGGAGGCTGTGGTCAAAGATGGGGGTTTCTGAAGTCTTGGTCGTTGTAAGGAATGATGAAATCTGAGGTACGGCACGCCTGTGAAAAGCCGAGGAGAAAGCAGTTGGGGTCACCGAACTGAAGAGGTCGAGAATTTCTGAGGGAAAAATACTGGAAGAATCACCAAGTATACAAAAGAATCCAAAGATTAGATCATCAGACCCTGGATAATACATGTTTGTACCATGATTTTCTTTTGAAAATAGCTACAATGGGTCCAACGTTTCTAAAACAAGTCTAGGTCTAGGGAAGAGATGGAATTGCACTTCAGTTTCCGGATGATCCAAAATTTTCCATTGGAGCAACACTGGCGAGTGCTGAGATAGGAGAGAAAATTCTAGCTTGATATACCTTTTTGTGGCTTGTTAATAGCTCAAAATGGAAGATTTATAGTGTTAAGCTGTGAGGCTATCTTCTAGGCTGTCCACCATACTTTATAAGTGTACCTTCCACATGTCATGTTAGAAGGTGGAAAAAAAGTTAAAAAATCTAGAATAAGAAGTTATTCACACATCAGAATCAAGACTTTTGATTCACCTGCTTTGGATATCAGATAAAGTTAGTGCTTCAGCTCACTTTAAATCTTAATTGTTATTAAAAATTTCAGAGTATTACAATCTGGGTAGTATTTCAAACACAAAAGTCTCACATCTCATTTTACAAGTGATGATTACATTGCCCACTCACACAAATAGATGTAGTCAAGAGTGCTACCATTTCACATAACAGAATTTCTTAAAATTGAATTCTAGAAGAATAAAATTAGGTGATTCTTATTCAAAATATGATACTATTGAGCCAACCAAGATAAAGTGCAAGGTATCTATTACTGAAATCACTCAACTGCATATAGGGATATGACACAGGAAAAAGGCACGTTTATATAATACAATTCATTTAATCCTGAACTTTTAAGACATATCTTAAAAATTATTCTAGGTTATCACAAAAATAGCATATCACTGTATTGTAAAGTATCATTTACATAACTTCAAATGTCTCCTCATTTTTGCCTGATTTTCATTAACATAAAAGTCAGCATGCATTTGATTGGCTAATTTGCCAATCTGGTCACAAAAGTAATCCAAATGGATACTTCACGGAATTAAACCCTGCATTCTATGGTAACGTTTAGGAGTTAAATGAGTCCTTCCTAAATAAAGTTGGAGTTTCTTTCCCTCACATTAGTGAGAAATAGATGTATTTTTAATGATTTCATCATTTAAAAATATTAACACAAATCTGAAGGTCGGAATTTTACATTGAGAGGGAAATTCCTTTATATCCTACTAAAATTAACAAATTGCCTTTGGAGAAAAGTGTTTGTTTTGACATACTAGCAAAAATGTCCACGTCACATCATCTATTATGAATAAAACGCTGTTACAGAGCAACAGAGAGAAACCACAGTATGTTTGACTCTCTTCTTGTCTCCTCCCTCTCATTAGATAAATGAAGGATGTTTTAAATTTTCCATTAGATGATTCCTTAAAAGAAAAAAAATTCTATTTTAAAGTAAAGAGAAAAAGCCAGATATAACTTTAAATCAACATGGAAGCTAACTTCTGATATCTATCCCCTTTCTTTCGTAAGTGGTTCACATGTAGTTTTTCTTTTTTTTTTTTTTAAGATTTTATTTATTTGCGAGAGAGACAATGAGAGACAGAGAGCATGAGAGGGAGTAGGGTCAGAGGGAGAAGCAGACTCCCCGCTGAGCAGGGAGCCCGATGTGGGACTCGATCCCGGGACTCCAGGATCATGACCTGAGCCGAAGGCAGTCGCTTAACCAACTGAGCCACCCAGGTGCCCTGTAGTTTTTCTTTTTATAAAGACTTACCATGAAATGTCTTTGGAAAATGTTCATAGTTATGATTCATTTTGTTTACTATATTGTGTCAAATAAAATGTGTTCTCAGAATTAGACATGTCAACGTTTGAGAATAGGAATCGAATCTAGTTAAACACAGCAGTCAAAATTTCAAAATCAACTCTCGCCTACAGAGGGCTATACAGAAATCCCATCAACCTCAGAACCTCAAGAAAGCTAAGAAGAAACTCATTCATATATAAAAAGCCATCACAGAATAAAAACAACTTCTGACACACAATCCTTAGCCGAATCTAAGTAGGGCAAGTATGCAAAACGTACTTTAAAGCCCGTATTTATTTATTATAAAAATCTATCTCTGATCTCCATGCTGTGGGACTTCAAACTAACTCTCCTACTAAATAGACACAACTTAAGACTTCACAAAGATTTTTTTTTTTAATATAGGAGAAAAACATACGTAAGATTAAGATACAATCCAAAAAATTATCCTGTTTTAAATTTTTACATATTTATCATTTGTTTAAACAAAAGGTCCGGGCTTTGTTGAAACCTGAAGTAATAGGTAACTGAGCTGGATGGACTTCAAGTAACTTACAAACTGGACAGACGATCATCCTTGCTTCTACTTTGCTCCTGGTTTAATCTTAGTCACATTTTACAAAGCTAACACTTATCCTCCAGTGTTCTACTAATTGCTTGGTGCTATGTTGACTACTGGGAATGAACCACAAGCTACATCACTGTAAACTATAGGGAGTGCTTCAGTGATCAGGAGGTTAAAAACTCCCCATCAGCAGAAAGGGAGAATTCTTGACTTAACTCAGTGGTACAAATTATTTCCAGGTGGTGATAATTATCACTTGCGGTGTTTGATATTCCGGACTTTGCATCTAAATTTATACTTGACAAGTTAAACTTTTCATCGTGTGCATTTCCCCGTAATCTCTCAAAGGCCAAAAACAAGGATAGACGGATTAGTGATGGGTGAAACCAATTCCACCCAAAATGGCAACACTTAATTACAAGCCTTGTTGTTTATAATTAACTGTGTAAATCACTAACTTGAAAGTTTCTTTTCAAAGTGTTTAAAACCAACTCTTTTCCCAGGGAGATTTTATACTGTATATTATTACATAGGTAAGTATTATTTTGTTTGTTCTATGAGCAAGATGTGCAAATGACACATTTCACAAACTGTCTTGCAAACAAATCTGGAAAATGTTCATGAATTGCATTTGTAGGGTTGTTTTGTACTTCTCAGAATCTTAGGCCATTCTTTGCCACACATACAGATGAAAGTCATAAGGAGGACAATGCGCTTACCTAAATGACCATGAGGAAGTAGTGTTTAAGAGTGGAGAATGAGTGCCAAATTCTCCAAAATTTCAGAAAATAAAAAAATAAGCTTCCAAATATTTCTTCTGAGATGCACTCATTTTCCCGTGCAAAATACTTAGAATCAGAAAACACTTCCTGAGAACATACTATGTGCCAGATACCATCTGCTTTGAAATATTCTACTTCAATCATTTCTATTTCTAAATATTCAAAAAATGCTGAGAGGCAAGAATAATAACTCCTATTTCGTAGATAATTAATCTGAGGTTAAGAAAATGTAAGTAACCTATTCATGGCCACTGGGCTAGGGAGGGGTGGGAGATCTATAGTTTGGACTCAGTTTCTCTAAATTTAAGCTTTTTTGTTTTTCAACCAACCCTGACAACACAACATCAAAAAAAAAGTAAAACATTCACTTGCCCTGAAGATCTGCATCAAAGGAAACCACAAGGAAAAGAAAATACAAATGCATGTGCACTAAATTCTAGATGCCTGAAAATACCACATCATGTTAAAACAGAGTCAACCTAGAAGTAAATCTGTAAAAACAATTCTCTAGTTCTTGATTTGTTACTGAATTAAGCTAATGTTTACTAACAGTATTTACTATGCTGTCTCAGATACCAGAAATTAGGAAAAAATAATATATATATGAAATATAAGGAGAAGGAAACAAAGAAACCTTCCCCCACTTCCTGCAGGAGATCCATCAGCAAACAGATGTCTAGAACACAGCCCCACAGATTCACTGGCAAAGTATCAACAAGAGTTCCAAGGAAAGGCGAGGGGTTCAGGATCTATCCCATTCTAATTTCTAATTTAAGCTCAAAAAAATCTCTGGACTCTAATTCAATCTTGTTAGATTCAACGTTTGCCACCACCTCCAAATCCTTATGTCCAATCGCATCCTCTCCCAGTTTCTCATTTTACTGGATAATTCACTCCGCCTCAACGGTCCATCATCTAACATCTAAAAGGCTGCTCCCAGGAATCATGTTTCTCTCATTCTTCAAAGTTCATGTAGATTATGTTTCTATGGAATGAGGGCTGGGTATGGTTTGGCATGAGAAACCTCCACACTCTCCACACACCACCTCAGACCACCAATATCTCTTCATCCCTCAGAATTTAGAATTTATAATCTGGTGGTACTTCTCTCGGGTTATGAGCTCCACTATGGAAGAAATACTAACATCTTGAAGTTTTTGTACAAAGTGGCAAAACAGCATAATAATGCTGTTAGGACACCCTAATAATCAATACCAGTATTCCAAAATACACAAACATTATAGTCAAAGTAGAATACTAGCGGGAATGTATATTATTACTAAGTAGTAAGTATAATAAACATTAGTAAATATTGAGGGTTATAAAAAATCAATAATATTATAAAGCTACGGAAACTCAACTAACCAACCAAAGACTGGTGGTTTTATGTGCATGGAATGAAAAGGAAGACCTGTGAATAGCAATTCTTGACCTTCTACCATTGCAGTCATCTCACCAGCTAACTATCAAGTCAGTTCACTGAAAACACCAGTTGAAGCAGGGAATCATTAAAAATGCCCCATATGGTATTGCTTTTTATTTTTATCAGTTACTATATTCTTCAATTCAATCATTTATCTTATGTGAAAACACATAAAATATATTTTTGCCAATCTTTGAATCAGATACCACGTTGTCCTTCTTATATAAACCCAAGCATGTAATAAACCCTCTAAAATTTCTGAATCCGTATGATCTTTCCCCCAATCTTTTACAATTGTCTCACCCATACTTAATTTGTTACTTCAAGTGATAACATTTCATTAAATCTTTCTGAAGCATCCACTTTTAGAGTCATGGAAGAATTTTCTTTTCATTCTTAGATATCACAACTTTACATAGGATTTCATTTGTTTATGTAAATATAATAGGTACAAAAGCCATAACAGGTTTGGAACAATTACCACTCTTGGTAAACCCCCATGTCACCAGTAATAGTGAGAGTGTATCCAGGTTACATTGGAGAATACAGTCTGCTAACTGAAGGCACTCAGCATGCCTAGACATCAGATGGTGCAGTTTACAGCGTCCAGACGGGTTAAGAGGGTTTCCACTGTACTTTCTTAATATCCGTTTTTCTTTATCATCGTGGGGCAACATTTTCAACTTCGCAGTTTCCACTCAATACACGTTAATGCTTTCACTATGAACTATTAAAAACAAAAAGCTGTAACTAACCTTTATTCTAGTGTCACCAATTTTCATTGGTTATGCCAAAGCAGAACACTTTCACAGTGCCCAACTAAAAAAGTAACCACTATATGTAGACACACTTCCAAAATTACATACGTCACTTATTTGTGTTTTAAGATGAAAACTCAACAATTAGAAAAATGAAATAGGTATAGAGGTCAAGCATTCCACTTGAAGATACCACCGTCTAGTTGTGACAGTTACAGAGGCTGCCTTATATCCAAAACCAATCTTTATAAACAGCATTCAATTTCAAGTTCCTCATTTGTAAAATGAGATGGGAATAAGAATCCACTCACCCTTGATACATTTTATGATTCTGATATGGATTTTTTTTAAGGACCACATTCCATTTTAAGGTATACTTAACACATTTTAGCCAAAATTCTGTACTGTAACACAATATTTATTAAGTGAGCTGTCAGGCATAAACTGTGCCAGAACCTCTTATATCCACACATAGCAGGACCCAAAATGAGTAGCAATGTACTGAGTTACACCAATATGAAAAGTTAGAGGTCAGAGAAGCCACACAGAGCCTTGCGAAAGCCAACAATGTAACTTAATGTCCTTTCCATGTCCAGAACAATCCTCCATGCAGCTTCTGCAAAAGAGATTAATGGTGATAGGAGCAGCAAGCCGAAGAGAAATGCGCACTATGGAAGCCCAGCCAATATTCCATTTGTAATTTGTCACATCTCAGCACAATAAGACTACTGCAATTTACAATTTACAATGTTGGTAATTTACAATTCAAATGAGTGCCTTGATTTTTCAAAGAATGGACTGTGTACACATCAGTCAGTATGACACAAAAATGCCCGGTCAGGTTCATTTTAAATGTACGTTTTATTTGGTACTGTTAACTAATCACTATCATTACTTTTACTATTTACGGATACAATATTTATTAGGCAAAATGTAATTTGGAATCCTTTCTTGCACCCAAACCTAATTCATTTCCTGACTTCCCGAAATATTTATATCCTGATTAGACATATTAGGTCTTTAAAGCTGTTATACTAAGATGATTTATTTATTTCTGGGGCAGTGTTAAAAAAACTGCTCTCTAAGAGGCAGGCTGAAAAAGGAAAACACCACACAGAGTCCCTTCCAGGACTTTAAAAAAAAAAAAAAATGAGATGGGGAGGAAGAAGGAAGAGGTCTAATTTAGGGCCAAGAAAGAAGACTGAGGTGTCAGCCACTCCTGAGATGGCATCCTGGTTTTAGACTTTGACTTCCCACTAGAGCCTATGGCATGACTCTTAACTTGGCTTGTATCAACTTATACATCTGTAAAATGGGGATGATGATACTTACCCACCTCACAGGCATGTTGTGAGAATTAATTAGTGCTTGCGAAATGCTTTGAAGATGAAACAGGCTGTATAAATGCTATTATTATTACGAGAAACCTGTCAAATGCTATAATTAAACAATCTTAAGTCCCACAATACAGCCTACTCTAAAACGATCACAGCTCCATGAGGAAAAGTACCAGCTTTAGCTTTCTCCTTTCAATTTACTGAACAAGATCCAAGAACAAAATTCATGCCTTTCATTTTATACTTGAAAAAAGCAAAGAATCTGTACACTCCCGAAGCTTGACACAAACAATTTCGTGAAGTCATTATGGCAGTTCTTAAAGCAGGTCGGTGTCCTGCGGGACATGGAAGCCCACGGGAGAGAGATGAAAAAAAGACAAGACTCAGGATATTTTCAACACCACTTGAAGCACACAGGGAAGATAAGTTGCCTTGCTCTTAGTGTTTCCGTAATCACATGGTCATGCGGAAAAGAGCCTCAAAGCCTCTTAGTGTATCACAATGAGGTGGTAAAGATTAAGTTTTGGTGTATGTGGGTTCTCTTGCTTTTGTTGTTGGGTTATGCACATATGTGCCTCTAATACCAAGTTTCCTTATATTGTGTTCTCTCCAGATTAGGAATGACTTAAAAATTGCCAAGTCACGGGGTACCTGGGTGGCTCGGTCATGATCTCAGGGTCATGATCTCAGGGTCATGAGATCAAGCCCTGCTTCAGGCTCCGAGCTCAGTGGGGAGTCTGCTTGAGATTCCCTCTCCCTCTCCCCCCACACTCACTCACTCTCTTTCTCTCAAATAAATAAATATATAAAATCTTTAAAAAAAATTGCCAAGTCATTAGCTTTCCAAACACACCTTAAAATTTGTTTTTAAAAATTGTTTAGTCATCTGTGATTTTTCTTCTGAAAGAACCAAGGGTTTATCTTATTTTACTTTTTTTTTTTTTTTTACCAAGGGTTTATTTTGTGTAAACTGTAAGATCCCTGACTTTAGTTTAAGAAAGTGAGTACCAAAAAAAAAAAAAAAAAAAAAGATTTTACCAAAATAAAGATTTTAAAAATTGAGGTTAACCTTTATCAAACTGAAAAATGATGTTCCAATTTTTTTTTCTTCATTCAGGATTCACTTTAGCAACTTGTTTAAAGCCCAGAGTCTTCTCTTTTCATGCACCATGAGAAGGTCAAATTGAAACGAACCAAAAATGAAACAATACTTCACTTTAAGACAAGAAAGAATGTAATTTAATTTAGTCTGGAATTTTAAAGTGGCCCTCTCATCGGCTGATAGATCATTTACTCATCTCATAAAATCCTCAGGCTTTGCTCTGACAAAAATAATTTAAGAAATGGTTTCCCTGAAACTGCTCTATCAACCTGTTCTAGATGCTCATGTCTATTTCATATAGCGCTGATGGTACCCTTACTACTACAACCTAAAAAGGCACATATCCTAAACAGTAATACATGGATTTTTCTCCCCCAAAATCATTCTTTACAATTCATCAAGGCAAAATGAACAAAAATAGATCTTAAACACGAAATAAAATCCTCTTAAGACATCAGGGTATTTAAAGGAAATTTCAGGCTGAAAAGGGAAATAATTCAAAATCCCTTAAATATCATTTTGGTGGATAGAACGATAGGAAAGATGAAGAGACTGGCGATGGAGAGGAAAGATCTAGTACCAAACTTCAAGTTCAAATCCAGCCCATCACCAAGGAGCCAGATGCCTCCTTCAGGCCTCGTTTTCTTCATTAGTAAAATGGGACTAATAGTATCTACCTCATGGGATTGTTGTGAGGATTTAATGAATCAATACATGCACTATTTTCCTACCACACCCTCAAGAACACTGTAGTCACGATCTACCGGTATGATGCTGGCTTCAGATGCAGGTGGAAGTGTCAGGATTGCCCTGAATTCCCATTCCTGGGTCTCCCCAGCAGGTTCTGTAGCTAATATCCCAGCATGGGAAAAAAGTTCCTCTAACTATACCTGAAAATATTAACTAGAATGTGTACTGTATCATTGCACTCAATAAAGTCAACACGTATCCGCAGCCTAAGAAAATCCCTTTTGCGAACATGATTGATAAGGAACGTTGTTATTTATACCAAGATGAACTTAAGTACAACCATTTCCACCTGCCACAGAGGCAATGGAGTCCCCCAGTGCTTCACATCTGTATTAGTTAAAATGCATCACTTTAAAATGTAGTGACTTCATTCTTCAGGAAAGGTGTTAACTCCTGTGGGATTCTCAGTGTTTGCTTTTGAGAAAGCCAGTGCATGGACTTGAGAATTCACAAGTAACTGAACCTCACTGGAGGAGAAGGGGGAGAGGGAGAGGGGAAGAAGGAGGAAAAGAATGAAAAATAACTTCTTTGTTTCCATCTTTTCACATATTATTTAAAGTTCCTACTGTTAAATACACAGTCATTTTAAAATGCAGACAACAAGACCTGGTACCTGAGCAGCTTATGGATTCTCCCTTGAGGTAAGTCAGAGTATTTTTTTTTTTTTTTTACCAATTGTATTTTGAGAATCCTCCAAGCAAAATCCTCTTTATCAATCTCATTATCATTTGCAGCTTTTACATGTAGTTTCTGAAGTGGATGCAGATGCATATGCCCCGTTCTAGAGGATACTTCCTTACGATGCTTCTCCTGTCTTTTACCCTCTTGGAAAGTAGCCTACGCGGTCAAGCACAAGAAGAAATAATACCTGGATGATCAAATATGCCAAAATAAAGAAGCCTAAGAGGCTGTTCTCTATAACCCACATTAGAGCTTCTTCCGGCGTCAGTGTGGTGACCTGTGTGATTAACTGTGTGATTAAACCACAGGAGGTATGATTTTCATTTCTCTAAGTAATACTTGGACCGAGGAGTCAAAGAGTTCAGTTTCAATAGCTAACATTGTGTTTTCTTCTATGTGTCTCTAATTCCCATCTAGATAATTCCTACTCCTTCTTTACCATACCTAAGAGCCTTGAGGACTACGGGTAGCCACTATTTACTAATCTTCAAGAGCAGATAGTCAGTAAAAGAGCATAAACTATGCAATGGCATCAATTACTTTCTTCTTGAAACTATCTAAAACTTAAGTCAAAACAAAAACCATGGGATTGTTGCGAGGATTTAATGAATCAATACATGCACTCAGTGCATGTCTACACAATGCACAGGTCTACACAATATTCTATACTTACTAAAGTAAGTTTACTTTACAGGTCTACACAATATTCTATACTTACTAAAAACGATTATATTAAAACTGAGTCATTTCATTACGCATATTTTAGATGGAAAATTTGACTTAGATTTAGGAAAACAATCCAACGACCTAACAATTTCTCAACAGTCAACTTTTATTTCAGTTATATTTTATATTATATTTTAATTATATTTTATATCCATTATTTAAAGTTAGTTTTAGAACAAATGGCTTCACTGTTTTATTTCAAGCATAGACTCAAAGAAGTAAAAATGAATATAAAGTTATGGGGCTGGGGCGCCTGGGTGGCTCAGTCGTTAAGCATCTGCCTTCGGCTCAGGTCATGGATCGAGCCCGGCATCTGGCTCCCTGCTAGTCGGGAAGCCTGCTTCGCCCTCTCCCACTCCCCCTGCTTGTGTTCCCTCTCTCACTGTGTCTCTTTCTTTCAAATAAATAAATAAGATCTTGACTTTTTTTTTTTAATCTGGCTGAACTGCACATATTACAACTCATTTTACCAATTTCTATCCTTTTATCTCCAGATATCACAGACTACAATAAAACCTGTAGACAACATAAGACAATTTACAATCTGAAAAAAAAAATAGGTATATATACAACAATGGCATGATAGTGCCCTTAATTTATCATCATCTTTCCTTTAAGGAAGAAACAAAAAAAATCTTCTCAAATTACCCAAATTATAAACTTAACCTGGCACTATTCATATACCAGAACTTATTTAGAAAATACCATGGCTGGCAGAAAGCAACTTTCATAAGAAATAAAATGCCACAAATTTACATATATATATATATATATATGTGTGTGTATATATATATGACTAAATCCTTCCTTTAATATACATATGCATATATACATATATATTTAAAACTCACTTGCAATAATATGTTTTTAACAAGGATCCCACTGCTAGCTATAAAAAATGCAAAACAAACAAAAACCATAAAAAGCCTTATACGAATAGATGACTTTCTCTAATAAATCTGCATTCCAATATATTTAAGTGACACCTGAGCTGCCATTTGTTTTAATTTCAGAAATATAATAGCTCCCACATAATGGTATTTGCTTTATAAGTCATTTGACATGTTTTATCCTTGGCATTTTAAGAAAAGAAAGCACTACGTGCTCAATGGATAAAGTAGGGAGAAATATAAATGTAATGCTCTTGGCATGCAGGAATATAACACACACACAGAGTTTCTAATGTTCAACTAAGTTAACATTTGTATAAATTACTTTTAAAAATATTTCCAGATTATCTACAGTTATGTTTAATACAAACAGGCACCATAAACTTGGGCAAAGCAGTTTGTCTGCTTAACTATCCACTACCGTGAGCTGAATTAACAGTTTTTAGTTTGATTGAAATTTGCTAACTTTTACAGAGCAGGGGTTCATTCTAGATCTATGTTGGTGAAAAGAAGGGTAGATGTCTGCAAGTACAGACAAAAGGCAGTTAGTAAATAATTCTGAGGGAAAAAATCTGAATCCCACGTTAACTTTCCCCATAAAGGCCCAGTTCAAATGTTTAAATAATAAAACTGCCAGTACAGATGTCAACTACATTTGAAGTTTATCACTGACTTCGTAATTTCCTAGAAATTAGGTTTTTAATCTAGCATCCCAATTACGGGAAGTTTACTTAATTTTACTTTTTAATTATATTAAGAAATATATCAAATAGTATAATTCTGGTCTGATAAAATCATTAAGATGCTATTATCAAATGGCAAACGCTTAAAAGATGTTTTTATTGCCCATACTTCGTTAAAATGACATCTCAGCATCACTTTTTTTTTTTTTTAAGGAGGGAAGGAAGAGGACAATGTATGATTCCATTTTCCCTCTCTCTCTCTCTCCCTCTCCATCTCTCTTCCCCATCCTCCTTCTTCCTCTCTTTTTATTCTCTGTGCTAAGCTGAAATCATCCAGTGAGCCTCTTTAGCTTTAGCTGGGCCAGTGAAGCATGGGGTTTAAGCTCATGGGCTGTGCTCTAGAGTGACTTGGCTGTGAACTCTTTCCCCTAGCTCTGGGGCTCTTAAGCAAGTGGCTTGGTACGCTGGTCACTTAACAGGATCGTGCATTGTTAAGTGGGTCAGAGAGGAAGTAATCATCATAACCAGCTTCAGGAAAACCAGCAGGGCCTCGGGCTTCTCTTCTCTCCCTGTTCTCCTCCAAAGAGATTCTCTACCTCTGGATCTACTCTTGTCCCAGTACAGGCATTGCCCTGAAGGTACAGCCTTTAAACTAGCCATCTCTCCACCACTCCTTGTAGACTGCACTTACCTGAATTTTCCTTTTGGGTCCTGTTCTCTGCTTGGAATAGCAAATTCATTATATGAAAACCAAACTGTGCTGGGGCATAAACAGCGTAACATGCGGCTACTCTGAGGATCACTTCTATCGTAACAGAAAACACGTACTCATAAGAAGCCTAAATATAAAGAAATCAAGTCTTAAAATGGACATTTGAGAAACCAAATTCATTTAGAGGGCTGAGGAAGTGAAGAGTACATTTTAGAAACTGCAAACCAAGACACCAGGGGAAAGGAAGCCAGCAGGAACATTTGAAACTCTTAACTCTAACATAAACTCCTTTATCTTCTAACAGGCGTATTACTCTCCAGTGGGTCTATAATTAAGGTTTCAGGTATTGGTAAATAAGACTATATTCAAATTCATAAAAGAATTAGTAAGGGATGAAAAGTATTCCCAGCATAATCTCTGATGTGTCTTGTTCAGAATGCCAGTCTTAATCACATAGGTTTCTGATTGCCAACAATTAAAATCCCGATCTCCTTTTTCCCCCTAATAGATGAAAGCCTTTGTGAAGAAGATGTAAAATTCGCCCTGTCATACTACTGACAAGTGGCACTGAGCTGGTAAAGTAGTGTATTAATACTGATTACACTGATTAATAGTACCGTAAAAATTGGTTCAATGGTGCTTTAACATTTTTTAAAGGAACAGATGAGAGATATACTGGGCAGAATATATAATTGGTTTATCTCATTCCATCACAAAGAGAAATCTTTGAAATTTATGAGTTAAGGTGGAAGTTGCATGGTTTCTAGTTTTAATCAATAAATTCATTTAAAAATGAAAATGTATAATTGAATATCTCTCTCCACTACCTCTCACTATCAGGAACCTTTAAGCAAAAAATGCTCAAGGCTTAGGACAGATCCTTTTAAATTCAAGCACTGTCGATCTTCTTTATGCAAATGAGTATGTATTCAGCATTGTATCACTGTCACAAGTCAATACTGATTATGTTTACAATATGACGGGTCTTGGGAAATATTATATTGCGTAAGATGATAGCATCCATACATAAACTCTTCTAAAAGTTTCAATGCATAAATTGGTAAAAAAATGTTCTCATATACAGGCCAATTTACCCTAGTATCAAACCTAGAAGATCACTACAAAAAGGATTCCTTCATACTTCTTTTAAGAGCTAAAGGACTATACTCCTGGGGTTGTGTGGCTCACCCAAACTTTTCCAGCTAGTTAGGACAAATTCAAGAATCTCAGTCAAGTGGCCTTTCTACTATAATGCCATGTTAAAGACAGCCCTTCAGAGTAAGATTTAAGATACACAAAGTATTAAATATAAATTAGAGCTCTACTAGATAAACTCAAGGAAGCCACTTGTTTTGGGTAATGCTTTTCATGTCACTACTATGCATCAAGAGTCTGATGGGCAATGTTGACCTCATGAGCCTCGATGAATAACAAATGTCGCAAAAAATCTCTCCTTGCTTTATAAAAAAAATACATAATCACATGTTACCACTAGATTTCTAGTGGTAATAAATGATCTGTGGAGAGATTTAAAAATCTCCAACAGTTGGCTTTTGGAAAGTAATCAAAAATAGATTTCTAGGAATAAAACAAAACAAAACAAAGAGGGGCAGCTATGAGCTTGGCAGCCAAGCACTCTAGCTCTTAAGTTAGACCCATGTGGACTCCCATGCTAGCTCACTCACTAACTAGCTGTGGGACTTTGGATAACTCACTCAACCTCTCTGAAGTCCAGCATATTTATCTCTAAAATTGAGGTGATAATAATTAGTGCCTCAATCGCTAAATGAAAATCCACATGAAGTACAGCCCTTTTAACTGTGACTATTTGTTATCATCATAATTTGGAATTGCCCAATCAAGAAACAGCTGCTTTGCAAAGAAGTGATCTCTCTGATACAAGAAATTTCCTACCAAGCCTGGGAAGGGTCTGTTAAAGAATATCATGTGAGGAATTCTTGGCATTGGGTAGGAGGTGTTCTATTTGACTTCTAAAAGCCTTTGATATTCTTGGAAATCTATAACTATCCCTAAAGGTCTCCTCTCTGCACCTTGACTAAGTTTAACTAAACTTTACTGAACTCCAACTAGTGTGTGTGAAAACATTAACAAGAATCAGTCCTTGCCCTAGAGGGATTTCGTTCAATGGGGGGAGAGAAACACAGACAATTTCCTGCTGACAAGGTGTATCAGTGATACAAATTCTGTAAACTTTGAGTTTAGGAAGAGCCTCCTCAAGGCTGAATCGTGAAGATACATACATGGAGGACCTCTAAGCCAAGCTGAAGACTCCAGGCTTAACTCTGCAATCCTGTCAAAGACTCATATATCTCTCCAGCTGAAGGGTGAAGGATGGATTTCAGAGTCACAACACTGGACTCAAAAAGGCCTGTTCACCACTACAAAACTTTTTGTTTTAACATCAGATTATAGGAAAGAAATATGTTTAATAAATCACTTTTTCTTAATTAAAAAAAAAGATATTTGGATATTCCATGACTCCAAGATAGGTTTGTAAAAATTAAACCTACCCAAGGCAAATTTCAAAAGAAGAGGAACAAAAGTTTTTCACGGCTTTATGATTCAAGTTCTCACACCATTCATTCCATTCTAAAAAGTATGGGTTGTTCCAGAAAAGCTCACAGCTTTGTTCAAGTTGTTATACACTTAAATTCTACACCTACTATGTAGTTTTTTCTTCCAAGCTTCTCTAGGCCAATGCTTGTGTATTAGATGTGCTTTAGTTCATGTTAAGTATACATTAAAAATTTCCATTTTTGCAAAGTAAATATGACAAATGTATGCTAAAGCCTTTATCGGCAGAGCTGGATAACTCACATGTATTACATGCAGGGTACTGAGAGTTCAAAGAAGCAAACCAGATTTTGATTATTATGATGCTTCCAGTAAAATGAATGAAATGATTAGTAGTATAAAATTTTTTCAAAGTGCTTTTGAATAAACTTGTATCTATTTTCTAAAACATCTTATATAGCATTAAAAACATAATTGAGCAGAATATGATTACATGGAACAAAATTATGTTCAAAGGCCGAAGTAAAATGCATTCTAAAATCTAAGTTGAGGAGAATACATTTGCAACACTTAATTTAGTGCATCCCTTTTATAGCTGGATTGCTAACACAGCAGAAAAGCAAGCCAGTCCGTCTGCTCTCACCTCCATGCAGGGCCTGCCTTTTGCAGGTGTGCCTCAAGGACTGCTCCCTCTTACTCTTTGAATCATCTTGCAGACACTAATGAGCATTGCTCTTCAGCTTTAATTATTGGCCCCTGACAAGTCAACATAATAGGAATCAGCTTAACCAAGCATACTCCCTAGTGACATGTTCAATTACTCAGGTTGTACTTCTCCAGGAGAGGTCTGAGGGGTTGCTAATTTAACACTGTCAAAAAAATAAACATAGGTATCACTTACAGTTTATCTTTTGACCTTTATGTCACCAAATCTAACAGGATATGCTTCCCCCTGCCCCCCGGAAAGGATCCACAGATTAAGTGTGCTATAAGGCCTTTCCAAAAAATTAAAAAATCTGTCTGAGATACACACTGGTAGATGAAGTTACATAATGTGCTTTATAACCTGAAAATGCTGGAATTTGTGGGGAAAGTTACTTCATCTCTCTCTCAAAAAAAAAAAAAAAGATCTACTCAGCTTGCTCTTGTTCTACCACTTTATTTTTTCACATCAGAAAAAAACAATAATCCTGCTACCTTTCATGCAGAGGTTAGTTATCATGAGTATAAAACGAAATGCATATTAAACTAAGAATTTTAAGTATCATTTTCCACAGAAATATCTAAATATATTCTACAGCAGATGACAGTGGTTTATAGCAATACACCCCTTTCTTACGGTACGAAAATAAAATAGTATTTTTAATTCAAACCTGCAGCACAATAACTTTTTTAGTAAGTTAACTAAATATAACCAACAAATTGTGCCATAATTGAGCCATACCATTAACAATCTTCTTTTAATTTTTGTAATAATTTGGTTGTTATAATCAGCAACCCCATGAGTTCCTATAAAGCTTAAATTCTCCCTTTTACACAACTAGTTGAAGATACGCTATTTGTCAGCATTATTTTTTTTTCCTTCAAAGCACTCTTACCTTCAAACTTTAATCCTGGCAATATCCAGAGGGGAAGGTCCATCCAAGAAATGACTAATTAAAGTTGACCTGGTACAATGGTCACAGACTACACCTCTACCCTGTCCCTTGAATGCTGAATCATAAAAATGCATCTCTACCTAATAAGGAAATGAGATGTCCTAAAGAGTAAGAAGAACCTTTACAAATCTACCACAAAAGGAACTGAACGCATGAGTCCTAATGGTAGTGAGACAATTATAACTACATAAAAAACATTTAAAAATAATTACTTATTTTCTCCTATATCATTATAGTTGTGTAATCAGTCTTCCAAAAAAAGTAACAGTCTTTTATAAAGATTATTGGGATGTAATCTTTATAAGGAACAGGGATTTTGTATATTTCAACTTGATACTGCAATGCCCAGGTCAGTGTCTGGCTCATTTAGAGCAAATACTCTAAAAAAACCTTTGTTAAATAAGGAATGAATGAATAAAGAAATGACTAGTCTATATTCATCATGGCTAACCCACCCTAAATATAGGTATATGTCAACTCTTCAAAAAGTGGTTCCTATTTCTCCCTTTCTTAATACACTGATACACTAACATGAAGTTTAGGCTGACATGCTGTTGAAAATCTTTCTAGAATAGACAGCCATTACTGCTGCTCATAGTTTGTGATAACATGTTGTTGTACAATATTCTACCTTCCTCTGTAGTGTGAAGGTAATTTTTGTAAGTAAATAACAACAAATAAATAAGTACATAGACAAACTAGGAGAATGTAAATATAACCGTATACTAAGAGCTTAATTTTCAGCTCCATTTGTTTTTCTAGATTAAAATACTGTGATGATAGGTATTACTGATATTCAGAAACTTTGGTTGGTTTTCTTCATTTTCACAGCAGCATAGGGGTAAGTATATTTATACGAGGATGACTGAATCCTATAACAAATAAGAGCTGAAATTGGAAGATGATATCTACATTTCTGATCTGATTATAAATGGGGGGATATTTGGGGTTCACCATCTTCCCCACACAATTACTCCTTTAATAAACTTACCAGACTCTGATAGCTAAATAGTTGCCAAACTCAATTTCTAAATTTATAGACCTTATTAAGCACTTACTTTCCCCTTAAAATCCTCAAAATGTAGGGTGTAGTACATTTAGAAAACATTTTTCATTTTAAGGAAACAATTCTGATAGCGTTGAATATTTAACAGTGTGGAGTATTAATAAATATTTCCATGACAGTGTTTGTATGTTATTTTCCATTCACTAAACCAGTTCCTCAAAAGCATTCTTAAAGTAATGCAAAGCAAATAAACACAGGAATATCTGTAAAACTGGCTCAGCATTCCTAGGCATTAATGAATAATAGCAGAGGATTTTTTTCTTTCTCACAAGCCCTCGGAGTGGACTTACTGGTGGCGCCCCACCTGTCTTAAAAGGGAGTTTTTAAAATGACGAGGACAGTTAGACGTCCCAGCCGCACCCAGAGCCCACTAACACACCCCAGACACCTGTAGGAGGGCATTTCTGTTGCCCTGAAGTCAATGACCACTCCATTCCTAAAGTCAATCTTACTCCCAAAACATGATAAGACATTGTGCAAAATGAAATGTTTGATTTAAAAAGGTGACAAGACTGAACTGTGCTTCATTTTCAAATTTTACACAGAGATTCCTATACAATTATTATGTGCCAAAGGAGCTACACGTTACAGCAAATGAAGATTGCAACACTGTCTGCAATTAAAGATTCACATCAGTTCAACGGCACATTCCTCAATGTCTGGTTAAATGTGAGGTTTATTGATGTAATAATAGAAGCAGAAATAAATTAACAGAGTGGAGGCCCAAAAGAAGAGATAAGTCTTCCAAGGAGACTGGAAACAGAGCAAGTCAAGGAGATGTAAGATAAGGGGCGGCAGCTACAGCTGGCATGGTTCAGAGAAGGCCCTCTGAGAGGTGTGACACTGTGGAGAGGGAGACAGGAGGCCCAGGGGTAGGTGAGGAGAGGGACAAAGGAAGGACACGGAGACTGAGACCAGGTGGATAATGAGCATGAATGGAACAGGGCAAAGAGGGGAAAATAAATGGTTCTGCCTAATCACGGAGGTATTCTTCTTCTACTTTGTGGTTACAGATACCTTCCTATCTCTTCCCAAAACATCTCTGGGAGTGTCGTTCCCCAAACACCCGAACCCTAGAAGGGTTTAACTGTCAGAGGCAAACCAAGTACAACAAGCACTTAACAATTACTGAGTTTTCACAGGTAAGGCTCTTCTAATTGGATGATTCCAAACTAACAATTTAGTTAAAATTATATATATATATATATATATTTTTTTTTATCCCCCTCTGCTAATTTTGCTCTTATAACTTTCAGTAAAATACCAAGTAGCATTTCAATTAGAGTCTTCCCTACTAGGTTACATGTTCCAAACGGAAGAGTATACAGGGTAAAGGAAAGAGATTATTTCGTCACTTGCATTTCTCACTCACTGCCACATCAAGAGTTCTTCTGTAATTCTTGAAAACCAGAAAGGAAAACTAATAGTTATTCATAAAATTTCCAATATGTTATCAAGTGCTAATGACCTTTTCCAAGGATTTTAAAAATCAGATTTGTTTGGCAAGTCACCTCCCCCCTCCTTGAGAGGATGCGTTCTCTTCAGACAAGAGTATGTGAAGCAGAAGGCTGATGGGGACCGGATAAGGACACAAAACGTCAGCAGAGCTTAGACCAGTCTATTTCCACATATGCAAACCAGTAGCCAACATACAGATAACACCTTCACCTTCTGCTAAGATGATGCTAAACTAACCACGGAACTTTAAAGAGTAAGTGTGACTTCAGTATATTCCAACCACTCTACGTGCTGATCTCAAATAAAGATGGTAAAAGATTAACCATTCAAAGGCAAAACACCCAGCAGACTGGCAACCTCCAGATATCAAGGTTCATGTTGGCAACTATCGCTCACCCCCAAAAGTTTTGAATTTGTCTTTCAAATAATAAGGGCTTTTCAAAAGCTACAGGTTGAAAATAATAATAATAAAAACTACCGGTTGACAAAATATTTTTATAACAACAAAAAAAACCTGCCGGTTGTACTTTTTTTCTTTCTAAATGGTTGCTTTGAGAAACCACGATATTTTAAATTACCAACTATTTTTGGGGCGCCTGGGTGGCTCAGTCGGTTAAGCGGCTGCCTTCGGCTCAGGTCATGATCCCAGTGTCCTGGGATTGAGTCCCGCATCGGGCTCCCTGCTCTGCGGGGAGCCTGCTTCTCCCTCTCCATCTGCCTGCTTCTTTGCCTACTTGTGCTCTCTATCTCTCTGTCAAATAAATAAATAAAATCTTTAAAAAAATAAAAATAAATAAATAAATAAATAAATAAATAAATAACCAACTATTTTTACTGACACATAAACAGCCTATTTAAATTGGCTACTAACACTCATGCAATGCTTCCATAGCCAGTTAATAGAACTGACCCTTGATCCAAATTCCAGGATCAACTGCACAGGTCTTGAAAATCAATGTCCCGTTGGTGAAAACCAATGTCCTTTATTTACTCTGAGTCCTTCTGATATTAATATCCTATAGTGCTACCCTATCTGTCAAAATGAATGGCAACTGTTAGTCCTCTGCCAATCCATGGGCCTGTGTTCTTTCCAAAACAGACTGCATGTTTCCTAAGCTAAGAAGCACATCCTATTGTTATATATTCCTAATATTTTTTGGTTCTTTACACACAAACATCCATTCAGCAAATCTGATAATCTAATTAATTTGGAAAATCTTCTTTCTAAGATCTTCAGAAATTCAATCATGTCTAGAGGCAGTTCCTAATTTTTATGATGCTCAGAGTACACCTATCTGCCATAGCTCCAAAATTCCCATAATCTTAGTCCTGGCATCTTTTTGACCCTAGTAACTCAGATGTCAGTCTATGCAAAGAACAGGTTTAGTGCTGGAGTTTACTGGTTACTTAAAACCCTATTTTCTGTTCTGCACAGCAAAGGAAACAATCCACAAAACTAGAAGGCAACCTATGGAATGGGAGAAGATATTTGCCAATGACATATCTGATAAAACCTCTAACGAACTTCTCAAACTCATCACCCAAAAAAACAAATATTCCAGTTAAGAAATGGGCAAAAGACATGAACAGACATTTTCCCAAAGAAGACATATAAATGGCTAACAGACACATGAAAAGATACTCAACATCACTCATCATCAGGGAAATATGAATCAAAACTACAATGAGATACCACTTCATACCTGTCAGAATGGCTAAAATTAACAACACAGAAAACAACAGGTATTGGCGAGGATGCAGAGAAAGGGGAACCCTCTTACACTGTTGGTGGGAATGCAAACTGGTGCAGCCACTCTGGAAAACAGTATGGAGGTTCCTTAAAAAGTTAAAAATAGAACTACCTTATGATCCAGCAATTGCCCTACGAGGTATTTACCCAAAGGATACAAAAACACTGATTCCAAGGGGCACATGCACCGTGATGTTTACAGCAGTATTACCAACAATAGCCAAATTATGTTAAGAGTCCAAATGTCTAGAAGGATGAATAGATAAAGAAGATGCGTGTGTGTGTGTGTGTGTACACATACACATACATACATATAATGGAATATTACTCAGCCACCAAAATGAATGAAATCTTGCCATTTGCAATGATGTGGATGGAGCTAGAGTGTGTTATTCTAAGCAAAATAAGTCAGAGAAAGATAAATACTGTATGATTTCACTCATATGTGGAATTTAAGAAACAAAACAGATGAACAAAGGGGAAGGGGGAAAAAAAGAGAAGGAGGCAAGCCATAAGAGACTCTTAACTATAGAAAACAAACTGAGGGTTGATAGAGGGGAGGTGGGTGGAGGGTGGGCTACATGGGTGATGGGTATTGAGGAGGGTACTTGCTTGATGAGCACTGCGTGTTCTATGTGACTGATGAATCACTAACTTCTACTCCTGAAACTAATATTATACTACATGTTAACTAACTAAAATTTGAATAAAAACTTGAAATATATATCTATAAAAGACCCTATTTCTATCCTCATGTGTCCCAATTTCACAGGATGCTGAACAATGACCAAACTGAAACGTTCTCCTTTTCTCCCCCCAAAATCTAAAAGCTGGCACCAAACTGAAGATGAGCAAACATGATCCTTGAATGGCAAGCACCATTACTGTTCTTGACCCAATATCATAGCACATTTCAAGCATCATAGCTATTGTCTACCTTTCATCTCAAATTTTATTTCTAAGGATGCTTCTGTCAGTGACACTAAAACACACAAAAGCACTATGTCTAAATCCAATTCCAACATTAATAGTTATGGTACAATTAAGAGGTCAGGCTTTCTTAAGACCAAAAAAAAAAAAATCTAACGCTGGCATTCAAGTAATCAGATTTCTAATTATTAGGGCAATCCTAAACTCAATTCACAAAATAATAGTTTTGCCCTTATTACTGAAACGAATGAAAAGTTAGTGTTTTATGCTTAAAATTTCTGATACTCTGTAAACTTCAGCCTAACTTTAACCGGGCACCTAATGGAATACGATATTAGATTAATTTAACTTAACACAGGATGAATAAAGATAGCTGTCACTTAACTGTTAACATTGGGAGAGGCTGATGATAAAAGATAAAATCTCCTATTGGCCTTCAATGAAAGCTCTTGAATTTTTAGATTGTTATAAATGGAAACCAGAAAACAAATAAGGAGGGAAAGCAATGGCAGGTCAATATTTAAAGTTAGTGATTCCATTTCTCCCATGTAGAGAGGAAGCCAGACCCCAAACCAGAGCCTGAGGTACTCAGGCATCCTAGCAAAAGTCTTCCAGAGAATCCAAGGTTAAAGACTGGCATAAGAAATCTTGTTTCTCAGTATTTTTCAGTGCTGCCAAGCATTTTAGCAATTAAGTATGAGAAAACACTCCTGGTAGCGTAAGATTCATTTTGTGGATTTATATTCTCCCATTATTGGCCTGTACATAATCATTGCTTTTTTTTCATCATCTACTCAGTGGGATTCTGTACAATTAAGATTTTTCAAATCCGTAATTACAATTATATTTTTGTAACACGGTTTTATGACGAATTGCATGTGCTTTTAGGGTTATCAAATTATCTAGAATCAAGCCTGCCAGATACATGAAAGCACGGTGTAAATGACAGAAAAACTGCTCTCACTAGAAATACTAAAGAATCTTTGGAATCCTAACGTGGAATATGGATTTTTATTTTTTAAGAAAAAGGACAGGGAGGTGAAATTTAAAACCAACTGTTTTTACAAAGACACCCTACCTAAAGATTTCATTTGTAAGGATGACGTTTCTGCCGAAAACCTGTGGTCCTTGGTTGCCCTTAAAAGAGCTGGAGCTTTATATAAAATACGCCCATGTTTTAAAATCTACTACACACCCTATAAAGCCAGTCTTTTACCCTATAATGTTAATGCTTCAGCACTGCAAAATATATTAATATTTATGAATGACAAAACCCATTTTGAAATCCTATGAAGATGTTTTTGCCATTTATTCTATCCAGTTTATTAGTATGAATAAAAATGCCGTATTTATTATCAGCCATGGTTGGTGTCGGCATATCAGTATGTTACCCAGCAGCACTTGAAATATTGATACAAAAGTGAGAGTATGTTATTCACTGGCCTTCTAAAACAAGCTTTTAACATTTTAAATCTAGGCATCCATCTTTGTATTACATTATTATTTGGGTAACACTAAATTCATAAAGTGTCACTTTTGGGGCTATAATAAGGACTAGGTAGGTGTGAACTCATTCTGATTTATTCCTAGGTTTCACAAACCACAAATATTTTATATTTATTAGCCTTGAATGTTCAGATTTACAAAAAAAGAAGTAACTACGATAAGAGCAAAGATATTTCCATCTGGCTTACTACTGAATACACAGTACCCAGCCTAAGGCCCTACTCTTAATAGGCACTGATACGTGTTTATCGATAGTGTGAATGAATACAGTTTCAACATATTTGAGGCCGTATGAGGACATTATTTTTAGGGCAATGCATGTTTACAAATAAAATAAAACCTGACATCAAATCTCCAAACATTAAAAAAAAAACAAAACCTGAAACTCCTATAAAATCTTATGGTTGCATTTTAAACACACCTTTTCCACGTGTATATCCTTACCATGAGACTGAATCATCAAATTGTTGGATTTTAGTAACAGCAGTGATGGATAAACTGGCATTTGAAGTTTTAATATAATTCCTTTAGTAACATCTTATACATATATCCACTACCTTGAGTCGAAAATGTATGAATGTTGAAACTCCATCTTGACTGCTTGGGGAGGCACCAGGAAACTGAGAGACTCAAAGAACAAGAGTAAGTCACTTATACTTGAAGAAAATTTGAAGATGACTCTCAGCTCCATTCATCCTCTTTCATGTTACTGTCTATTCATCTTGGTTTTTTGTTGTTTTTTTTTTTTTAGGCTAGAATAAAATTAAAGTCAACATTCAGACTCAATCGTTTCCCAAAGATAGAAAGAGGATTACTGTGGGCATTCGAAATCTAAGAAGGCTACTTTTCCAAACTAAAAATGGGTCAGGAATATACAAGCAATAAAATCAGTGATCAATATCAGGCCTGCCCAAAAAGCAATCCATGAAGAAGAATTTTATTTAGAGTCCTTACAACATTAATGAGGCCGAGGCATCTTTGCTGACTGAAGCCAGAAGTTAGCAGAGAGGAGAAACAAAGACTGTTTTCATAAAATCATAACAACCACGTTGCTAAGGTGTAAAGGGGCCGTTTAAGTATCTAGGTTACTTTGTGCCTTGAACTATTTTGAACATTGCAGGGAACTGCTGTCGAATCCATTTTAGGCGAGTCCCAAATGCGAAATTACATGCACTGTGAGAAAAGTTAAAAGAAACGCTGACAACCGTGAGTGGGTAAAATAATTTGTACACTGGTGCAAACAGCCCATTGGGCTGTAACATTTACTTTTATCAACTTTAGGCAAAACTGAGGGGCCTTTCAGAAGCCAGACTGGACAAATGTCCCAAAGTGAGATATGTATTTATGTTTTTACAATGCTAAGTGGCAGACAGCGTGGTGGGGAAACAAATAACTATTTTCACTCCCCTTCTGATTGCTGAAGTATTAAGAACCATCAGCTTCCCATGAAAAAGTCCCGGCTGAGTTGGTGACATGGAGAAAAGCCTCAGCTTAAATAAAGAACGCTTGCTTTAAGAGGTAAAGCAGAAGGGATCTAAACCTACTTACTGTTCTAACATTAATATTCTCTTCCCTCATTATCTCTAGCACACTTAGGAAAACTCCAGGTACAAAAGTCACACTTTATTTTCAAAAAGATGAAAGTAACATTAACAGTCATCGTGGATTCGTGATACGATTACTTTGTAGGAATACAGCCCTTTCTATCTGAATGCCTCAGACACTTTATAAACAAAAACTCTGCGGTGCAGCATGAGATAAGTGTGAATGTTATCCATTTTTGAAGTGCCCATCCCTTGCTTTTGACACTTTCAAATAATAACCCATATTCTGGTCATCTGTGCATGTGGCTTATCTTCCCAAAGAGACTACAGATACCAGGAAGGCAGGGGATGCATCTTGGCCCTTTGCATATACTGTCTGTGGTATCCGGCGTATGCAGAGCAGGTAATACCTTAGTCTCCAAGGCCATGTGCTTCAATTTTAGGAAGCCTATCTAAGTACAGGACAAGCCACACTTCGATATCAGCTGTGTCAGAAGAAAGGCGGTATTTTGCTCTGTTGACTTCCTTCATCTTTGCTTTCAACTTCCTTAATCTTAATCTTCCTTAATCTTGTTTTTACTTTTTTCCCTCAACTGCTACAGAACTCCAGTAGCCAAAACAATGGCAATTTGGGTGGGTGGGTGGGGCAGATAAAAAACAAAAAGAAATAGAAACTAAGTAATGGACATAGAACTGTACCCCTGGCAACCTTAAGGATAGAATGGATTAAATGAAACCTGCTACAGGGGAGAAGGATAAACATGAATAATGTCTAACGATCCACCGGCATACTACGTTCATCTTTAAGTTACTGGCTCAAATCATCTTTAAGTTACTGGCTCAAAACATGCGCGGCCTCTAAACCAAGCAAGAAAAACAATGAAAAGTACCTAGCTTGTTCTGATCACCATCAACAATATTACCAAGCATGAACTGAAGTATTACAAAATACACATACTCATCTAAAGGAAAATCTTCAACTGCTAGTAAAAACAAACACCTGGTGGTTACCAACCTAAACCAAGCCTGCCAAGGAAAGGGTGCAACATGTTTTAATCATATGCAGACCTTGATCAACAAGTCCAAAAAATATTTTTTCAAAACCGAATTACAAAAAAAAAAAAAAGATTTACATTTTCCTGGTGCTTGCATAAATGATCCCTGAGTAACAAGCTATGACTGTAGCAGTGTAGACAAAAGAAAAAAAAGTAATACAATAATAAAAGTCTTCAAGAAGGTAAGTACGAGAAGACATATATGTATTTGCAGGCAGGTATAAGTCATGCTGTTAACAAACCATTATGTTTTTTTTTTTAAAGTAACTCAATGATATTAAAAATAAAAATCCTAACTCAGCAGAGCCAGTTAAACGTATTTATGTGAAGTAGGAAAATGATTCTTTTACCTTCAAGCTTTTAGCATTCTCTTTATTCTGATTGTTCCGATGAATAAAGAAAATGGCTATTTACCTTTGTCATTTTTGGGGGATACTTTCTCATCACTATTTAAAGAAAGTTTCTCATTAAAAAAAAACTTTTTTAGTTTTGGTACTTAATACAAAACTGCAACTAGATTTGTCAAGAATCATTCCCTCTCCTTGGGGCGCCTGGCTGGCTCAGTTGGTGGAGCATGTGACTTTTGATCTCGGGGGCCGTGAGTTCAAGCCCCACGTTGCGTGTGGAGATTACTTAAATAAATAAATATTTAACAAAAAAAAAAAAAAACCAACAAAAAAGAATTACTCCCTCTTCTATTTCTCCAAAAAGAACTGAAACTCAAATCAGTTGGTCAGTGTGACTGCCAAAAAAAAATGCTTCACCAGTGCTGAACTGCAGTTTATATGAAGGGAAAAATTTTCTTGGTTGGATTTTAGGAACATGGTTTATTTAAAACAACTTTCAGGCTAACTGGAAATAGACTGTATTCAGAACTAAATGAAATACTGAATTTTTTTTAATGTTACCAAGTACAACGCAGCGCACTGACAAAGAAACACATTTCTATTTACAAACAATAGAATATACGTGCTTTAAAAAAATTAAGAGAGAAAAGGAGCAGATATTTCAAAGGCGGGGGGGGTGGTGCTATCTAATTTATCTATCCTTTAGGACTATACAGACATAAACAGCGAAGGAATGTCTACAGTCCCACGGGGTGTGTGTGTGTGTGTGTGTGTGTGTATTTTTTCTCTTTCCATTAGTTTTACTAGATTGCCTAGGATTTACATGAAAGGTTGCTGATCACCTAAGGCAAACAGCATGATCCAATAGATTAAATGAAAAGCTACCAGCCTCTCAACAAGCACCACATGAAATGTGGATTCTGTGAATGAAACTCTTGTCTACTGTACTGACATACTGTACCCACTAGCAAGGCCTGGGTAATTTCAAGAGAGGAAAAAAAAGCAAAAATAACCCACCCAATGAATACTTATCACTGAACAGAACGGGGAGCCCTTTAAAGGTAGACAATAAGCCTTTCGGAAGTGCAGGGTTAGGGTGTGCTTTGGAAGATTTTTTTTCCCCCTACTTTCCCCGTTGTCTGCACTTTCTTATTCACCACTCAGGAAAGGCAACTCACACTGGTTTCTGTTACCAACCTGGTCCGGCAGGATTTCTCACACACCCTGCACAAAAGGCTAACCCCTTACAAAGTACTTATTTCAGATTTACGTCAAGGTTGAGTGAATTGCAACCAGGGAACAGAGCTGAAAACATAATATAAAAGTCTCCTCTGCTAATCACTAAACCGGTGGTTTAGCTGGGGGGTCAGGGAGGGGATTAAAACTTTGTACTGTTTCATTTCCTCTTATGCAAATGCGAAAGAAAAAAGAAAGAAAAAATCATAGAAATTTAAGGAGAATGATGTATCCTTTGTGCATTAATTTACATGGAAAATCCAAGACTTCAAAGTGACCATACACGTTTACTTTAACAATTAAATTTCTGTAAGAGCCAACTGCATGATTTTTAACTTGTATTCACAGGCCCTCCTAAGTCTTCACTGTACTCACGCTAAGTCCCCTAACTGTCATAACGCTTAAACTCCAGCTGAGGTATTAGGTGTTATGATAACTCATGCAATGATAATGGGTATTTCTGGAGTATATATCTCCTAGCGGAAACCGATGCAATCTTGGGTCTATTTAACGCTGCCAGAGGTAAAACATACTCAGGAACCAGTGAATCAGTTACCAAGAAATCTGTGTGTTTGCCACCACTGGAACAAAAAAAAAAAGTGCACTTTCCTGTTCAGTTACACACCCCCTAATGCCCCACAGAATTCTCTAGAGAACTGGAAGCATCCTAAACGTTGTTCATTTCTTACCAAGAACAGTGCTCAAACTCACTCCTATCACCCCATTTATGAACCAAGTTTGCTAACATTGCCAAAAGGCCCAGGAGTTTATAAAAATTACACTTTACACTGCGAAGAATAAGAGAAAAACGTCAGTAATTAAATAAGATATTACGAGATATAATACTCAGGTTTACAATGAAGACATACTATGCTTTTCTTGACTCAACTGTACACACTACAAAAGATTCGCTGCTATTTATACAAGGTATTTTTTAATTCTACATTAAGTGTCTTTAACACGTTACTTTTTATGATGTGGCCATCTGGCTACACCTGTTTTTTCATATATGCAAAAATTATACAATAAATTACTGGTAGGGGAAACAAAAGCAAAAACAAATAAAAAATAGAGCCTGATGACACAAGTCTATTTACACAAAAGTTTGAAGCAAAAATCAATTAGGACTATATCAGTTTATACAGAGAGAAATGACAATTTATTTCATGTGGCTGAACAATATGGTGACAGATGGGTTTGGAAAGCTTGAAAATAACTCGTGTATGTTTAAACAGCTGATAGTGCCCATTACACATTACCGTATGGGCCATTAATTATTTCTTTCCAGTTTTTGGTGCCAAAAATGCTGAATTCAACCAACCCCCTCACAACGTTGGTACCCCAAGATTTCTGTCCATTCTTGCAGCAGATTTGGATGAGAGGAACATGTTTAGTTACAGCAAGAGCTCACAATACACGAATTGCTTAGAGCTGTTTATCGGAGGAAGGATATTTTCTCTAACCACTGTTCACACTAACAGCATACTTGTGAACGTGAACTTCACTGGACGCTATGTTTATAGGTTTCTAACTACCGGCACCTCCCCTTGAAGGTTGAGAAGAGGGTCATATAAAAGACAAGCGTTTTTTCATACTCTGTACAATATAAATAGAGGTTTCTAATAAACATCAGGGTTTCTAGAAGACAGCTGGGCGAAAGGAGGATACTTAGGAAGAATAATGTTTAGCATGTTATTGCCACATGGGTACTAAGAGGCCATTCCGTACACATCAAACTCCTAAATTGGCCTGACATTTTTAAAAGATCTTCGTCTTCATTCACTGCTGAAATTCAACTTAGAGACATAGGGCCTTTTTTTTCTGACTTTGACAGGACAGCACTCAGGTGTGAAACAAAGACTCCTGCGGACGGAGAGAAAGAAGTTACACACGCCTAACAATGTGTTTGCTGGAAGCAGCCTGACGGCAACAGGTGTTTTTTCCGTTTTGTTTTTGTTTTTGTTTTTGTTTTTTTAAGTTCAGAAGGCTCTCCTAAGTGCTTCTCCCAAAACCATCTTTTAGCAAGCTGGCTGGCCTGCAGGAAGAGTTGAAGCCCCAACTACGTATTCTGTGGGAAAGGTCTGACAAAATCCACACCTACCAAAAGAAGTGGATGAAGATGAAGGACGGTTCATACCACAGAGACACTCATTAGATAAATGTAATATTAGCGCTCTCTTTATTTAATTGCATTGGAAAAAAATGACAATTTTTTTTTGTTTTCTTTATTGCAAAACATACTGGAGTTTCCTGTTTTGATTTTATTTTCCATTTGATGGGTCTGTGCTTTCATACATATATTAGTGAGCTCGCCAAAATCCTACAAAGCAACCAAGTTTTAAATCAAAACGAAAAGAAAAAATTCCACCCAATTTTCTCAGCTTCTGCAATTTGGTGGAAAATGTAGAAGCTGTCTTTCCAAGGTGCACTGGCTGAGAAAACGATCCTATGAGCAAAAGCAATATAATTTAATCATAGGTTTACTGACAGCACTGACAATTGAAGTAATTCACAATGCCATCTAAAATATATATTTGGTGCAGTAAAAATAACAGCACCAGGAAATGAGAAGCATCATGCTCCATAATTCTGATTTCACCAAAGGGCAACATTTTTTATCACACCAAATTAAAAGAACCAAAAACATTTACTTGAAACTTGAAGGGGTAGGGATTTCTAAGTTCACATATGAACACCACTTTCTATTTAATCTTGTAGTGCTACTTTCAGATACGTTATACCTATAGTATGAAACAAAAGTTTGTCAGTGCATGGCCAAATGCTATTTTAAAGCAAACTATATATACTGAATTATAGGCATACGTACCTAGCCATACCATGGTTATACCATCATCAGCACCAATGTGTGTGTGCATGAGTGTGGATGTGTGTGTGTGTGTGTGTCTTTCTGTCTAAATGCCGTAATAGGCCCCCTTTGTTTAAGGTCTTGGCAGATGATCAAAAAAACTGCGTGGAACCAATCTACAGACAGGTTGTCTTTGTTAAATCAATAACATAAAGTCACCAACAAGACTGCCCCAAAGCAGGGTGGTCAGAATTATGGAAAGAAACTGCAGTCCAGCTCCTCTAAGCCTGGAGCACAGAGAAGAGTCGATCTGCTGCTCAAGGCCAGTTGGCAGAACAGAAAATGGCGGTGGTCCAGGTCTGCAGAGTATCAAAACAGCAGAAAGAACCTGGCCAATGAGCTCCCGGCTACATGGCACTAAGGGAGGGGCTGAGCTGAGGTTCCCTAAGCCATGATTTCTGTTTTTTTGTTGTTGTTTTTGCATTTTCTTCTTTCTTCTTCTTTTGAATAGCCAGCTGGCATTCTTAAGGCCAAAGGAAATGTGGAGAATGGCAGTGCTCCAGAAATCAGAAAACAGTGAGAAGAAACAGAATGTCATCACTTTTGCCACTCATTTTTCAAAATATCGGATGATGACTCTTTACTAAGTAACGGCAATGTGATCCTCTGACTATCTGTAAAAATTTAAGACAACCCTGGAAGTTACAATAAAATCTGGGCTAATCATATGCTTCCAGTTTGCCCACATTTCGTTAGAAATAACATTTTTTTTCAATAGATAAGTACTGTATAATTAAAAGTGGATTAGTACCTCTAACTTCCTCAAATTATTCTATGAAAGAAAAGAAATAAGATGGAAGCTGGAGGGAAAAACGGAGAACCTAAGACAATCCCATTACTTCACCATCGGACAAGGTAAATGTAATCATCATTCCAATACCATGTATACGGTGGCCAAGTTAGTGTCTCCACTTTTTGTCCTAAATCACCCTGCATTTCTTACTCCTTTGAGAAGATTTACGTTTTTTCCCCCTGAATTTTCTTAACAACCGTAGCAGTGCCTACCACTGAAAGGAAAGGGTGGTTGACACTGTCAAGTCAAATAGATCAGGCATATCCAAAATACACTTGCCCCAAAGACAGAGAGATAGCAGGGAAAAAAACATTCACCAAGTGATGAAAATAAATGGCTTATAAATGCCATCAAGGGCATAACACCTCAACCCAACAGAAAGACTTGGTACAAGAATTTCTTGTACTGAGGAAAATATACACAGGAAAACGGACACATTTTTCCCACATGTTGATTCTTCATTTCTACCTTCCTCGTCATTCTGATCTAACAAAATTCTGAACACAGTTTAGTTTTCAAATAATTTGTTGATATTAGAAATAGGAGAGTGATCCAACGTTACGCATCCACCTTTTCATGTGCATTTCCTTTGACACTTCTAGGAATGTAGCCTAGGAGACTCCGGGAACAAGATTATCTTTGACAATACCACCTGTAACACTGGCAGAATAGAAACAAGTCACTCAGTTAAGAGTATTAAAAAAATTTTTTTCTATACCTCTCAACACCAAGACCAAGTCTTCCTATATATTCACAAACATATTCAAGGCAAATATGAGAAATCAGATTTGGAAATAAACACTAGCACGCTGACTTAAAAAGTTTTATGTGGCTGGACAACATAAAGTCTTCCAAATACCTGAAGCAGGCAGCCTTGCTAAGAAAAGTACCAACCCACAGGTCACACCTGCATAAGCAAAAGAGGAGAAGCAACGCCAGGCACCTCTTACTACCAGTGTGGATCTCTCATGTAATCCTTGGTTCCATTTCTGTCCTCACCGCACAATCCACAATGTTGATATGATTCTCTGGGCTTCCTGCAGCTCCCCCAGGATGGCTGTGGAGTAGAGTCAAATAGCTCCCCTTTCAGTATTCAGGATGGGGCAGGGATTAGAGGACTGGGTACAATGACCTTCTGCTTCTAAGAGACTAATGGTTTAATTCCTCTCATACGAAGAGTTTTAAACCATCCCCTTTGCAAAGGGGGCTTCTGAATCCTTACAGAAGAACTCAACATGATGGGTAAAGGAAATGGAAATAAAAGGAAGGATGTGAATGGAAAGAAAAAGAGGAAGAATGGGAAGGGCATTTTCCCTCAGATGGTGCCGTATGCTGTCACTAGCATTCGGATATTTACAGGGCAACCTGTTTTTTTCTCACTTAGGGAGACAGGAGAGTACTCTTCTCTGACATGCAAAAAGGACATGACTAATTCATTAGTAACTCTGCAGTGTTTGTACTATATCAATGAGAATAGCGTGCCACTCTTCCTAACTGTGGTCCTTCAAAGAGTGAATGTTACCAAAATAAAACTAATACCTACTTTTGAGAAAGACGTTCTGTGTCTGAAGGGCACAGACCCAGTTGTAGACCCTGGCAAAACCAACTGAACGGGGTTCATCTGGTACCAAGGTGGGTCACCACATCTAAGAAAGGACAGCCCCTCAACAGGATCTGAAGTGCTGATGTGGGTTTTGCCAATCACCCGGTAAGACCCTGGGGTTCCAAGCTGTTCTAGATTTCTCAATTAGATCCTCATGAGTTCCTCTGTAGAGAAAACTGACACAGGACATTTCTATAATGATAGGGGGGATAAATTGGTATACCCAAGTTTAACAGAAATTTCTGAAGTTCCATATCTTAAAAAAAAAAATACTGTGCAGAAAAGAAGTTTAGAAAATATCTAAATTCAAATCAGCAATTATTTTAGACTAGAAAAAGAGTAGTCTTCAACATCTAAAAAACTGTAAACCTACCTGCAAGAAATTGAATGCAAAGTTTCAAAATTTAAAAAAAAAATAGTTTTAAGAAATGAGGTACTATGTATATGATTTCAGGATCTGTCTCCTATTTTCCTGCGGAAATAAATAATGAGGTGCCTAACTATTCTTCAGTAAGACCAATGCACCCCAAATCTGTCATTTCAATAACTCAAATGCACCAATAAAACAATATGAGCATAAGCAACACTATGGAGAAATTCTAAAGTTTCCCAAACACCAAACCACCTCTAATTTGTTAAATCAGTGAGTTAAATTCAATGAATCTAAGTAAAATTGTTAAGTATATCTAATTTAACCCAATATATCCAAAATATTGTCATTTCAAAATGTAATTACTATAAAATTGTTAATGTGATAGCTTCATATTAATGTTTTCATACGGAGTCTTAGAAATCTGGTATGTATTTTATACATACAGCACATTTCATGTCAGCCTAGCAGCATTTCAAGTGCTCAACAGCCACATGTGACCAGTTACTACTGGACTGTACAGTAAGTACTAGATACACTGCTTGTATGCTGGCTCATGACTCTAGTACTTTACTAACGCTGTGAATACCTGGCCTGGACCTCCCATTCCATCTCTAGTCATCAAACCAAAATTCAGCTCAGGCATCATCTTCCCCCGTAAGTCCTTGAGGACCTCCCAGGCCAAGACAGCTGCCTGCTCTGAGTGCTCTTCTGCGCCTACACTTTCTGCTTTGCATTAAAAATCATCCCACTATGTTTCTGTCTCCTCATAGACTGTGTTCAGGGGCAAGGACTTTGTCTTACCCATCTTGTACTTCTTAGCACTTAGCACAGAGCCCAGTGTACAATGGGAAATTGCTATATAATCTTTAAACTTAATGAAACTGTGTTATTTTGGGGCAACTTAGTCAACTTCGCTATACATTAGTGTCTTCATTAAAATGGAGTTGCAAATGTTCAGCATCCCAGTGTTGTACAGAGAATTAACTGAGATGATACCTGTGAAGGTGCTTGGCATAAAGGTGGACATACAGAAGTACCATCACTGTCTTTCTTCCCAGAGGGCAGACGCCACCTGTTACTGACCCTTGTATTACCCCAATCAAAAGTGAAATGCCAGACATGTGTTTTATGGAAGAATGACCAATTAATTTGAAAAACAAAAATAAACCTGGTTTATCAAAATTATATACATATATAATATATATGCATTTATATTCATATGCATATATATTCATATACACATACACATATATGATTGCTTGTATTATATTTCCTATCATTCTTAATGCCTGGATGATTCTACATTCTCAGAATTTTAACCTGAAACATAAATATGGCATAATTATGGAACTTTTCAGCATTATATATCAGTCTTTTATCACCATAAAAAGAGATACCCTCTTTTTTTTCTTCCTAATCTTCCCAAGGTTAAATCAGATTTTCAAAATGTAGTTTACCATAAAAATATTCAACAAATGAGCACTCTATTAGAAGAATAAATTGTGGAGTTTTTTTTATTTCTAATGAATTTATCTGAAAGTTGATGTTTTGCATTCCAATTTCCAACCAGGAGATATTAAATATACTATTCTGCTAAAATAAATGCATCAGAAAGGTTTTCACATAAATGACTACTTTAGGAAAAAAAATCTATAATTAATGGGATCAAAATTTCACATTGCTTCACATCTCTAAACTGATACATAAATTTAATGATTATATAAGTTGAACCATATCAGCAAATGTGCTCCTTTTACTAACACACATCAATATAATCCCAATTAAAATACTCTGTGAGATTGCCTACAGTATTTCAGATCGAAATAGCTTCTACTGAAATAGACTTTCCTGCCACTCTGATTTAGCATCTCACTTTCCCTTATCAGCAGATGGTAAGCCAAGTACTATTTAAATCCATATGTCTTCCATAGGCATAGTTCAAATACTAAATAAAAAAGATGAACATGTTTTAGAGCTAATCAGATTAGCCTTTGAGGGAAAAAAAGAAACAAAGTGGAATTTCATTTCCTGCAAATGACTTACTACATCACCTTTAGACAACTGAAGCTCCAGAGATAAGTCTCCATAAAGCATCCAAACCAAATAACTGTATAGGACAAGACTACAGCAAAAGACTTCCCTGACTTTGATGATGTCTTCAAGATTCCTTCCCTCTCTGTATGGATTCCAACTCTGAAAGTTCATGAATCTGGTCCAAGACAATTCAACATCCTCAACTCTAAGAACAGAGTCATTGACCAGCCTCCTTTGGCACACAGCTGGACCCTCTCTCTCTCTCTCTCTCTTCTCCCTCCACTCATTTCCTAAAGGGTCAAGAAAGCAAACAAGAACTCCAACAAAACTCCCTGCCTCTACAGATTTCAATTCCACAGATACAACGCAGTACTTCTACTCATCTCTTCAAGGCCGGGAAACTAGGCTGGTGAGGTTGGGTTTGTAATTCAAACAACACGTGCATTCCTGGGTCCACAGAAGCTTTCAAACTCCAGAAAGACAAATAGCTTTCTATTCTTCGTATCATGCTTTCCAGGCTATAAACCTTTGATTCCCTGACTTGGTCATAAAATTATTGGGATAAATAATCCCATTGCACATTTCCTCTTATCTTGAGCCCAGAGCCCCATGTTCTAAAAGACTCCCTTCCTTAGAAGGGAGCAGTACAGAAGTATGGTAAAACTTTCTTCCCACATTTTAGACTGAACAATGTTGATCATCCTGCTCTATAAACTATTAGCTGTGCATAAGAATAACTACTTCAACCAAAATGGAATCTAGAATTAATTTTTTAAAAAATTTACAGAAGAAAATGAATGTTGGATTTGTGATTTAAAAATATAAAGATAAACCTTTTAGGTTTTATTGGAACTCTTTTAAAGTCTAGAAACACATTGGCAGACTGCTTCTCTAGATTCCTGTATCAAAAAATTCTGTAAGCCCTGAGAAATTTCTGCTTTGCCAGGTAACTAAAAAATTCAAATTTAAAAATGGCCCAGTAAAGCTCAAATATTTTTTTAATTTTTACGTGGACCCAAAATTGCTGTAATTGATTTTGTCCAGAGTAAGCAACTCACTAAATAATATTAAACTTTAATGGTTATCGGAAAAAAAAATTGCATGTAAGAAATAACTTACCTAATTCTTTGGTCCCAAAGAATATTCAAAGATTAATCAGTTAGTAATAAACTATGTAGTGTGTACAAATTATGGTAGAAAAATTATACAAGCAGCGTTGCAGTCTCATGCAGGAATTAAGATATGGTTTTCCAAAAATTTTTAAAAGCGTGTACGTCCTCACAGAATTCTAGTCAATTAAAAATATATCAATTCTAGTCCTCCTAAGAGATGAGGAGTATGGCAGGGCCAGTGAGAAATAGAGATATAAAAATGGCACATTCCTTCTCTCTCAGGAGATCGCAATCTACAAAGAGAGAAAAATTCACATATGGCTAAATTATTAGACCTGGCATTTGCTGTTTCCCTCCTATCTTTATATTGTTGTGTCCCAAACTTATCCAAATGTCCCTTGCTTCAGAGGAAAAACCTCAAACACAAACACACACACACACACACACACACTTCAGTGGATCTCACTTTCAGCCCCAGGGAATATCACAAAAATGCCATTCTTACCATCGCAGTGAAACTCATACACTAAAATCATAAGGATTAGAAACCACAGGGGTGCTAATTCAATCCCATGCAAACCTGCCATGTCTGAAGACTCATCCCGTTTGTTAAAAATAGAACAACTAAGACTTTTGACCAATCCTGAACAGTGTGCAGTCAATCGTCCTGCCTTTCTAGGATGGGCTGGTAAAAAAAGATGGATAATTAATGACTCCAAGCTCATGAGTCCAAATGTAAATCTCAACTGTATTATAACTTCTACCGATCTCAGAGACTTCTATCCACCTATAGTTTGGATAGCTGTTATGAAGCAAGTTAGGTTCATAAACTCATGATTAGAGTTCATGGTCCTGCAAGTTTGGAAAAAAACACTTAAAAAAAAAGCAGTCTAGATATAAAAACGTGAAAGGCTTATTTTAAATAATGGAAAATTGGTATACTCAAGACAGCTCCTTTACTTTTAAATGATTATGCTGTGTCTTTGGAGAATTTTTTAACTTGGCTGCCAAAAAAATCTGTGATCATCACAAAATGGACCGTGGTTGATTTTTTAAAATACATTTTAACTTCTACTTATTACAATAAAAGGAAAGAAAAAAACTTAGGATTTTTCTTAATATTAAATCAGTAAATAGACTAGTAAAAAAAATATATAAACCTATCTTTCAGATCCAAATTGTTTACAGGAACTGAAAGCCTTGAAGCTTGGAAGATTTTAATCAAGACTTCCATTAACCCCCTACCAATATCTCAGAGACTGTAGGAATTTTAAACAAAAGGGAAAGCAATGCTTTTAAAATGACTTAATGTAATACAGTATTAAGATATGTAACAGTTTTAGTCATTAAACAACAGGTGACATATTGCAAGCAAGAATCTCTTTTTCTTCTCAATGACAAAATGAGATTAAAAATAGGACATGAAAATGAGCCCAAGGATTAAATTCAGGAGAAATAATCAGTGAATAAATCAGAACAACAATACATAAAACTAAAATACAATAGTTCTTATACATAATGAATCATTCAAATTGGTATAGTATGTATGGCATATGTTTTTAAATGACATTCAAGAATATTTTTCACTTAAATTTGAAAGTAATGGCCCTGAGTAGAGTTATTTTAACTTATATTTGAATAAAAGAGTAATTTACATACACATCATATGCATATTTATATAAACCATATGTATGTATTTTTTAAAACTTTCTGAAGCTTATTTACATTAATTAATTAAATTATTAAATTCTTACTTCAGACTTTGATTAAAATACCCAACTCTGCTCTCAAACTTACTCTTTCCTTTTGGTTTGGCATGTAAATAATAAGACCCTTGAGGCATGTGTGTTTCTGTGAATTTCTAGAGCCTGTCAATTAAAAAAGATTTTGCCATACACAGAGGATCTTAAAATTTGATCTCATAAATATCAAAATAGTAACTTTCACTCTAGAGGGGGGCTCAGCCACTATACTTTTTTTTTTTTTTTTTTGCTGGAGTAACAAAGCCACCTTCTACTTATATTCTCTTTAGACTTTAGGACTTTGATTCTTCAAGTTTTCCAAACACCAAAGTTCTTTTTTATTTGTTTGTTTGTTGCTTGCACCCCAGTAGTCCCCTGCTCCATCCATCCCCATCTATTCAGATTCCAAGCCTTTTCAAGAACCAACTGATAAGTAACCTATTCCAGGAAGCCTTCCTTGATGGCTGAATTAAGCAGAGGTCACATCTTCTTCTAAAAAATTTTAAATAAATAAAATACCACATTTTGTTTGTTTCACTCTATAGCACTTGATACTCCTTTTCTTATACTACAATCATTTTTTCTGAACACTATCTCCCCTACTTGTTTGCAAATGACTTGAAGAATCAGTGTCTACAGCATGTCCATATTGATACTACTCCTGGAATATTTTGTACAAACTAGCTTTCAATATAAACGCTATTAAATGAATGTCAATTAATTGATAAGTCATTCCAACTCCTGTATTTCCTGTAATTGATATCATTTCCCGCTATCCATTAGATATTTTCATCTGAATGTTCTGCAAACTTGGTATATTTAAGACTAGCTTCATTATTTTGCACTTGCAAAACAGTTCACTCTAGAGTTTTGCTAATGACACCACCATTCATCCAAAAGCAATATAGTAAGAAATATGGACTTTAAAGCCAGACTACATGGGCATGATCTAGCTTGACCCAGTCACTAACTAGCCCGTGACTTTGGGCAAGTGACTTTAACATCTTTGAGACTCTACTTCTATAAAATGAAATTAAAGGTAGCATCTATGTCATGGGGTTATTGTGAAGATTCAGTGAGTTACTACAGATAAAGAGCAGGGCCTGGCCCACAGTGATTATTGATTGTTAGCTATTATTAGACCCCTCTTCCAAACTCAAAGCCTCATTCATCATAACCTCCCTCCTCTTGGTCACCAACACATGTAAACTCTTGGAGATTCTACATCTAGCGTATCTACGGAAATTATTTCTCATTTTCACTATCCTAGTGCAAACTCTTGGTAACTCATAGGGTAAAAGATTAGCCTACTAATTAACCTCCCTCACTCGAATTCTGGACACCTACTCACACCCTTCCAAGTATCCTATGTAAAATGCCATATTAACCTTATTAAAGGTTTGATCAAATTATCCTTGGCTCCAAAACTCATGATGGTTCTCTATTTCCTTGTGAAATAAAGTTTTTTGAATAGCATTTAAGGAAAATTTCCTAACCTATATGCCAAGTCTTAGCTCCCCAAACTACACTGCACATAACTTTTGGTCAAGCTTTTCTATTATCTACTTCCTGAAAGTTCCCTAAGTTCCCTAAGCTAACCTCACATTGTTCTAACTTACATAGCTGTCATATTGACCTGCTAAGAGCCCAGGCTTTTCTCAAAAACCAGCTCAGAAAACTCTTTATGACACTATCTTTAGTCACTTAACTGAATGTGATCTGTTTCTCTTTAAACACCCAAAGACCTCTGCTCTTCGCTCTCCTGTTCATACTATAGTTGTCCATATACCTATCTTATTACTTACAATGACTGTATATTATGTGAGGGCAGGAATACTGATTTATTCATAGTCATACCCTTTATAGCATCTTTCATGGTTTCTGAAATCTAGTAGGTGCTAAATTATCATTTATTGGATGATAAGAAAAGTCAGAGACCAATATGTCAAGGAATGATTCTACAAAGTTGCCTTTTATTTTAGATTCCTGTTTCTTTCAAGTCTTTCGGAGTCTAGGTTAGTTTGGTCTAGTGCATGTTGGTTCTTTGAAAATAAATCTTGAACCCAGATGAATATTAGCACAGTTAAATACAGGCACAACCAAATATGCACTTGAGTCACCCAAACAAAACAAACAAAAGGGTATTTTGTTGAAACTTCATGAACCAGAAATACAACCAGTCTCTAGTATTATGAAAAGACTTTGCATATAGCAGTAAGATGCTTGGAAAAGCAAATGGAAAGAGATGGAGGTTAGAATGGTTTTCTACACTTCCCTTTAACACCTGATTTTTATTCTTACTTTACAATAAACCATGTAAATGACCTTGAGCAAATTAAAATAAATTCAAATATTTCAAAATAGAGTTTGTATACCAAACTCTTCATTGAGTACCTATTAGCATCAATTTTACATGATCACCAAAACATATTAACTTTAAGAAGGTTTGGAGAGAGCTAAACCCTTTGAGATAGTATATCCATATCTATCTATCTACATATATTTACCTTGTAAGACTCACGTCAGTATATTATACTATTTAAATAATCTTTGAATACCAAGGTAACTAAGGAATCTATCTCTCAACTTATAAATGTGAAACAGATTGCCTGATTAGTTATTTGTTGGTGTTTCAGAAATGCACTTTATTCAAACCATCATATTAACTTTTCCCCCTACAATAATCTTTAAAGAAAACATTACAGTTTCTATTTCTTAGCTACCACTGTGATATAATTCTAATTACTTAAAGTCAAGAAATGATACTATTTTTCTGTTTCCCAAGAGTATATATACACAGCCTGGTAAAGTAACTTATACTTGTCAATAAACTCTGCTATTGTGTCATCCTGTAAGGCACCTGATTATAGGGAAATCAATTCTAACAATTTAAAGTTGCAAGCAAGATACAATTATTTAGCTACATGGATATTCAATACAACATTATTTATAATAGCAAAAACTGAAAATAACTTAAATGTCCAACCACAAGAAATCAATAATCATCTTTTCTAGTACAACTAGTACAACGTATAATGAAAAACTATGAAGTCAATAAATTGGATGTAGCAGAATATATACTAATATGGAGAAATGTTTATAGCTTATTAAAAAGTAAAATTGAAGGTTATTTAACAATAAGCCTATAAACCTATGTTTGTATGTATATGTCTATGTGTGTAGGTGTGTGTGTGTGTCTCCAGAAAAGGATGCACTGAAGTGCTGAGCAGTCATTTTCTTATTTTTTCTTATTTATATTTTCTAAAATGTCTATAATGAACATATATATTTTAATGGAAAAGAGAAAGTCCAAAAATACTAATTTAACATCCTTCTCTCTTTTTGTAGACTCTTCCCAATTTCTTTCTCCATTTCATCCCTCGCCTCACCCTAGGGGCCACCTCCTCTCCTAAAACTCACAGGAACTGAGTGGAAATATGGTCATTTTCATCATGACCACCAATATTTCAAGTAAATCATACATGAATAATGGGATACTAACTGTGAAGGAGCATAAAAAATCTAAGATAGGTTTACAGTTTTAAGATTTCAGTGGGACAAAACTGAATTATTCACATCCATTAAATAGAGTTTGAATGATTCACAGCCAATTTTATTTTTATAATTGTAATGAAACAGCTGGGATTAGAGTCTATTCATGGACTCATAAGAAATTTGCACCCCACCTACTAAAATTAGTTTCTGCATCCAAAACTCTGATTTGAACATCTGACTGAACAAAACAGGCATCACCACTCAATGCCAAGAAACTGAGGAAATAGACTTTAAGCCTGTCATATTCTCCCCAGAATTATTCTATTTCTCATTGCATATACTTCCCTTTATCATCATACACAAGCAGCCCCTTAATAACATGATTTTTGAAACAATTTATTTTGAAAGACTGAGCTTTCTTATATGAGATAAAACTCAAACAATATAATTGTTGACGATTTCAGACTGCACTGTGACAGTGCCTTTTTTTTTTTTTAATAACTTATGGATTCCTAGCCATGAGAGGGAAATCTGATTTAAGAATGCACATATCAAATATGTGATATCTCTTTGGACACCAGCAGTACTAAGTCTAAAATATAAGATTTCTGTCTTAAAGTTGCCTCAGGTATCAATTCACAGACCTGAAAGTTTAAGGTTTTATAGAAAATTGACTTGGCCCTAGAATTTGTAATTTTAAAGAGATGAGTAATTGTATATTTCAATCTCTATAATTTTCCAAAGGAAACAGTGCACAAGGATTGAATGAGTCAGTCAGGGTCACACAGCTGGTTAGTCACAAAGTGAGTCTAGAACACAAAACCTCCTTGCCTCCAAAATCCAGTCCTCTTTCCACTACATCACAAGGGAAGAGTAAAAAGAAAACATGAAATCTAATTTTACCAGAAAATAAAATCCGGTCAAGCCTAAATCACAGCTAGAAACTGCCTATGAAAGGTGGGGACACACCAGCCTCCAAACCCAACTATAACCTCAGCAGCCTGGACATCCTACTCAAAGAATAATTAGGATCTATTTTGGAGTCTTCAGAAATATTTACATCACATAGTGAACTTGAGGCAAGCTCTAAATTTCAATTTGATTTTAAAAACCATCCTGCATTTTATATACATATTATATAAAATATAAGATATATATATATATATATATCTCCTAAAATTTTGACAGTCATATGAACTGGATAATTAATCTGTAGACCACGGATTACCTATCTAGACAGCCCACATTTTAGAAAGCTCCAACTTTCTTTGAGTAAGTTATATAATTCAGCTAAAATAGATAGATTTTCTTGAATGATCAAGAAAGTTTCAAGGGGTAAAGAATGAGGAAAAACAAACAAGTGTATCTCCTAAAATATGGCCAGCCTTGCTTCCATTGTATCATACTTTGCAAAACAGATATGCTTCTGAAAAGTTATAAGTAAATGAAGGTATTTTCATTTTTTAATGTACCAGGAAAAAAATTTTAAAGTTCTATACTGAGTCTTTAAAAAAAAAGCCAAATGATTATTTTTAAGAGAATAGCTCTCTCAAATGTAATATTTGTACATTTTCAAATTCCCATACATGAGTCTAACTTAAGTTATATATATAAATGCCATCATACATGTTTTTCTAAGTGTTATTAATTGGTTAGAATAGCCTGAAACTCTCTATTTGTGGCATATAACAAGCACAACCTCAATGCTAGTTGAGAAAGTATTCTCGTGCTCCTGTCCTTTTAATACTTTATTAATAAAGTATTAAAGTATATTAATAAAAATAAATATTATTTATTAATAAATAATAAAGAATGTTCTAGCTGACATTCTGAAAATCCTATAAAAGTACTTTCTAACAAATCAATATAAATATTTCAGCAAAACACAGCAATGAAGATCATTAAATTCCATATTTTAAAGAAAAAAACCAACTTCTTCTCTGTTATATTCCCTTGAAGCCCACACCATTACCACTAAATCTATTACACACACAAGGAAAATAAAAACTTTAAAACTGAGTTGAGAAATTGTGAAGCACAGAACACTGTCCATGGGACAAAATGAAAGCAAGAAAAAAGAAAGCAATTTCTTCCCTGAAAAGGGCAAGTCTATTTGAGTTGACTGCCCATGACTCAATTCTGCTTAAGAAAATGGGTCCTGCTTGAAAATAAATTTCTCTACAAAATAAACTTTGCTTCATATGTAATATGTAAGCATATCACATCACAGCCCTGGCTATTGGTCATTTGTTATCTACCATAAACATGGTAAGAAATAGCTCTTAAAGATTATTTGCCTTTTCCTTAATTATCTGCACTCATCATTAAATACGTTAATTTGCAGCTTAACAGTTAAACCTTAATTAAATATTTCTAGGATATTATTCATGAATGAATTTATTTTGTATTTTTAAAAATGAACCATTTAGAGGATGGGTCAAAATCCAGTCCTCTGAACATTATCTGTTATCAGTCATGTATTTTCTCATTTAAGTAACTGTAATCATAAGAAACTGTCCTAAGGAAATGATAAAACAATAAAATAACATATACCAGGAGGTTCATCAAAGTTTCTTTATAGCTAAACATTGGAAGTTACTTGAATGTTTATCAGGAGGCGATCTACTGAGCACATTATGATGTAACTATTTCATGGCACAACATGGAGGCAGTAAACCAAATATTGTAAGTTATATTTGTTGATGGGAAAAGATGTCCACAATATATTGTTAAAGGAAAAAAGAAGATTACAAAAGAGTGAGGCAATGATCCTATACTTGAATACAATATATATTTGCATGCATTTATAAAAAATAAATTAGAAACCTATATAGGAATAGAAAAGTATTTGTGGGTTGGAACTTAGGACTGGTTTTCATTTTCTTCAGTGTTCTGTATGGTCATACAGACACTTCTTTTTTGAAAAGCATCTATCATTTGCATCGCTTTCAAAGAGTGATTTTTCCGTTTTGACAAAGAGTGCAGGTTTAGATGGAACAAATTATTCTGAAATTGCAGAGAGTCCCGCAGGAATTTGTTAACAAATCATGGAGAGTCAAAGGCAGCTGTGCAATGGTTAAGAGCATGGACCACACTCAAAGCGTCCGCATCAAAACTGCATCTCTGCCATTAAAAGCCATGTGACCTCGGGCAAATTAACCTCTCTGCCTCAGTTTCCTCACCTAAATAAAAAGGATAATAACAACTTCAACCTCAAAGGGTTTGGTGAGGATGAAAGTTGTTAATTCAATAATAAACTAATGGAAAGGCCGTAAACTTTTAATCCTGTAAAATAAAATACTAAATTACGTGGCAATCAATTAGAAGTATCCATCTACACTAACCAAATTCTCTGTTTTTTGAATGCTTTCATGTACAATTGTTCTAACGTAGTTTCCCAAGGTTTTGTCTTCCACATCAAGAATTCAAATTGGGCAGCTAGGAGGTACTCTCATGCTGTCCTACTGTATTACTGACTAAACACCTGAAGTTGATTCCCTGAGAACAGATTATTTTATGGGACATTTCTCTACCAAGACTTTTTTTTTCATGACTTAGTATAAGTCTCGAATACCAAAATGTAAACAAAATATAACAAATACAACACTACAGGCAACTGGAATTCAATAAACCACAGTCATGGATCTCATCACTTTTCTCAAACAAAATATTGTGCTTATTAGAAATCTATTTTAAAAATCTTTCCATGTATCCAAATTCTCATAAAAGTTTGACTTATAATCACAACTCATCTTAAGTGTTAGTAAAACTATAAAGTCTATTTTGCCTTTTAAACATATATCCATATATTCTTTGCTTTTCCTGGTTAATCATGATGTTACAAATAAATCTCCAGGGTATAAAATGGTTCATCGCTTTCATAATTAATATGCCAAAAGTAAATCTTCTCAATTGAGAAACTATCTTTTTAAAGAGGAATGTTAACATGTAAAATTATGTGTGGGAACTATTTGATCATTCTGACGTACATAATGATACCAACCACTCAATTTATCACTCACAAACGTCCTGTACTTACAAAAACAAAAGAAAGATTCCTTTGCCTTACTCCTAATCACTAATAACATAAAAAATATATATATGCCTTAAGATAAAGTATTATGGATTTTTTTCCAAAATAAAGTCATATCCCTGGTTCTATTCTATTTATAAATTATGCTTATTTACAAACATCTATAAATGAGAATGTTGCTTCACCAAAAGGAAAGAAACAGATTCTTCAAACTTCCCAGGTATTATCTGCATCTCCTTGAACTCATAACACAACTAGATGCAGCAGTATCCTGCTTGGCAAGCTTCCTTGAGCTAACCAGTAAACCATTCTAGTAACCAGTGTCTTCGTGTGTAAATACTTAATGAAAGTTCCCTAAGACAGTCAAAGGCAAAAGAGGGTAAAGAATATGACAATGGAAGTAGCATTTACTTTTTTTTGTTGGCATCAAATAACAAAGTATACAAAAATCCAAAATAAAAAAATTTCCTGGCATTTTAGGTAATCAACAGTTCTGTTAAATCTGTCCATCAGATCGGACTTCACCAGAAAAATACTACATTCACATCAAGGCTGTGTAGCTCACGGCCTCCACACTTTTGAATCATTCTCCATCTGTTGCTCCTGAAACTTGGGCCACCTTCTATATACTCTTCATTTCCAACATCTAAGAAAGAACATTCAACAATGGGTTCCTTTTGGGGCCCTGTTATCTCCTGACTCATGCAGTCTGTGAGAAAAGGAAGCCAAGCAAAAGATAGTTATACAGGAAATAATTAACAGATACTGTGCTGAAGGATACCATTTCACAGCAACTACAAACTTACAGCCCAATTCACTAAAAGATACATCTGCTTCCCCTACTTTATAAACCTGGGCCAGCAGAACTATGCCAGACTTCACAAAAAGTCTAGGTTACAAAAAAGGAAAAAAAAAAAATGCTTCCAAAAATACTTGAGTCAATGGAGCTGACTTATAAAAAAGAAATTGGAATAGAAGAAAATCCCATTGGTCAAGCCAATAAAACCAAACATACATGTATCAAATTGGCTTTAGTTGCGATCTCCTGTCAAAAATGGTACACCTATATAAAAGATGAATAACCAATAAAGGAAATAAAATCAAGCTACCTAGATTTTATTTAATAAAAACAAAACGGCCACGTTCACTGCTACACTTAACTAAGTCAATGAATGGATTGTATTTTTTAAATAAATCTATATTACATTTGAATTTAAATCATATCCTTTTCTAACAGGTGGACAAGAGAAATTCATCTATGCAAGGCAGAAGCACAGAGATATACAAGGATTGTTAATTCTGGATATAGTAAATGGTTTTTAATACTTTATTCAAATACCAACAAATCAAGTATCAACAGTTACCTAAAGAAAGAATTTATCAACGTGCCCTAAAAACTACAAGTTTCATAACCAGTGATTACGGTGGTGTATCCTTCCCATTTTTCTAGGTATAGTCTGTTCTCTTTGGGATTAAGTATACCTATATGTAAATATTCAAATGGAACTAGAAAAAGTTATATACATAAACATTCTATTACATCACTACTACCCGCAGATCATTGAAAAACTGATTTTATTCTCATTAAAGGTGAAGGAAAAAAACCAGTATCAGACTTTTCCCTTAAAATCATCTTTAGTTTAAAAAAGTTCCTGCGATCTTCTGTCACTGGTTGTAAAGGCATTCAACACTGTCACTTGTTTGAACGTCTGTTTGGCTGCCAATGGACTGTCCCCAAAAGAACATTTTTGCATCTCAATAGACTGTCCGGTATCAACAATCTTTAAACTATAAATTTAACACCACTGAAGCAAGGGGGAAATAACATCTACTTTGTGCTGTCTTGGTATCACATTTACAAAACGAACAAATAATCATACTACTTTGCACTTATCTAGAACCCTGCATCTGACGATCTCAAATGGCCTGACAAACATTAATTAACTAAGCTGCACAGCACTTCTGTGAGGACGGCAGGCATTTTAATCCCAAGAGTGGGATGAACGGAGATCCTGGGAGGCCCTGCCTTTGACAGTCAGTGGCTCAACTTGGAACTCAACTCCCAGAACTTGGAACCCATCTCCCATGCCCCATGGCTGAAGGTCTCTGCCAAAACCAACTGGTGCAAAATGTACATGTTGAAATAGACAGACTTCCCTAAATAAATTTACAGTGGAATCTAAAATCATTTTTCCCCTAGATGCATGAAGAAAGTGGACTGATAACTAGGGTGTCTGAACCTATGGGAGAATTCGAGTTATCATAGCTGATGAGTTTATCTATGACACGCAGATGTTTACCTGGATGTGGATTTGCTATAAACTCCCCCAACACAGTTACCGTCTAAACCCAATTATACTTCTGCATTTCATTAAATGAAAAACTGCATTTGATATTGGCAAAATCTTTGTGAAATTTAATGACAGATGCTTTGTTCCTATTAATGTGGTTATCAGTTAAAAGACATAGCTTTCTATGTCATAAAACCCAATCAAAAACGTCAATTATAAGAATGAGATCTGGAATTTCTTATGCAGGAAATCATAAGACTACTAAGTTGCATTTGTATGAGTCTGTCTACAAAATGAATAAATAAATACCTTTGTGTAAATATACAACATAGAAGGAACTGGCCAGAAAAAGGCACACGATTATACTGCGTTCTGACTACCCTACACACTGTTTAGTTTAACATGAGAAAGGAACATCAAGTTGAATATTTAAAACCAATTAACTTTTGCTTTTAGCACAGAAAATGTTAAATATGTTAACCTCTTCACAGAGCCAAATCTTAAGTTTAAATGAAAACACTGTATTTTCAAAACATTTTCAGGAACTTATTCATGTTTATAAAATCCTCCTAGAAGTTTTAGAAGAGTAACAAAGTTTTCATATAAACTTGGGACTATTTCTAGCAGAGTCTAAAGTCTTTAATGTTTCTTCCTACTCATAAAAGAAAACAAAACCCAATGAGTTTACAGAAATATTAGGTAGTTAATACACAACAAAAAACTAATTTTCATAAAGCAATTTACAAGATAAAGCTTATGTTAATGTGCCCCCTGCTATCCTCAAAGCACAGTGGTCCACACAGATCACATACACAATTTAAAATGTTTTGTAACCTATCAATTTCATACTGGTAACAAAGGAAAAATACAAAACATTTGCTATGTGAAAATATATATAAACGATCCGCTATTGAACACAAAACTAAAAGCCAAACACCTATGTAAAACAAAAAAAGAAAAGAAAAAAACTAATGAGAAAATATTTTGAAATTTTAGTTCTTCCCTATGATTCTTATATTTCTTTCCTCACTTTGAGTGCAGCAAAATTTCATAACTGAAACCAGTTAAAAACATGTATCAGAAAGACCAATATCCTGAAAGCAACTATAATTGTGTGCCTTGTGAATGGCCCTAAATACATTCATCCTGCTCTTTAAAAATGTTTCCACTATTAACCAGCATAGGGTTGAACTATTTCAAATTAACATTTTCTGCTGCACAAATTCCTCATAATTCTCATTATCAATTTGTATAGTCAGTTGATAGTCAAGTTTTTACTTTTAATATTAGAAACTACATGTATAAATCTATTTATAAGTACTTTATTAAGACTACACTGTATGCACTATTTAATAAAATGACTTTTAAAACCAATTTTCCTTTTTTCAAAGTGCTTACTATTTCTAAATAAACAGGCCAGATAGCAAGATAATTTCAAGTTCCATTCTATTTATACTCAAATATGAATATTATATTCTGTAGATACACATTTACAGACACCTATATTTCCATTCACTACATGTAAATTGTATTTGCGTATTTTTATGGTGTATTTATAAACTTTTATAGGACACCTTCACTAACAACTAGACCCCTACAACTATAAAATTAAAGCAGTGTTTTTACCTTCAATAAATTGATAGTGATACTTTGATGGGTCTTTCCTTATTGATGGCAGAGGAATGAACTGAGAATTTGGTATGATAATTCAGCAACGCCAATTTCTACCGCCAAAGTAGAATTCTTGTCGAATTCACATTCAGAATGGGCTCTGCTGTTTCTCTTATATGCCTTAAAAAGCTGATCAGCTAAGATATGTGTACGTTAAAAACTTTTAATTCACTTAATACACTAAATACTGCACAAATTAAATCAGTTACACTTCCTCTTCCAAATAAAGCGGTGATTCCCAAAAGCAATATTAAAATAAAATGAAAATATGAATTTTAAAGAGTCACATTTTACAAAAGTCAAGGAAGAATGATCCACGGCTTATATATATAAATTTTGTCATCTCTCGAAATTTAGATGATCGCCTTTAAAAGATGACAAATCCCATGGTTAGGCATTTGATTATTTGTAGAACATGGTGAAGCAGTCTCTCGTTGAAGATTTCGTACTTCAGCAGCTAATGTGGAGGAACTAAAGAAACAGTTGCAATGATGCAACAAAAACTCTGAAGTCAGGGAATTAAGGAAGTGATAGAATTGAGAAAAAGAACTTTTTAGAAAAGAATCATTATCCCCAGTCTGCTCAAAAAACGTAACACTCTCAGGCTCAGGTTTTAGACTTAACCATATAAAAAATGATTGATCGTTCCAAATTCTTAGTGTATGTACATGGTGGCAGAAAAGGTAATATTCCAGAAACAGTCTAAAAGAGGCTGGTATCAATCTGGTACCAAACAACTGGTATCAAATGAAGATGTCACGGATGAAAACTATTTTAAAATGGGAAAAAAAAATGGGTGGGGAGCTCTAGTGATACGGATGTAAGGCACCCAATTACAACACACTCTCAAGATGCGATATGAAATTTAAAAACATAAGACATAGCATCCCTGCCTTATAACCAAAAACCAAAGAGCCACTTGAGACCAGAGGAGTCCTGACATGCTAAGAAAATGATGAACATTTACAATTGCAGCTCCATATATATGTATTGGAAAGAAGCTCCCTGAATTGAACACCCTTCTTGAAGGGCACAAGAACTATTTCTCTTCTTTTTAAAGTTACTTATAATCAACTTGCGCCTTCCCTGCAGGAAGGATTCTTTGTTTCTTGGAGTACGAGGGGCATAGCCTCTTCTGTATTCAAGCCCTTCTCTTAGCTCCAGGGCATGACTGCAGCCAGGAAAGGGAACAGCTTTTATAATTAACTGTGCACCTCTAAGAGGCACTGCTCAACTCCAATAGAGAAACCTGAGAAGCACAGATAGGCTTCAGAGGATCTGCAGGAAATGGGAGTAGAGAAGCCACGCAGACACTGGAAAGAGAAATTTTTCTCTCCAGAATCCATCCAGAGAGACCTCAGTGGTCTCTGACCCACAGGTCAAAGCACTGGGCTGGCTGTGCTCGCTTTCTTAACTGGCGCTTTTGTGAAGGTTAGCTGCTTTCTGATCCTACCTTTTAGGCACCAACAAAGCATCGAAATCATGCAGAAAGCTCAACACTTTGTCAGAGTCAAGGTGAAATGTCGAAGTGGGGGTGCCTTAGGCAAAAAGCAAGCATCACTTATGGAGAGTTCGTGAATTTTCAAAATCTAAACTATTTCTTGACACAGCTACAGAGCATGAAGAGAGAGAGCAAGGATCTCATCGTTCTCAGAGGTTCTGTTTTTCCACATGTGACTATGTCTTTCTCCCTACAAAAGCCGGATCATATAAAACACACCGGTCTTTCTCTTCTTTGGATGCTCTTCACACCACTCACACTTGGGTCTATCTCATTTTTTCCCTTCTTTTTGGTAACTAAACAACAACAAGCATTGTCATTTGTACATAATTATACCATCAGTTTTAAGAAAAACCTACATTTCCGTATTAACCTCTCACCATGGGCTCTGCATCCCTAGTGATTTAAATCTCTGCTAATTTCCTTGTTAACCAGATACAGTGTCACACCACCTTAAAATTTAAAAGTCATTTACCTATTTTAATGTAACAGATGTGCAATCTTCTGGGATTCTGAACCCCCCTTCTCCAAATGTGGCCTTGCTGTTTTGCATAATCACCAGGAATGATTAACCAACATTCAATCTGAGCTAAGAGCAGTGACAAACAAGTGATTGCCTACCACTGTATCAAGGATGTGTAGAGTTCACACACACACACACACACACACACACACACACACACACACGAGCTACTTTCTGCCACTTCGGCCTTATGAGTATAAATTCCCAGACTGAGACAGATCATTTAGTTTCAGTTGGTAAGACTAAATGATATGAAATCTAGAGAATATGTGTCCTCCCATTTTCCCTTCAAGATAGGTGAATTATTTAAAAATTAAACCTTCCTACCCGTAACAGGGACTGGGATTCATCCTTGGACTTGTTTTCTCCCGACGCAGGATACTGCTGGGTGAGGGTCCCCGACTTCTCTCCGCCAGCTGGTACCCCCTGCAGGAATCCCTTGGTCTCCACAGCCAAGCCATAAATAGGTCGCGCCAGATGGGCAGCTTCGACATTGGGGCTATCCCTCAGAGTCTTGGTCTGCTCTTGGGTGCCGGACACAGGCGTCAGAAGCCCCAGGCTCGCCTGAGTATAGGATGGGCTGCCTCGCAGGATGTCTGCCCCTCTCCAAGTCATGTTTCGAAGGTCATCACTTGAACTCTCGGTCCAAACTTTCTCCTTTAGCCCATCCTTATCTTCTACCTTCTCCCTCTTCACCACACTCTCGGAAACTGGCTCTCCCATTTTAGAGTCTGGATTGAGCAGACTGTAGACCTTGAGGTCAATTTTGGGCTCCTCCTTGATGGTGGACACAGCATGGCCGTCCTCCTCACCGTTGGCTGTAGTGACGTCCTGTTCCTGGCAGTGGACAGTGTTGAAGTGCTCCAGTAGTGAATGAGTATCAGCAGCTGTGAAACTGCACTGACGGCATTTGTAGCAGCTGTGTGCTCTCCTGCAGAAGAAAACACTCATTAGAAACCTAGCATTCGGAAGGGCTTGAAAAAAACCAGTCCTGTTGAAGAGACTGTCTTGTTTCCACCGGACATTCTTTCCCGCTTTGTTGAAGGTGAGTTGACCACAGAGCTGAGGGTTCATTTCTGGGTTCTCTATTCTGTTCCACTGATCTGTGTGTCTGTTTTTGTGTGTTCCTCAAAAAGTTGAAAATAGAGCTGCCCTACAACCCAGCAATTGCGCTACTGGGTGTTTACCCCAAAGATACAAACGTAGGGATCCGAAGGGGTACGTGCACCCTGATGTTTATAGCAGCAATGTCCACAATAGCCAAACTGTGGAAAGAGCCAAGATGTCCATCAACAGATGAATGGATAAAGAAGATGGGGTATATATATACAATGGAATATTATGCAGCCATCAAAAGGAATGAAATCTTGCCATTTGCAACGACATGGATGCAACTAGAAGGTATTATGCTGAGCGAAATAAGTCAATCAGAGAAAGATAAGTAACATATGATCTCACTGATATGAGGAATTTGAGAAACAAGACAGAGGATCATAGGGAAGGGAGGGAAAAATGAAACAAGACGAAACCAGAGAGGGAGACAAACCATAAGAGACTCTTAATCTCAGGAAACAAACTGAGGGTTGCTGGAGTGGTGGGGGGTGGGAGGGATGGGGTGGCTGGGGGATGGTCATTGGAGAGGGTATGTGCTATGGTGAGTGCTGTGAATTGTGTAAGACTGATGAATCACAGACCTGTACCCCTGAAACAAATAATACATTATATGTTAATTAAAACAAAAAAGAAGAAGATAGCAGGAAGGGAAAAATGAAGGGGGGAAATCAGAGGGAGAGAGAACCATGAGAGACTATGGACTCTGAGAAACAAACTGAGGGTTCTAGAGGGGAGGGGGGTGGGGGGATGGGTTAGCCTGGTGATGGGTATTAAGGAGGGCGCGTTCTGCATGGATCACTGGGTGTTATATGCAAACAATGAATCATGGAACACCACATCAAAAACTAATGATGTAATGTATGGTGATTAACATAACTTAAAAAAAAAAAAAAAACCCAGTCTTTAAGGACCTGAATTTTATCTCCTGCAATGTAACAGCTAGGACAAAATACACCATTCGCAACACCCAGAAGTTGGAATGTAATTAACTGGCATTTCTGGTTCCATATAAAGAATGTGACATTCCCTTTTAGATCAACCATAACGGGTAGACACACACATATAAACTAATGTGTCCACACTCCAGCCAATTCACAGTGAAACTCGGTTGGTGTGTTTTATTATTGAAAGACTTGCTCTGTTCACCAATTCTATATTATTTAACAGACACATATATTCGTATACTGATTTCATCAGTGGACTTTTCACTTTGTTTATTTCAACTAAATCGACATTTTTTTCATTATAAATATACATACATCTCTAGTGCTAGTTTATATAGCGTTTACATGTATTAAATTCTACTTGATTACAGTGTTCTTTTCTATCACACAATTTAAATCAATTTAGTCAATGAAATATGGTTGACTGATCTAATCTAGTAAATAAGATGTATCAGAAGCTCGAGATTTTTTAAGACAAATTCTATCTATCCGTAAGGCTTTAGGAACATTCAACAACTGAGCGTCTGCTGGGTGTGCAGCACGACAGGGGCTGACTGGATATATTCATTCATAAAGAACGTGTGAATGCAGGTGTTTTCTTTTTTAAAAGGCATAAAACAAAAAGAACGTATTGTTGAATTTCATAGCATCCTCTGCTATTAAAGATGGAACACTTGTCAAATTAAGACAAATATTCGATTAACAAAGAAGAACAGAGGCACTGTATCCTAAAAGACATACTGGGAAGGTACACAAGTGACTTGGAATAAGGCATACTTATAAAAACTTTGTATGACTCTCTAAATAAACTCCATGTGGAAACACTTGCTACTTCACTAATGCAATCAGTTGCCAACTTAAAGTAACAAAATAAGTCTGGAGAGCTATTACTTAAAGCTACCACCACGTATGTGCGCATATATATAACTGTAGATGATCATCACAAATTACTTTGCCAGGCCCTGGGGTCACATTGGTGTATGTAGAAGAAACCCAGTCTTTGTCCACCTGGTGTTTAGAGTCTAGTCAGGAAGGACGATCCTCACATTAGACTATAAATAAATATAAAGAGTGGTATGTGCCAAGAACTTTTATGGATGGGATGGTAATGGGGTGATGGGCTGCATAAGGCAGTCAGGAAGGCCTTTCCGAGGGAGAGAAAACCAACGGATGAAAAGGAGCTATTCTTGTTGGAGGAGGGGGAAGGGGAAGAAGGAACATTCTAGCCAGTCTGAAATACTGAACAGAGGCCATCGTTGCTTTAGAGGAATAAATAAGAGGAAGCATGTCAATCAACAAGCTGGAGGGGTCATCTAGAGCTTTGTAGACCATGATAAGCAGGCAGAGAGATACCTTCAGAGGTTAAAGGAAGCAATTGCAAGGTTATAGGCACAGCAGTAGCATCGTTAAATGTATGTTTTAGTCACTTGGGACCTTAACGGTTTCTGTACTGAATAACTTCATTCCCTTATGAGACCTGTCTGATGGCTGAAAAATCCAAAAGAATGTTCATATTTTAAGGAAGCAAAATTCAAAGGTATTAAGATATGTAACAAAATCTCAGCCAGTATTTGTCGAGAGTACTTAATGCAGTACAAAATTGTCTTCTTATCATTAACAGCTTACATTTGGTTGAATAAATATGGACATTTAACTTTTAGTTTTTACAGAAAGTTGTCTTCTATCTTTTCTTCACTGTTTAAGTCGTAAAGATAAAGCAAAAGGAAATACAACAAAGGTGAATAATTTAATGATGAACTGACCATAAAAATGAATGTTAAAATTAAATTTCTCAAGTGAAAGAAGCCTAACCCTTGAGGAGAAGATGTCTATAACCAAGAGTAAGAATCTTAACCCAAGGTCAAGGCTAGAAAACCCCATATAGGATTCAGATCACAAAAGACAAAAGACAAAAGACTCAAAATCTAGGACCTTGAACCTATGGGAACTTCAAATAAAGAGCCTTCCTAGCAAAACTATATTTGAGTATCTTCAATGGGAGATAAACTCCTAACTTCAAAATTGTACCAAAAAATTTTTATGTCTAAGAAGTTCAATCATACAGAGAAAGACAAATTTATCAGAATGGTTAAAGACCAAAACATACCTAGGAAATACCCTCCTGAAGATATTCCACATAATCTATTGAGCCATGTAAATTAAACAAACTTCAGGAAGCACATTCACAAGCTCTGATCAACCTTCACCGCTAGACAGTTCTAGCGAGTTCACTGCCCACTACGGCAGTAAATTTATGGTTTCCTTGACATGGTGGGGTCTCTGTTTGAAATCTCTGAGGGGAGTTCCTTCCGATAAAGTAAGACTATCAATTACCACTGCTCCTTATACCAAAACTGGTATTTTATACAAAACCAAAAGTACAAAAAGTATAAAAAATTCCAAAGTCCAAAACTTCTACAGAATTACAGTGAAGCTACTTCAAGAAATAAAGACAATTCCAGGGCAACAGGAAGGAGAGAGTAGCAACGCACAGTAGAAGAAATACAATTTCCTAGGGTACCTTGCAACAAAATATTTTAAAACAGCAGGATCTCAGTTCTTATTGGAGCATATAAGAGTGTAGACTCTGGGAATGCCTGAATTTCAGTCTTGGCTCTATCTTTTACTCTATGTGTGACTTGAGATAATTTACTAAACTTGCCCCAATGTCTTCATCTGCAAAGTGAAAATAATAGTGCCTCTTGATAGATTCTTGTGAATATTAAGGAAATAACACCTTAGTAGGTGAGTAAATAAGTAGGGTCAATGGGTATAAATCCCAAAATTAAATAAAGCCCCTCTCTTCTGCGTGAAACTATGGTCTTTGTGCAAAGGAGTTTAAACTTACAAACTAGCATTTTGTTATCATCCTTTTCCATTCTCCTATGTACCTTAACCATGATGAACATCGTTCTTAAAAGTAAGTTTATTTCCTAGAAGACCCTTTGCTTTAAGACACTGACAGGTAGAATATATTCTATGCCTTTTCTGCTTCACCTAGTGGCATTCAATAGCCTAAAAGAATGAGGAATTTAGTACTTTGCTTAATTGCCTACCTTTACTCTTTTCATTAATAGACACAAACTCTTAAGATTCTGAATCACAGGGCGCCTGGGTGGCTCAGTTGGTTAAGCGACTGCCTTCAGCTCAGGTCATGGTCCTGGAGTCCTGGGATCGAGTCCCGCATCGGGCTCCCTGCTCGGCGGGGAGTCTGCTTCTCCCTCTGACCCTCCCCCCTCTCATGTGCTTTCTCTCATTCTCTCTCTCTCAAATAAATAAATAAAATCTTTAAAAAAAAAAAAGATTCTGAATCACAAAAATAGAAAAAGGCATTACCTATATTTTATTAAAGTCTTGGGAGGTGGAGATGCCTTGAGTGTATTCATTAAGATGGTTTAGAATCATGATATATCTAGTAATATATCTCAGTAATTCAGATTATGTGCCTTCAATATCGACTTATTCTGCAATCTAGAAATGTCCTTGAGCCGTCCTATCCTTCCACCAAATAAAGACAACACATGCAACCCTTACCCATGCCTTGATTGGTATGTCCCCTTAAAAATACAAAGGCTGTGGGTCCCTGCCCAGGCACTGAATTCCTCACAAAGTATCACACTCAGCTGTCTGGGGCTTCTAGGTTCTCTGATTCCAAGTTGTCCCAATGGACAACCCCTGACTCTTTTGCAGATCTCAGCAAGAGTTATTCTGATCTGCCCCACAGAGGAGCTCCTGATCTGATTGTTCCAGGAAAAACCTTCCCTGACATGGGTGCTGGAGAACCATCAGAGATCAGTGGGGATGAATATAAAGCAAACAACAACAACAACAACCCCCCCCACCACCACCACCCAACTGCAGAACTAAGTTCTCGGTGAGAACCAGGTTTTACAGTGAAAAGGAAAACACATTTTAACAGGAAGGATATTAAAATAAAGTTGTAATAGTAAGCTCAACTCACACACCTTTCCTTCTGAAGAGTTCAAAGCACTCTGATCTCCCATTTCACTGAAGGATACAGCCCATTTTACAGATAAGTAAATGGAGAAATGGTGACTTGTCCCTTGAATCTACATCGAGTCAGGAACACAGGGCTTCTACCTTCCAGATCAATGTTCCATTTTTCAATCCCTGACAACCCAAATTTTTAACTTTATAGAAATCAGTGAAACCACTGACAATATGGAAAATGAAAACGCGAGAGGAAGGGAAACGGATCATCTGACAGCAGAAAACACCAACTACGGTAATGGTCTGCAAAACATGCTGAGTTTCCTAGCAATACAGGGTCCAATGCAACACAGGTAATGCCCTTACTAGCTCATTAATCAGAATCTTAAGATTCTGGGTGTAACAACTATTTATGAAAAGAGAGTAAAGCTTGACAATTAAGCAGTAAACTGCTAAAGTGCTCAATCTTTCAGGCCATTGAACACAGCCAGGTGAAGCAGAAAAGGCAATTTGCTACATAGGACTCTAGAGACTGGAAGGGCTTCTTTCTCCCTGTAATATGTCTTAAATAAATGACAGAAAATATTTTAAAAAGACATTACTTTACTTTCAAAAGCTTAGAGCCACATAAACTTTTTAATAACCTACACTAACATCTAGAGCAGTGTGTCTCCTATTCTAACATGCATAGGAATCACCTGGGAATCTTGCTGAAATCCAGATTCTGATTCTGGAAGACTGGGGTGGTACCCAATATTCGGTATTTCTTATAAAATCCCAGATGATTCTGATGCTGTTGGTCCCCAGACCACACCGTAAATAGCAAGAGTCATGAAGCCATGGTTAGAAAGAACTTCAAGATGGGTATTAGTTAGTATGGAACAAACTGTCAGCACTTGACAGAATATTTTCAAATGAATTCTTTATGATGAGCAACATCATCTCCCCTCTTAAAGCACATACAACCTTATCCACCTCTGAGAGTCAACACTAACAGCTTTGGAAGTTAAAACTACAACTATAACATTGTCAAGCATAATCCCCAAACAAGAATTAATCTTTTTTTTTTATAATTATATTGTGTGGGGATCATCTTTCACTATTTATAGTGCTAGGCCATTTATATACATTATCCCTCAACAATCACACAAAGTACATATTCCCATCCCTACTTCATGGGATAAGAATCTGAAGCATAGACAAGTCAATTCACATAGAATAATACAGAGGACATGACACAGTATTGAGCACTTGTCCACGGTCCTCTTTCATGGATGCTGTTTGGTAGCTGATGCAATGTTATTAGCTGATTCTGGAGTTAGTCCCTGAAAAATGTACATATATTCTCTGACATGTGTCATTCTCTCAATAATTACTGAGAAGACCTTCAACATAATGCCATGTCCCCTAAAAATAAAAATAGATGATTTTAATCCCTAGTATAAGAAACATTACAGAAGGATACAAGTTTAGTCACTGTGAAAATACTTTAGTTTGGACTCGCCTGTGACCTACAAAATGAATTACATTTTATCAGCATTCATATGAAAACTTCAAAGAAGTTCAAGGAATCTTTCTTGCATTTCCCAAGATCCACACTCTCACCCATATAGACTTCCAAAATGATTCAACCCAAGTATGCCTAGCACCCTCTGAGCTCCTCCAAATCTCTGTTTTCTTCTGAGGACTTTTTCCACATTGCCTTTTATTAAAATCTTGTGTATGTCCTAGATTACGGTTATACTGTAATTGCCTTAACATCAAGATCAATGTTCACACATCTCTGTATCCACTCCCCACCCAGAACATCCAATAGTAAATATATACTTAATCACAAAAGGGATAAACCACCACAGCTCTGTGGATGTTCAGGATGCTGGATTTAATATACAGAATCATAAAGCAGCAAAGAAATACTAAGAAGAAGTACACAGATATATTTCATAGACGGTGCATTTTGAGTGGCTTTTCTGAATAAACCCTTCATTATTTAAAAACTCCTAGAACTTCTGGCTACATTTAGCCAAACTTCTCCTTAATACAAATATATGCTTTGCATTAATTTAAATTCTATATTCTCCTGCCAAACAGATAGCAAACACTCTCCTCATGCTACCTAAGGGAAAAAGATGTCATTTCGTAGGTCTCCCTAGCATAGGATTGCCAGATAAACACAAAATGACGACTTGAATGTCAGTGTAAAAAAAACAAATATTTTAGTGTAAGTACGTCCCATGCAATATTTGGGATATATTTAAACAAAATCAGTATGTCTCATGTAACATTTTAGAAAACGAGGACATGAATCGAAGAAATTTGATAGAAAAGCTAAATCATCCCTTGCCTCCAGAGAAAACTATAAGCTGCCTAACAAAAGACCAAATTGTACTTAATTCAAATGACTTAAAATTTGTGAGAAAAGTTGTTTTATTCCTTATCCTATTTAACAGAATTTTCATGCGCTATAAAAATGCATTTATTTCAGTTCCATCCATATTCAATGTACAGTGGCTTTAGCAATAGTGTTTCATTCATTAGCAGAGATAATACATTATTTTCAAAGTTCATAAGGGGCTGAGCTTTTCTAGATCCTAGAAAAAGATCAGCTCAAAGATGCTACTCTATCATTACCTTACTCTGATAAAACTTCTATATTTCTATTTTTTTAAAGATTTTATTTATTCATTTGAGACACAGAGATACAGAGAGAGAGAGAGAAAGCATGAGCAGGGAGAGAGGCAGAGGGAGAGGGAGAAGCAGGCTCCCCGCTGAGCCAGGAGCCCGATGCGGGGCTCGATCCCAGGACCCTGGGATCATGACCTGAGCCGAAGGCAGATGCTTAACCATCTGAGCCACCCAGGCACCCCTCTATATTTCTATTTTTACAATAAACTAGCCCACAGTATATGTGAACTCAGATCTGAGCAATGCTTTTCTCTTCTAAATGTAAACTCCCAGAGATTTCTGCCAGCATCTGAAAAGCTCTCCTCTACCAAACAGGTGTACTTCTTAACCACTGAAATCTGTTTCTTCTTCAACGACTAAACAAAGCATGGAAGTAAATGAGTAGATCATAAATATTAATCAATTAGACTTTGAAAGGTATTTTTTTGGTAATTATGGAATCTAACACCTACAGACAAATTACCATAGAAGAAGAATAAATGAAGGTGGTTTAATTTATTTTTATTTTTTTAAAGATTTTATTTATTTATTTTTAAAGATTTTTATTTATTTATTTGAGAGAGAGAGAATGAGAGAGAGCACATGAGAGGCGTTAGGGTCAGAGAGAGAAGCAGACTCCCCACCGAGCAGGGAGCCCGATGCGGGACTCGATCCAGGGACTCCAGGATCATGACCAGAGCCGAAGGCAGTCGCTTAACCAACTGAGCCACCCAGGCGCCCGAAGGTGGTTTAATTTAAATATAGATCAACAGATCTGGTATCTAATAAAGTTAGTCATTTTGTAATATACACTTTTCTGGTATCAAGGCCTCTAACATGCAGCACTTGAGATTACGGACACTGGAGAATGAGGGATGAAGAGGAGGTGAAGAGAGTATCTGAGGGACAAAGACAAAAAAAGGAATTACAGGTGAATAACCAGATCAGTCAACTTTTAGAAGCTGGAACTGCAAATAATATTCAGTCTTAGTTAAGTACAGAGGAACAGTCTACAAAATATAAGATAAACTGAACCCTGAGTAAGATTCCATTCAATCCACTCATCTTGTATTTTTAAAGCTGAAATAATCTGATTAGTGTTTACTCACTTGGAGTAACTGGGTTTCTTAAGGGGAATATGGGGTCATTTCAAGTGGTAGAAGAAAATACAACTCGTGTCATATCTGAAAAATTTCAATTTATGATTCCCTGATTCACTTTCAAAAAGAAGATATCCCTTACCAAATGTTAAAGGAAGACAAACCTCCCCATAAAATAGAAAGTGAGTAAGAATTGGGAAATGATTTCTATGAACTTGATATGAACTAGAAATCATGACTAAACTTTATTTTATCCCAGGAATTGATCATGGTTCTTGTACAAAGTCTTCAGGACCATTAAATCTGAAATTCTAATCGTACATACAAATAAAGGTAGTGCCGACTGTGGGTTATTTTCTTGAAGGACTGTAATATCCTGGGTAATGTTCTGTCTCACAATGGAAATTCTCAGCTTGAACTATTAGGTCCATTTCAAAGTATTACAGGCAACTGATTTATTAGGTATTGTTTAAAAGAACATGTCACCTATAACATACACAAATCTAAAATGTAACCATCATGGTCCGCACCCTTTGAGAAACTCTGTGCTAATGCACTATGTACTCAGCTTTTAAAGATGTGTTGATAATTAAGTGCTTATCATAAAATCTGCTCTTTAGAATTAGCAGAGCACACAGTCAATGCTCCTTTCGGTGCTCTGTTAAGGTAGAGATTGAGCAGTAGCTACCTTAATTTGACCAGCTATGGTATCCAACGTTATTTCCTTCAGTCCGAGTTACAGATTTTAGGTCTAACAGATTCAAATACTGTCTAAACATTTTAAAATGCATTCATAAATCTCCATCTAGACAGATGCTTGTCATCAGATTTACTACCAAAAATATGTCCATTTTTTCACATTCTAGATAACAAGCAGGTAGACAATGACAATAGTAATGATTTTTAAGTAGTTATTTACTCATAAGGGGGACTGAGCATTTATTCAAGTATTTATTGGACTTCACTGATGAAAACTGACGTTCCATTTTCATTTTAAAATGTTATCATATAGGGGCGCCTGGGTGGCTCAGTTGTTAAGCGTCGGCCTTCTGCTCAGGTCATGGTCCCAGGGTCCTGGGATCGAGCCTCGCATTGGGCTCCCTGCTCCACGGGAAGCCTGCTTCTCCCTCTCCCACTCCCCCTGCTTGTGTTCCCTCTCTCGCTGTCTCCCTCTGTCAAAAAAATAAATAAAATCTTAAAAAAATAGTAAAATAAAATAAAATGTTATCATATAATGTTAGTCATATACACAGTCTACATATATGTGTGTGTATGTATAAATATATATACACATTCATATTTAGGTTTACAAAAAAAATAAAAACTGGAACATAATCGTAGAATATGATTACATATATATGTATGCCTTCTCTGTGTGTTGGTATAAATATATATATACAGAGAAATACAGAGAGATCCATGTATGCATATATGTATATACATATATAGAAAGAGATGATATAGAGAAAATTATACTTATGGTATAGTTCCATATATGTACATGAATGTATATGAATATATATGGTATATATGTGAATATATATGGTATATATGTGAATACACAAACACACATATAATATGTATATCGTTTTGTTTTGCTAGTTTTTGTACTCACATAAAATGGTATCCAGCTGCAAATAGTCTTCAATTTGTTTTTATTCTGCCAAAATTGTACTTACAAGATTCATCTATGTCATACTCAATTGTCATTTACTTAAATTCACTACCGTGTAATATTCCACTGTATGAAAATCTACAAATTGGGGCGACTGGGTGGCTCAGTCGTTAAGCGTCTGCCTTTGGCTCAGGTCATGATCCCAGGGTCCTGGGATCAAGCCCCGCATCGGGCTCCCTGCTCGGCGGGAAGCCTGCTTCTCCCTCTCCCTCTGCCTCTCTCTCTCCTTCTGCCTCTCTTTCCGCTGGTGCTCTCTCTCTCTCTCATGCTCTCTCTCAAATAAATAAAAATCTTTAAAAAAAAAAAGAAAAAAAGAAAATCTACAAATTATTTAATGACAATAGCTATCATTATTAATTGGTATTTTTTTCCTTTTTTTTCTTCTTTTTTTAAGAGGGAGAGAGCGTGCATGTGTGCAAGCAGGGTGGGAGGGGCAGAGGGAGAGGAAGAGAAAGAATCTTAAGCAGGCTCCACGCCCAGCACGGAGCCCAACACAGGGCTCAGTTTCATGACCTTGAGATCATGACCTGAGCTGAAATCAAGAGTCTGACGATTAACCAACTGAGCCACTCAGGTGCCCCTGCTGTTTTTGTTTTTTTGTTTTGGTCGTCCTGCTTGCAAAAACTGCTACTGTGAACATTTTTGCACAGGTTTCCAAATGTATCCATGAAAGACATTTTCTTCTGAGGAGTGTAATTATGCTTCCAATGGGAATATGAGCATTTGATATTGCCAGAATTTTGCCAATTCACTTTATGCGTCACATGTATTGACCATTTTTACCCTTTATAATTTTTTTAACATCTATGTTTTCTGAGATAAAAATCACCTCCTTTTTTCTTTGGTTAGTATTTGCCTCATGTAACTTCATCTATTCTTACCTTCTTGTTAGTGAGACCCAACTTAATTACACTGAGTCAAAGGATATGCTCTGTATGATACTTCTTTCTGAAATTTGTTTCTTTTTGCTTAAAATGTGTTAATTTTTCTAAGTATTTTATATATGCTTAAAAAGCATGTGAATTCTCTAAATTGTTGGATGCACAATTGATATATTTTTATTAAATGAAGTTTGTTAATTTGTTCTAATCTTTTATATTTTGAAAATTTTTTTTCTGTTCAACCTTTAGTAACACAGGTTGCTTAAAATCTATCACTGTGATTGTGGTTTGTCGTATTTTCCCTGTAGTTGTCAATCAGTTTTTGTTTTACATATAGATTTGACTATATTTTATATATTTAGAATTATTATATCTCCCTCAAGAAATGAACCTCTTATCATTATGTATTGACTTTTCCCTCCTATGCTTTTTGTCTTAAAATCTAAATTGTATGAGTTTAATAATGCTATCTCAATATTCCTTTGGTTTATATTGCCTATAACTCAGTCTATTTTTTTTTAAAGATTTTATTTATTTTTTTGATGGAGAGAGAAAGAGAGAACACAAGCAGGAGGAGTAGCAGAGGGAGAGGGAGAAGCAGGCTTCCCGCTGAGCAGGGAGCCTGATGCGGGGCTTGATCCCAGGACCCTGGGATCATGACCTGAGCCAAAGGCAGATGCTTAACCGACTTGAGCCATCCAGGTGTCCCTCTGTCTATTTTTTTGTTAGATTCTCCATACACTTATATTTTGAGCGTGTATCCTATGTAAACAGCTTAGAGTTGAATTTTCTTTTTGAATAAATCTGATAATACCTTTTAAGTGGAAAGTTTAATCCACCCAGGTTCATTAAGCTTTTTGACAGCTGGGTTTTTTTTACCATCTAACTTTTAAAATCTTATTTATCTATTTATACATCTTCCCCATGTACCCTCTCTTGCCATTTTTTTAAGAAAATAGAATTTTATTTTGTTGTTCCATTCTCCTCTATAGCTTCAGAAGTTATGCACCCATTTCCTATTCTTTCACTGGTTATCCTTAAGTTTCCAAGTATGCAGAGCAAAGTCCTAACACACTACCTCCAGACAATTCAAGGGCTTTTAAGCACTTTACTTCTGATCATTTTCCCTACAAACTTACATAATTGTTTTACCCAACACCTTAGTCTGTCTCCTTTTAACTGTACAAATAAGGCAGACTATGTCTGTTTAGATTTACCAATAGTTCCCTGATCTTGGTCTATGTGAAAATATCTTTGCTTGTTCTTGGAAAATTGTTTTCACAGGTAGGCAATTCTAGGTTGACTATTTTTGTGTTTGTTTTTTTCCTTTCAAACCTTAAATAGAATTCCTCCCTCTTCTGTTTTCCATCGTGGCCTATAAAGTCTGCTGTCAACCTAATTGTCTTTTCTAAGTAGTTGATAGGTTGTTTCTCTCTAGGGGCTCTAAAAGGACCTCTCTGGCATTTTAATTTTTACTACAACGTGTCTGTGACTGAATTTATTTGCATATGTCCCTGTTTAGTATAAGCTATGCTTTTCTGTATCTGTGTGCTTATGTCTTTCATCTTTCAGTTCTAGAAATCTTCTGCCATTATCTCCTCAAATACTATTTGCCTATCTTCCATTCTCTATATTCTTTTCTCCTAGGACTCTAATTAGATGCAGGTTAAAACAGCTTATTACATTTCTATAACCTACTGACTACTTTTGATACTTTCCATCCCCCTCTTTTAAATATTCTGGCTAATGTCTTCAGATTTAACTTGTGACTAATTCATTTGCCTTCTATCATTTCCCAATCTGTTATTGAACCTATCCACATTTTAAGTTTCAATAATTATATTTTCAATTCAAAAAATACTATTTGTTTCTTTTCTTGAACATTTCTAATCCTTTATAGTCTCATGGAGTTTGATCAGTTTATAGATCTGATTTTCATTTCTTTAAACACATTATTTTTATAACTGAAAAGTATTATATTTTATAGCTTTCTTATAACTAAGAATATATTATATTCTTATAACTTATCATTTTCCTGGGTATCGAGATCCATTATTTGCAATTCCCACTGATTTCCCATAGAATGGTTTAAATCCCTTCCTGTATGGTTAATTTCTATAATAATGGACTCACCTAAGGTTTATCTTCTGCCACAGATATCATGGAGGTGAAAATTGGAGTATTTCATATAGACAAACTTGTGTTTATTTCTGACAGGAGTCAGAGGAGGCTCTAAATGTGGAATCACTTCAGCCACCTTCAAGGTCCAGCTTAACGTAAACCAGATTCACCAGCCGCTTGCTGTCAGTGACTCCAGGCGTAGTCTCCTGACTGACCTACATCAATACTGGTATTTGTCTCAGCACAACATCACACTCCACGCTTGCTATTCACTTCTCCCCAGTCTGGGTTTAGTCCACTCTTGGTAAAGGGAAGACAAGAAAAGCTTCAGAAATTTCTCTAACTCATGGAAGTCTAGTAAGGCTTTGAAAAGTACGTTTTATCTACTATAGTTGTTTTGTGAGGAGACAGTACTCCTACTTACTCCAGAAACCCAAGTTATAACACAAAAAATTCTAGTGAGGAGAATGGTAGGTAATCAATTAGAGAATGGATATACTGTTTAATTAAATGATAAATAATAAAACAAACAGTGTGGGGAACAAATGCAGGAGTAGAACATAGTAAGTCAGTCAAATGTGAGCTAGGGGTAACATAAGTAAATATGAAACATTAAGAAAAGAGAATTGACCAAGTTCCAGTTACTGACTGAATAATGTTTGCAGTTCAACCAAGATTAAACCTGATTCTTGAAAATGCCCACTGAGTGGAATCCACACCAAAGTTTTCACTCATAACTCTCAATCAACTCTCCTGCTTCTCAGCTGTAGTTTTTTTTTTTATAGCTACCTGATTTCATGTATTTTATAGATCTTAGCTTCTACTACCTTTTTACTACACCATAAGACTAATACATAAAGCACTCAAAAGCCTAGAATATTCCCTAGTTACAACAGAATTATGGAGAAAGTTTCCAAACATGTATAATATGAATAAACATAAATTTAACCAGAAAAATATTCTTGTGATATGGTAAACTTGTCCTCTTATATTATCTTCAAAATGTAGCATGTGGGGAAAATGCTTTGATAGCAGAACAAGTTTTCAGCATCCATAGGACTATCTCCTTTCACATCCCTAGAACCTTCACTGTTGTTCAACGTTCAGTAGAATTTCTGAAAGTGTAAGTGTCCAAATTGCAAATATTTCTACAAGAACTCATAAACAGATCAGTGAAAAACTACTCAGTACCTCAATCCAGGACCACATGAATTACAGCAGGTTTTCTTTTTTTAAAGATTTTATTTATTTGACAGAGAGAGATAGCGAGAGCAAGAACACAAGCAGGGGGAGTGGGAGAGGGAGAAGCAGTCTTCCCTGCAAGCAGGGAGCCTGATGTGGGGCTTGATCCCAGGACCCCGGCATTATGACCTGAGCCGAAGGCAGACGCTTAATGACTGAGCCACCCAGGCGCCCCAGAGCAGGTTTTAATAATAAGTGCAGGAATGGGGTTCCTGGGTGGCTCAGTCAGTTAAGCGTCTGCCTTTGGCTCAGGTCATGATTGATCCTGGGGTCCTGGGATCAAGCCCGGTGTCAGGTTCCCTGCTCAGCGGGGAGTCTGCTTCTCCCTCTCCCTCTGCCCCTCCCCACCAGCCCCCCACCTCACTCATGCTCGCTCTTTCTCTCTCTCTCAAATATATAAATAAAATCTTTTTTAAAAGTAAGTGCAGGAGGATTTTAATGCCCTAGGAACAAGTATTGCTCAGTTTTCTCATCTAAAAAATGCTAAAAGGTTGACTTAAATTCAAAATGCACAGACAACTGTCATTTGGTGTGGAGCCCTAAGTCTTCAGAAGGGTTTCAAGACCATAAAATAGTCTGAGATTAAACTGTAACTTACCATGGAGATCTTGGCTTATCCTTAACGACTGTGAAGTAAAAAACTCACAGGCATTTCATTTACTTAAAGATCTACTCACTGAGCACTTATTAGCCATTCTGACACTGTGCTAAATTGTGTAGATACGGCAGTGAACAAGACAAGACTAGTTTCTTCCCTCAAGAGCTTATTTTCATTACTATTAACTAAACTCTGAGATTATTCAATAATATTTTTATTCATACTTTTATTTCTTGGGAGGTTTTTTTTTTTTTTTTGTCTAACCAAAGCATATAGTAACTCTGCTTTTCCAGACACATTTTCAAGCAATGGCCTCAGCATCCTCAAAAAAAGCCACTCATGCAAGTGATCTGGTATCCAGATGTATCAGTGTGTGTGTGTGCGCGCACGCGCGTGCGGTGTGGTGTGGTGTGGTGCGGTGTGGTGTGGTGCGGTGTGGCTAATTTCCTCAAGATTAAGGAAAGCCTCCTCTTTCAAAAATAGAATGGATTACCTAACTTTTACACCACCTAACAAATGTATATGCACACTGGTAAAGCTCAGGAGGAAGCTAATGTCTGTTAGCCCAGAAATAAATTAGCATGCAGCTAACATCAGAGGAGGCAGGAACACTCACTACAAGTGTGAACACATATTTGATTACAGGACTGTGTCTTTCCTACGGCTGACCTTATAAATTAAACAGTGTAAATCTCAAGGAAGTGTTTTCTGAACATTTAGATTCATTGTGAACATTAGGATGCCCTTCAAATTAACATCGAACATTATTAGCCTATTGCTGGACATGAACTGCTTCGTTACTGGTGACTGACAACACACACACACTCACACGGACACACAACTCCTAAAAAGAATGGGAGGAACTGTTCAAACTCTTGCGATGGGAAAATTAAAATCTGTTTAAGAAACTGTTTAAAATCTTGGAATGGGAAGATTTTTAAACTAGGATACTGAGTCTACAGAGGAAAAAACATTTAAAAATAGTAAATAAAGCTCTTTGCTTTGATGCTTAGAGGCACAACAACAAGAAAGCACCCACTGAACACTAAGTAACATCTGAACGTGCTGTATTACCAGGATTTTGCTAAACAAATTCCCCTCATATGGCCAAGTCTCAGGTTAAATGCTCCTTCCTCAGGGAGGCTCCTTCCTCAGGTTAAATGCTCCTCATCTACCATATTGGGCTTTGTGGTCATTCTATTCAAACACAGGGGTCTCTACTTCATCTGTTGTGACACTTGTACTCATAATGATCCACTAATGACTTCCCTACTAAACTGTAAGTTCCATGTGGGCGCAGACTAGGTTTGTCTTGTGTCCTCCTTTATCATCAATGCCTGGCACAATGTGTATTTTTGGAGCTAATTCATTAAGGAATTAATGTATAAATGAAATAAAGAGATGTATCCTAGACCCATCTTTAGAAAATGTGAAAGACTGGGGTGCCTGGGTGGCCCAGTCGGTTAAGCGACTGCCTTCGGCTGGAGTCACGATCACAGGGTCTTGGGATCGAGTCCCACATCAGGCTTCTTGCTCAGCGGGGAGCCTGCTTCTCCCTCTCCCTCTGCCGCTCTCCCTGCCTGTGCTCTCTCTCTCTTTCTGTCAAATAAATAAATAAAATCTTTAAAAAAAAAAGAAAATATGAAAGATTAACTGGGAAAAGTAACATTTAAAAAGAGAATAGGATGAAAGTGAAAAAAAAAACATGAATGTATCTTATATCTCTGCTTATGGATCTATAATAACTGTGGCTTTACCCACTCAGAGGAGTGAGCATAGAGAAATTCAAAGTCACACCTCTTGCAGAATTCTCACCTTCAGATTACTGTTTCTTTGAGAAATGAGGATGTTGCTCAAATTTTTTTTTTAAAGCCAGAAGAATGTCCAATCTCATTTTAAAAGAAAAATGAGCAACCTGTCCTCAAGCTGATTGCTTCCCAGCTGGAATAGAGAAGAGAACACATGACAATGGCACCTTTCATTTGGGAGCGGCCCCATCAAAAACGATGGGATGCGGAGCCACCTGGCAAGGACAAATCCATGAATTGTGGTAAGTGAGTGACCTCATCAGCATTACCGTCATCACCGCAAATTGTAAAAGACTGCCCCGCAAACGGCAGAGAACGGGTATGAAGAATAAGAGTAAATGGTCTGAAACAAGTGACCATATTAAAATCCATGGTTACCACCTCGATAAATACATAATCTGCAGTTTTATGAACGGTCTTTTATGTTTGCTTGTCCCGTAACTTCCCCAAGTCATCACAATCATTCCCGACGATTCTGGGATCAGCCCTCTGGATTCTTTGGATCATTTTCTTTGACATCGCTCCTCCCCGCCCCCGCCAATGGCTTACCTGTAGTGTCGGGAAATCTCTTCTTCCACCTGGGTAATGAAATCACATTTGGTGCATGAGTGTTCTTTGCCCTCCTTGACAGCCGGCTGCCCATCCGATCCTTGCAGGTGGTTGGCTTCCTGTTTGACCTCTGAAGCTTGGGACTCATGCACACTCTCGTAGTGGAAGAGGAGGACATCTACGTCAGGGGTGGAGAACACACACTGGTGGCACTGGTGTTTGACTCGCGAGCTTCCGGCTGCCCCCGGAGACAAGTGCAAAAGCAAGAGTGCACAGTGGGAACAATTACTTTTTCTACAAGCAAATGGGTAAGTAATTTCTCCAAGGTGCTTTTCTGGGCTGCAAAGGCCTCTGGGACAGAAGGGACAGTGCTTAATGGTACATTTATGGATGTTATGGAGCTGCTGATAGTGACGGAGGAGTGGCCCCACTACAATGACGTCAGGGCCGTGGCTTTTGGAGTATCTAAAGTCACAGAACTGACAATTATAGCTCGTTACCATATTATCCTCTGCTCCCTTGCTGGAGAAGTCCTTCTTTTTAGCCCCACTAGAGCCCTTGTCTGCCTTGGCCATTGGCTCCCCTTCTGCACTTTTGGCTAGATCATTCTGATTAATGACAGAGCCCCTGGAAAGCTTATCATTCAACTCTGGATTAAGGCCGCCTGACTGCGCTCCTCCGTGCTGTTTGCCATAATGTTCTAGCAGTTTAAGCGAGCTAGATGACTCACAGCTGAAACTACAAAATTTACACCAGTAGTAACTGGTGGCCTCTGTACCATTTTGTCTCGAGGAATCGAGGGGCTTGATGGGCACTGAGTAGCCAACAGGAGTGTCATCTCCTGTCTTGACCGTGATCTTGTCCTGCCACTTTCCCAAGTCTCCAGAATCACTGGACCGAAGTGCAGGGATGGATTTGTTAGAGTTTTTCTCTGAAGGTTTCGCACCCTCAGAGGAGGGGAGAGAAGCTTTGATTTTGTTCGGGTGCGTCTGAAGAAAATGTTGTTCTAGTTCAGTTGAGGAGTTGCCCATGTAAGTGAAATTGCAGAATTTGCAGCGGAAGTACTTGGTGTTTCCCTGGCAATCTGGAGTTTTCCGTCCGATGCCAATGAATGTTCCACCCGAAGTGACCTGGTACAGAAGAGATGGATGTTACTTCAAAGGTATCGTTAATTTCGTGCTCTCTGTAGGAGGGAGGAGGGGATATTGCCAAGTATTCCACATCAAAAAATACAATAGTACTTCTGCTTATTATGAAATCACTTGAATAATCAGAGCCAAAGAAATGCACTCTTCATGTCTCAATAGCTACTCTTTGAGAGGCTCATTATGCTAAACATCTTTGGCCAAAGTAACAGATAAAGATAAGTAATAAGAGGACTATAACTAATTCAATGGATTTAATAAATACTTTTCTTAAAAAGCCAAGAAAACGATTTTCAAGTAAGCAGGTTTTACTACGGTCTCCTTCAAACCACATGCTTGCAGAAGTATCCAAATCACAGTGGATTTCTTCTCATGAAGTTAAGGGTTGCTGTCAAAACTAGAGGCAGTTGCTTAGAGATTACTCAATGCAGACGTTTCTCCAAGGAAATCCTCTGTTCAGTTCCTATAGCAATGAAGCTTTGGGCAAAGATGAAGTCTACCTTTTGGGTAAAATAAAGGTGCTAAAATGACCACACAAAATGCCTTATGATTAAAGCCCAGGCACTCTTAGACCAAAAATGAAATGAATGCGGTGGACCTTTAAACCAAAAATGAAATGAATACGGTGGACCTGAAGTCTTGGTGAAAAAGGTCTAACGTAAAAAGTTTAAAATGTTTCCCAACCTAGGATAAAGGAAAAGAAGAAAACCTTCCAGGGCCTCATCTGATCAAGGCTCTGTCTCAGTGGGTCATGGGGATGTTCAAAGGCCAAAATAAAATTGTCCCACGACAAAAATGATCACAGCTCTCCTTTCTACCCAAAATTATAGAACTGTACAGCATTAGGGCAATGAAGTCATTCAAAAGTCACTTTATATAAAATCCTTCCTCCGTGTGCCCTGCAAAGGGCAGCTGAACTAAGCGCCACTGCTGAGTAACCAAAATTCCTGGTTTAAAACAGAGTTTTTGATAGAAATGCTCCAAAAAAGGAGAGATTTCCTCTTCTAACTATCAGAGAATATCTCAGTTTTTCTAGCTACCAGATGTAATAGATTAAGCACGTGACATAATCATGTTCTGCCTTCTTCAACAGCTGCTCAAAAGTGACATGCGTGATCACTGCTCATATCCAAATCACTCCATGAGGAAAGTCTCAAGCATCTCAAAAATCATTTAAGAAGTTCTACTTAATATGCAAATAATATTCCTTTAGCACGCTGAGAAACACGCTTGCACCTCTATTGTACAGGACTGAGAATGCAGTCCATTCTGCCACTTAAAGAGAGGTTGTGAGATTGATCAAAAGATTAAACCTGTCTGGCCAAGAATTATTCAGCTGGGGCCACCCCTACATTTGTTTCCAATATTACAGTTCCCGGAAATGTGCATGATCACAGAAACAGCTCAACACTTACTGTACATTAAGGTAATAATTTACAAACGTCTCCTACAGCCTTTAATCGAAGGATGACAATGTTTCACTTTGGGTGATGTCTACATCCACCATGGCAAGCACACAGACTCCCATCTGTCCGCAACAGCCAGGCATCATCTAACCAGAAGGGGAAGAAGGGGGCACCCTCCCAGCCAGCAGCCTGGCCATTGGCTGTGAGAGAGATGTCAAAGCCAGACCGCACGAGGATACAGCCAATATACCCTTCTAATCTAGCATTTCAGTAACTAGAACAACTAAAATGTGCCCTGGAATGTCATCACATTGCAAAATCCCTCCATCTATTTCCCAGTTCAATAGTGGTGAGGAGGAACCTTGTTTCCAAAAACAAAACAAAGCATTTCAGTGGGATTCCATCAACTCTGGTAACTTTGTTCAGGAACTTCAACTTGAATCAAAAGGGGCAAATGCAGAAGTATGCCCTTCTTCTCTCATGTGAGTAAAACCAGCAAACCAAAATTTTCTTGCTTTAGCTACCATACTGCTTCAGAGTTGTCGATTTTCCTAACATAAAATGATTTTAACTTCTGCTTGTAAACAGGGATTCCTGAGAAACCACAACACATCATCACTGTATCTTTGATTTTGCAATCTCCAAGCCACATATTCCATGTCTACCCTGAAAGGGCTGAACAAGGAGCACTTAGAGGCCTAAGGAATCCCTAAACATAGGATGTTGAAGTGAATCAAAGTTACTACTACGCATCACAGCATCCCTTCCAGTATTTGACAAAAACTTTAAAAATAAAAATGAAAAAATCCAGGCTAACAATGACTACTATCAGGTGAAGAGACCGTGAAAGAAAGGCCGTGTGGTAAACAGACAAACAAAAAAAACCCCAAAACTTCCAGTATCGCATTTTGGTTTAGGATTAACTAAATTACCGTGAAAACCTCATTAAATCTTTTAAGTTGGTGGTATTTGTGTGTCTACAGGTCGTGTTTTTTTACCCAGGAAAAACCAGCCAGCTCCATTATTATTTAAGATGCTCTTTCAAAACCATCCAAGCAAGCAAACAAAAACACAAGCATCTCATTTAATGACAAGAACAATATATTGACATTTCTATAAGGTTATCTATTTGTCTTCTTGGTAAATAGCAGTAAATCATATTAGTTTTTATATTACTTAAAGCTAGTATAACTAGCTTAAAGCTAGTTTTATATTACTTAAAGCTAGTATAGCCATTATAAAAATATGTAAAAAATTATTAAAAGCCAACTTTGGGAAACATTGTTACTTAGTGTTCTATTCCTTTGCTCTCTCAAAAAGATTTAAAGGCTACCCTTGTGGCCATTTTTATACTTTCTTTGTGAGAGATGGACATTTAAGTCATAGTGAAATAAACTGATGCATATCATTTAAATGCCATTCTAAAATAAAACATAATTTATTATTTTAGGAGACCATACCTAAGACTACTGACCATATTCATTGTATTTGCATGATCCATAAACGTTAACTTAAAACAATTCTTTCATAGGTTAAATACAAATACACAGCATCAACAGTTAACACAAAATAAGTGTTTGCAACAACAGTTTCTTGACTCTTATTGCCAGGAAACAGCACCTACACATGCAGAGAATTATTTCAAACTTTTCAAATGGTCGAACCCAGCAAGGAGTAGAAAAAAATTCCCTCGCTATGACTAGACTGAAAAAAGAGATCACAGAATAAACAGTTTGAGTTTCAATCTTTTTTTCTTTTGCTAACCAGAATTATAATTACAACTTGTTAATCCAGCAGTTCCTCTGACATGGGTATGCATATTTGAAAATTTCTATTAAACTGTAAATTATGTTTGGACCAAAAATTACACCTATTCGTTCATCCAATTAGTAGCCACTGAGTATTTAGTTTGTGCCAATCTCTGGAATAGATACTGGAATACAACAGTGAGCAAGCTAGACCACATCTCTGCCTTTAAATTACTTATATTTGAAGATCGAGATTTGTAGATAATAGTATTAATCTTTACTTGGATTTGTTTGCTCCCGAGGGAAGTTCCAGAAGTTAAAGTCTGTGCAAAGACACATTATTTAACCCCCTGGCACCTCAATCTCCTCATCCTTATGGATATAAATAACAGTGTACACCTTGCCAACTTACAGGATTATTGTGAGGATCAAGGGGAAGAACGTAGCTGAAACTGATTTGTAAACTCAAGATCGTGCTGTTCAATAGAACTTTCTGAGATGATGGAAATATTCTGCAGTCCACCCTGTCCAAGAGGGTAGCTCGGAGCCACATGTGGCTACTGAACAACTGAAATAGGGCTAGTGCAACTGAGGAACTGATTTAAGTAATTTCTGTTGATTTTTCATTAATTTAATTTTAATTAACTGAAATTTAAATAGCCACATGGAACTAGTGTATGCCATGTTAGTCAGCATATTGTAAGAGTACTATACACATGAATGGGATCATTATTCAATAAAACTGGACTATCTAATTTAATTTGTCCTGCTAATGGGGTGAAAAGGCTAAATAGTGGGAACATGGTGAAGTCATTCATTGACAAACTCATAAACTTGTCACTCCTAGTGTTCTTAGCTGTATATGAAAAGGTTCGATTCTGTTGTTACTAAGCTAATGCTTCTGTTTGACTTCCTTCTTGGACTGAAGGAATGATATTTTATTCATCCTTGGAAGTCAGCAGGGGCTCAATATACTTGGTTTGAATGAATGAAGTTACTGTGGTAGATGTGGGCACAGATGAAAATTTGTCACCAAGGCCCCTGAGTTACCTGGGATGAGAACACAACTGTAATTCACACCCCCCTTATTGACTCAACTGGACATATTTGAGCTTCTTCAAAAAATTGAACAAAATGCATCTTTCACCCAAAAACCAGCGACTATGGAGCCATTTGCTTGTGAATTATAGTTAAACAGAAACACCAGACTTACCTGTTAAAGGCATGAAAAAGAACAGATTTGAAGTCATTTTTCACTGATTGAAGACTGTGATGGCTTTTTATTCCATTTTAAACTTAGTTTAAAAAACTACTCCTTCCATGTAAGTATGTATGTTTCATGGCCTTTGTTTCTTATTTATTTACATACGTCTTTTCACAAAAATGTTTCTCTGTAGAAGTTAGAAATATAAAGGGCTGGCTTTTTGCAAGGTCTTTAACCTTAATTCATTTACTTCCTTCTAATAATACGGAACAAAAACTGGTAAGAGTAATATCTAAAAGAATATGTCAAAGGAAAATATTTTTTTGAAGCCTCAGAACTCTTGAAATGACACTTCAGGACATGTACTTCTTGTCAGGGGAACAAAAAGGGTTGTTTGAACTAAATACAAACTCTTCCTCAGATGTGGTTCATTTTCAAGTACTATAATTGATAGCAACAGAGACAATTAGGAGGGTACTAATTTAAGGGGACTTGAGGTTATGGGCTGATAGTCAAAACAGTAAAACCTTCACTTAATAAAAAGCTAAGTTGCTAAAAATCACTGCTCAAAGACTGAAGTTACAAATAGCTTGAAGAAATCTGTCAGGGCCGATCTCGGCTGAAAACAACTAGTCAGAATCAATGTGTTAATCCACATAGGGAATGTTTCTGCACTGTACAGTGCTTCAAAAAAAAAACAGTGTGGCATGCAGAGTGTGCCGCAGTGATGGACCTTTGGTGGAGACAAATTGTTAGACAGTTCAATAACCTATCTAATCGGACGGTGATCTTCTTAGTCTCATGCTACCACACCCTATTCCTGGCTTTCCTGGAGTCACCACAGTTATTCCTGTAAACACTCTTTTCCACAAAATAAGTAACAAATCCAATAAAAAATTTGAATAATAAGAGCCAACCAATTTTTTTTTTGTGGGGGAACCAAAACTTTATATAAGGGGTGATTTTAAGGGTAAAGTCCTGCATATTTTAAATTATGTACATTTTTATTATCAGCTTTTGGATTACAGCCATCAACAGTCTACCCAACTGGTTTTCTCACTTCACTCGGCATAAAACTGACCTAAGTCTCTACAATTACTTGGTATTTGGGCTGACAGAATACCAATAAATCTTAAAGTCAGTCTCAAGAATTTGGAAAAAACAATGTTCCACAGGGAAAAATGCAAAACAAAAAAGAAAATGCAAGGCAAGTGGATTATAAAGCTGAGTGCATGATCCACAGAACTTGTCTCCTGCATCTGACCCAACTTTGCCACTGGCTCAGGATGGAGAGAGATAAGAATTGAGTGTTTGTTCTAAAGAGTGTCTTAAATGGGAAAAACACGAGAGTGGAATCACTGTGTTACATCCTTCCTCTAGGGAAGGGTGCTTTGTTGCATGCCTACTATGTGCCAAACACAGATGATCCACAGAGAAGTGATAGAGCCCAAAACCCCAGCACGTCTGTGGTCTGGGGCAGAAAGCTCACAAGCAAATAGATGACAATAGCGGAGGGTGTGCTTCTGCTGAGAGAGGTACCAAGTTCCATGACAACACAGAGGAAGAGAACCTACGCCCCAGTGAAAGGTCAGCAAAGGCTTCCAGAAGGAGGTGACAACCAAGCTGTGGACTCACGAGTTGGCACTGGACCAGATCCTCAAAAGCAGTGACTATGGAAAGGCTTTTCGGGTGCAGGAAACAAAGCGAATAAAGCACAAGACAGTGAAACAGTGCAAGTTGCTCTCGGGAAATGTGAAGGGAGACTGGGGGTGAGAGAGAATTTGGAATAGTGATGTCTTATTGGAGAGAGAGAGTTCTACTGAATTATACAAGGATAATTAAAATGATACACATTTTATAGAAAGTAGACCTATCCTTCCTACAAAACGTAGGGTGGTAGCTCTATAAGCAGAATTTTTAACAAATAAAGGAAGGAAGGGAGGGAGGATGAAATGGAAGAAGGGAAGGAGAGGAGGAGGAAGGAGGGAGAAAAGAGAGAAAGGAAAAGAAAGGACAGGAGAGGAGGGGTGGAGGAGGGGGGCTGGGCAGCAAGAGCAGAAGAGAAAGGAAAAGAAGAGAACAGAAGGGATCAGAAAGAGAAAAGAAGTAACTAAAGAAACCACTAAGAATTTGCTAAGTAAACATGAAGGGTGGGGGTGATAAAAGCATCAAGCAGGGAAGACTGAAGCAAACTACTCAATTGTTTGTGGGGAGACACACACATCAGAAAGAAATCCAGGGTAACCGTGGCATTTCCAGCCTCGCCAACTTGGAAATGGGAATAGAGAACAAAGGAGAGGGGTAAACATTAGGGAAGGAGCTAACAACTTGGGCTTTATGCACGTTGACTTTGAGGTGCCAGTGGAACATCAAGGTGGAGCCACCTATCAGCTGGAAAAACAGGTCTTAGAACAAACCACTGTTTACTATAAGATCCCCGAATATATATTGTTACTGGACTCATGAAAGAATTCGGGTGCTCTTTAATCTGACATCAGCGGGTCATCTAAGTATTAAAGGGGAAGTGGGAGACAAGTGAAGTATTTCTCAAGTCCCTCCCTGCAGCCCTACCCCTCACGTTCAGAATCCAGGGAGACCATACAGCTCTGACCTCGGTCAGGGTATGCAAGTACATGTCAATGAGACACTCTAAAGGCGTTCTGATGTCTTCTCTCCCATTCCTGTACTTCCTCGCAGGCAAAGAATAAAAGTTTAATTACAAAGCCAGGGAGAACATAAATGGGAGCCGGATGCATCTACTTAATATTTAACCTTCATAGAAAAACCAACCCTTAGATTGTGCCTAGTAACCGGAAGAGAAAAATACAACTCTCTGGCCATATATTAAATCATAAATCCCTAAAACAAAGTCCTCCAAATGAGGGGAATATGAACAAAATCAAATATGTGGATAAAATGTGGCTTCGTTTCGGGATAAAACAATGCCTTCTTAATTGATTAAATCAAAATCTGGCCCTTCCTCACTTTATCAGAACGACTTTCAGTAGCAAAAGTACCAGTGAAAATGGATCACAGTAATTAAAAATAGAAAAATGAGCAAAGTTAATTTTCTTTTCAATGATTTCAATTCTGAGCCTGGTAAAAGTTCAAATAAGGCAGCATTACACTGCAGGGATTGGACGAGAGATAACCTCAAAGAAATCAGTGAGGTCCCCAAATTCAGTGAGATTCACAGAGTATGCATCAGAGACCCCGTGTACCAGCTTTGTATGTCCTCCCTTACGTACAGTTGGCCCATCTTCCAATGCTTTTGTAGTTGAAGTAAACTCAAGTCTTGTATTTGGGAAGGTCATACGTCATAGTGGTTTTGTAGACAGGGCTCTGAGCCCGTTTAGGCTATGCAGTACATGCAAATGAGAAGCTTTAAAGGCATTCTGCTGTCTTCTCTGCCTCACACCCATTCCTGTACTTACAGGCAAGCATCCCATTAACCCCTTGCACAACTCTGTGACCTTGGACAGGTTATTTCAATTCCTCTATGCCTGCTTCCTCATTTAAAAAAAAGATGGACATAATAGTAATGTCTACCTCAAGGGTTTTTATGAAGAGAAGTTAACTAGTACACGTACAGAGCTTAGCTCTACCTATGCACATAGGAAATCCTTAATAAATATTAGCTGCTATCAGAAGTGAATCCAAAATTGGAAGAAAATCCCAAAAGACATGTACAATTTTGATTATATAAGCTACAGATGAAAAATAGTAGGGATCAAATTACAAGTAATACAGAAAAATAAATTTTACATTTGACTTCCAATTTAAATAAAGGTCTTTTCTGATATTCTGAAAATGCCCAACATTTACTTCAAACTTTAAAACCATATGATGAAGAAACCAAGAGGTCGGTGGTCTAATGATTCTCAGAAACAGACTCCATGAAGGAAATCAGAAAATGAAAGGGAACTGCTCCCTCCAAACTTTCCTGGGGTGAGACACTGCTTATGGATCCATGTTTCCAACAGCTGCATGTATGCTGTAATTATAATGACCCAAGAAACAGAATGCACTGACTAATCCACTGACTTGATATGGTTAGCAGGGCAGGCCATTTGAGGATAATTTTTTTAGCTTTTTAAAACATTTTTATTAAGAGTTAAGTAATGTTAAATTTGATTATATGCACTAATAACCATGATTTCTTCTTCTAAACATTCTGCCTAGAGAGAGATACGGATATTCAAGAAAGTGATACATGTTCTTTAAAGGATAGCAGGTAAGCCAAAAATTAGAGAGAGGTCAACATTTATCACACTGACCCTCATGGAGCAACAACAGATGGAGACTTAACCAACAGGCAGGCAGTGAAGATGGTCAAACTATTCTACTCCACTGGGGTGGGTAACACTGTCCAGCTGGGTCATCTCCATGATGAACATGACCGACCTGGTAAATGCCAGAACTTTGCTTTGCTTGATGGCCTTAGGGTGAGCATATGTTTTATTTTGCACACTTTATTACCTGTTAAAGAGACACAGACCTGAAAGCTGGTATGGCTTCATATGACAAACATTCTGTACTCTATAGACAGTCTGAAGTGATTAAAGTCTCATTCACTAGTTGTCCTAAAGTGCAATTGTTCTCCACTCAGAAAAACAAAGAAACAGAACCTGCTAAGATCTACAACTTCCCTCCTCCTCCAGATCAAAGGAAACTCCAAGGCAAAAAAATAAATATTTGGAAGTAAAATTCAGGAAAAGTCAAAATAAACCAAAATGAGATTAATGTTCTCTGATTTTTTTTTTCCCCCCAGACCAAGCTGTTAACCCCCTGTTCAATTGAATGTACTGGCATATGTTAAGGATCTATAAAGCTCATAAGAGTTAAATATGTTGAAAATACAAATACAAAGGATGACTTCCTATCTCTAAAATCTGTTCTTCCTGCTCCTAACGTGACACATTGTGCAACTCCGATAAAAATATTTACAGAACAGAAATGTAATGCTCCCAGCTCAAACACAAGACAGTAACTGGTAAGTGAATAGTGAGATTTGTCTATTAACCTTCAAATTTCATGAAAGGCCAAAATAAATTTAAGAGCTGGAATCCCATAGCTATGGGAGTCCTGAATAATGCCGAGTGACAGAAAAGGTATACTAATATGGAAAGGCGACATGGACATCGTGAGCATTTATAAACGTGGTATACGTTAAACACTTTCCCGTGGGAAGCACATCTTGACAGGGCTCCGACTTTTATAACCTGATCTAAGGGCTCAGAGCTCCCCCATAAAGATGACGCAAATGCCCTAATGCACAGCACATTAAGGCCTAATGAAACAGCAAGGTTGGTGTTTAACAACTCAGGCCTCCATTCAGCAATGCTTTAAATATAAGCATAATAAAGCAGATTAAAAAGAAAGAAGCTGTAATTACTTTTTGAAGAGCTCAACCTCTCGTCCTATTATTGGTCTATACGTGAGCCTCAAAGTCTGCATACTGGCAATAAAAATTACATGAAGGGCTTCCCAATCATGTCACATCTATTATTTTTAAAAATGTAAGCATAACAATTGATAAAACATGCAGATCACATTTAAAAATTGAGAAACTAACATCCCGGTAGAGTCAAATAGCTCTAAGCTAGCCATGGTATCTTTTCTTGTTTTTCTTGCTAAAGAATTGACATCCTTCTGATTTCAGGGCTGGGCATGCTACCTCAAGGTATGATGGGGGGGTGGGGGGGGTTGAGTTCAACACACAGGGAAGGAACACTGTCCTGGTTTTATGATGACCCCTTTAAAGTGACCTCCATTATCCAACTGGGGCTCTATCTAACTCTGTAGTATAAAGAAACCTTGTTATTTGACACTATTTTTTTAGAAATACCTAATTCTTTGACTTCCTTATTTGTAATAAAATTTACACAGAAGTGAATATTGTCAGCACAAGTATGTCTAAACTTCCAATTATTCCCACAAATACATGTCAAATAATCTGGACTTGGAACTGGAAATCTTAACATTTGTTTAAATTATTTCTTTTTCCCAACTGTCTATCTCATGTTTGTAACCAAGTCAGTTCAAATTATTTAAAACCATCCATGTCGAACCAAAATACAGATCAAAGCCACAGAGTTCTTAAGTCCTCTCCTTCTGGCTTCTGTTCCTTCTTTCTTGGCCTAAAATGTCATAAATCTATCATTAACCAACAACTGTCCTGAATGTTTAAAAAAAAAAAAAAAGCCAGTTTAATTGAAAAAGATTAATGAATTGGTCATCTAATACTTCAATTAGCTTAAATTACAGATTTATATAAATAATTCCTGAAATAGTCTGACTGATTACTGGGCTGTAATACTCATATTTACCAACATCATTTTATCAGAATACACACAGCCATTAACTTCCTACAAATCTCTGACAGAACCGCGTTAAAGAAATTCTATAGTCAGCATTTTCTCCTGCACAGCCTTTAGTCCCCACACAGTTCAAGAGCCAAGGAAAGAAAGCTCTCACATGGCATTTCAGCACAAACATGTGTGGGTAAAAAGGGGAATTTCAGATGTGCTTTTATTCAGCTTATGCATACAGGGAAGCCGCTCACCATTTATTTCAGCATAAAAATATTAATAAGTTACTTATCTTCAGACATATTTCTGCACCAACATCTAGTGTATGGGCAAAATACTTAAGATCAGCATTTGGCCCAAAAGTATCTTTAATGCTCTATTCCTAAATCGAACAAAGTTAACTCTCTTTAGGCTCGTTTCTAGATCCAATTGTTTCTTCGAAATAATCATCTGCTTTTTTCCACAGACTGCTTTTTTCTATTTTTAGCCCTATTATATCTCTGAAAAAAAAAATTGATCTTAACAAGATTATCTTCCTGCTTGCTTTTTCCTACCACTTTCTGTCTTCTTTACTACAGCACTTGGTAGACAGCATAGTCTAGGATCAGCTGTTTTATTTCTCCTTCTATTAGTTCAAACTCAGAGAGCTCACACATCTGTTTTATTTCTAAAATCTCTGCCCAGGAAAAGTGTCCAGCTCATTCTACCCAAACATAAACTTTACTATAAATAACTAAGAACCTAACAAATAACTGTTTGGGGGAAATGGAAGTGTGTTTAAAAAATCTGAATTCTTCCAAATCATCGGCCTCAGTAATCTCGATTTCAGAGCCTTCCTGACAGCGCAGATCAGCTTCCCTCAGAAGTTGTCCCCAGAGTGAACAAACTGAAACTCCTGCCGGAAATCCAGGTATTAACATCATATTACTTGCTAATTATAAAACACCATTTCACATACTGACATTATTCACTTCTAGCCCTTTTATCTAAAACACGTATTTGCGTTCCAATCATGGTTTGACAGCAGAGTGTATCTGACATAAGACAGTGAAATGATCTTTAATAAGACAGCAGTTCAAAGCATGCAGCTTTCATGCATAATAACTATGTTGGCTTAATCTGCTGCTCCACAGAAATAATTCTATTTGTGGAAATTCACAAAGTAAGACGGAATTTTTAAGAGAGGTCTACAAAGATGAAACTGGCTTTTTAAGAGTTCTTTCTATCTCCCTTAAAGTGATAAGATTGCTGTTCTGACATTTTTAAAGGCTTGGAAATTTCTCTTCTGATTCTTTTTACAAGGACTGCAAAATATGTTCCCTACCTGTTATTTACAATTCCTTTGCCTGCCTTTCTTAATTGGCACCAGGTCAATAGAGAGGTCTAGAGCAAATGTGCCAGAGCTATTGAGTTGATCAAAATGACTGATATTTTAAGGGATTGAGGAGGTCAAGTAAGAATGATGTAATTTCATTAGTTCCCTGGTACTTCTTCTAATCATTCCTAAAGAAGGTTAATATTACACCTAATATGTTTTGAAATCCACTGGCCGAATAATGCAATAAAAATCTACAGACTAAAACAGAAACTAATACACTTTCTCAAGCTGACCATGAGTTTCGACTATGCTAAAATTGCCAAAATGAAACGAATACATTTCTTTAGAGTCAGTTCTGCATTTCATTCTATTTGAAATGGTAGATTTTTTTTTCATTTCACATATGCCATAAACTAAAGACAGAAGAGTAGATCAAAAAGGTATGCCACTTTTAATAAAACCAGAAATCTAAATTACTGCTAAATGCTTTCATAAATTACTATTTTCCTTAAATGCAGAAAAGAATGCTTTATTGTCCCTATAATCAATGTAAACTTTTATTTCCAAATTTTCATTTGCAATTATGTTCCTTTTTCTGGAGTATACCTCTGCAACTGTCAATATGACCCAAATCTAGTCCAACTGGATTGACATTGAGTATAAAAACCAAATCCTAATGCCAGACACAGGGAAGATCCTCATTGAAGGAAAGATGATAGTGAAAGATTTCTAATCCAAAACTAGAACAAAGCATAAACTACCATCATGTGGAACCATAAAGATTAGTGGCATTTTTGGAAGACTGGGAAAACATCAAATTACCATGAAATATTTCCAGAAATACGAAGCCTAGCTAATCCCATGAAAAGACTTTTCCCAACCTAATAGAAATATTGAGATTATTTTCCATGATAAGAGATGAAAGACACCTCTGGATACACATTTGCCTAAAACAGCTATGGAATGTGTCCATCTGTCCTGCTGAATCTAGCAGGCCACCCCTTTGGTATCGGGAGCTTGATTTTAACACACGTGTACGAATTCACATTTCATTACTACTCGCTTTTTCTGTAAGAAGAGATAACAGCACAGAGCACCAACCTGCACATCGTAGGTCCCATTTAGTAAAACAGGCCTTGAAGAATTGATGTCCTGAAGCACACCAGAGAGCACGGAACGGTTGACCTTCTGGAAGTCTTTGGAATGGCTGAACTGCACCATGTTGTGAAGGGCCAAGATTTTGCTGTCCAGCTCAGCATCCTGCCTGGTGCGGTTATGCAGTCCTAAGTGATACTTTCGGAAGTGCTTAATCAGATCTGTGGGGTCATTGCCATAGTAACCATATCCACAGATATTGCATTTAAAGTCCTGAAGCTCTGGAGACAGAGGTGCCGGGTCTGGGTTGTCATTTACCAGTAAGTCAGTTTTGGATTTATTCAGTCTTACACCCCCATCTGAAGGCACTTGTGGGTTTTTTGAGGCCACTGAAACTGGGCTTGAGCCTTGACAATTGGCTTGACCACTCTGCGCTTGCCCTGTTTCCTCGGTAGCCTTTGGTGACATCTTATGATCTTCCTTTGTCTCCAATGAGTCCCCTGATGGGGTGCAGGCCATATCTTGAGGGTCATCTGCCTCTGCTCTTTGAGGAGACTTCAAGGGCTCACAGACTCCCCCAGCAGCTGGAGATGAGAAAGCCAACATATTTCTATCTGTCACCTCATCATGTGGATGCGAGGGAAGGTTTCCTCCTTTACTGGGGCTTTCATAATTGAAGCCAGCCTTCTCGCTCAGGACTGAGCTTTTTAAGCCCTTCTTGATGCTAGAGGATGGATCTTGGCCATGCAAGCTATGTTCCTCCTTATTATTCAGTTCTGCTGCATCACTCTGATCCGTATTTTCTGACATCTGATCTGCAGAAAATTCTTTGTTCTTTCCAGATACCTTGCTTTCTGTACCTATAGGCTCCAGGGTCTGGCCCTCGCCTTCGCTAGCAACGTTTCTCAGAGGGGGGTTCTTTTTCCGGACCATATCTGTAAAAATGCAAGGAAAAGGACATGCAAGGTTATCTGAAGCTGCAGATATGTGATCTAATTTAGAGCATTTTACTTATTCTATTCAAGGCTTTATAAGGTGCATATAAAAAAACTTCCTCTAGGAAAAAAGTGTTTTAAAAATAGCAAAAAACGGAGACTAAAGCAAATATTTACACTTAGAATTATTTTTGTCATAGAGTGGCTCATTTACTATTTTTAAATGGTTTTATGAATACCAAGATATTGATTATTACTAGCTCTATTTTTCCTATTATTCTTGTCTGCCAAACATTTTTTGCTCACTTTCTTCGGTTATAGTTGATTATGCTTATTTATAAACCTTATATATTATATATACACATACTATGTTTATAAAATAGATATACATGTTTATGTTTACAGAATATATATTACATGTTTATTTATATGCTACGTATATATGTATATAAACAACATAAATTGGAACTCAATATTGTTACACACTGTGCAACCAAGATATAAATATAGTTTCAACCAAAATATCCTCATAGTCAAGAGACAGAAACAGCATGTTATAAACAATGTGAAAACTGCCCTATTACTTTCAGGAATGAAGGGTAACAAATGTTTCATCTCTGTCCTACTGATAAATCTCTTTAAGCCCCATTTGGAGACCTTGCCTGAAAGTCAGGAGGAGGACCTGGGACACATCAGAGGGACCAGGCTGGGTGTACTGGGGACTCTATCAAGCATGATGGGGAACCTCACTAAGTCCTGGGTTCTTACGCCCAGCCAGGTGGAGACAGTACCAATCCCACCAGCAGGAGCAGACTGGAAGATGACAGAGGGACAATATTAAATTGAACCATATGACATTGTCATTTGTACCTCAGCATGGCAAAATGTTAGCTTCCCATGGCTCACCTTCACGTGCTAGCTCAACTAGGCCTTTCAAGTTCGTGGCATCAATGAGTACAGTCAAAATAAGAGCACTGTGACAAATTCCTCTACCAGAGTCTAATGAATCAGAACTTCGGTACGAGGAGATAAGAAACAACCTGTGTTGTGTCAATAACAAAAAGGCAGTCACAGAGGCTCGAGGGAGAACTGAGGTTCATGGCTCATGTTCCTTAATTCCCCAGCTGAAAAACTGCAAGTGCTGTGTGAGTTGTCACCCAAACGTCGCTTAGGAAAATCCACCTGTGACTGACTAATAAGACAAGGCTTCTTCACTGGCCGACTCTGCCACAGGGGCAGATTTAACATTTAGTTACACCATGATTACCCACGATGTCCTGAGAAAATCCAAATTAATAATAGGTGTCAGTTATTTTCATCTATAACTTCTCACAGGTACTAAGAAGCCACCCTGGCTTTGGATATATGGGTGTACCTTCATTTCCAAAGAGCTGGTCAAGCAAAATTTTTGTAATATGAATCACTGAACCAAGATATTGCCCGCGTTGAGTATAAAGAATTGTTTCCAAGGTCAAAATTCTAAAGTCAAAATAAAGTCATTATTTAGTCAAAACACTAAATAATGTCAAAAAGTGTAACTGTGCTTAAGAAAGTACACTCTCCTTTTTGTATAACAATAATATTAGTCATTAAATATACATAGAATATGTATATGTTCCTCTTGGAACAACAACAACAACAGTTATAGGATGAAGGACTGAAGTGTCAAGTACAAGTGATGCTCATGTCACCTGCATGACCAAGGCAGGGAGTGGGGAGGGAAAATGGTCTTCACCTTGGTGTCATTACCGTTAGTCCTAAAGTAAACTAAGCTAGGTAACCCTTGTTAAAAAAAAAAAAAAATGGAACACTGGTTAACTTTTTTTTTTTTTTAACGTTTGCATTTTAATGTCTCATCTGTTGATGTCGACATTTTGGTAGACATCTAGTCCTCTGTCAGAAGTGACAGAACTTGGGGACTTGTACCTACACACAGAAGAGTGCAGGGCAATTTTACTGGTAGTCAACAAAAGGAAAACTAAAAAGTAAAGAAAAAATAATAAAATGGAAGTTTAAGAAATCAGTTATCATTTAAAATATAAAAAATAATAAAAAAATATAAGAGCTTGAGTAAAAAAAAATGCTATTCTTAACTTGGCCTACATTCTAGTTTATAGAGTATCAGCTATTACTACACATAAAACTGTGATGATTTGCTGTAGCACCTCCTGCCTTTCCCTCCTGAATTTCCTGTTTGTTTTTTCTATTACACATAAAGTCTTTAGTAACCATTGCAATTTAATCTTTTCTTGGACAAATACTGAATAACCATACCATTTGTATTTCAACATTTTCTCCTCACTGTAAGTTAACCCTAACGATAGTGCCACCAAAATGAAATAAATAAGGTTACACAGAAAAAAACAAAAATCTATATGAAAGGCAGGATCCATAAGGAAATGAAAATGAAATAATCCAACTCATTAAGATTACCCTTCCATTAAAGTGAAGAGAAAATGGTTTCTGCCCATATATTAATGTCAAGGTGATTAGAAAAACAGCAACATTTTACAGAGCAAGGAACTAAGATAAAATACTTAAAAGTGAATAGACATAAATACGTTAATATTGAAAAATGTAACTTGTTTTTTCAGAACAAAAAGAATTAGAACTTGCTGATTTATTGTTATCATGCAGAAAAGTAATAGGTCATAGTTTAAAAGGTACTGAAGCAGCAACTAAAGCAACTAAGAGAAAATACGATTAAATTACCATCCTTTCAAATTTCAGTTCCCTCTTCCACCAAGAACAGACCTTTAGAGCCCATACGACTCACTGACTCCTTATACTGAATAGAACCCTTAAAAATATACATCGCAAAGAATGTCAAACTGCTAAAACTTCAAAGAAGTATCAGAAAGGTCATTTGTGTTTTCTTTTTTGTTGTGGGTGGAAGGGGCATGTTCTTTTTAGTTTCTTTAAAAAAAATCATGGTTAATTTAGTTGACTATACTTTGAAGTAGTTATAGAAAAATAATTTTTACAGGAATTATATCACCATAATTTTTCAGAATGACATATTATGTAAATATAAGCACATTTGCAATACTTCTAAGTGGAAGAAACTCCCCTAACAAGTCATAAGTTAGATATCGTAAGGCTATAGCCACCCTCAAGTTATTATCTTTAAGACAAATAACAGATTGCACGATGTTTTACTGTGTGCCAAGAACTTTTCCAGTTAAGATTTTCACTTGAAAAAATAGATCACATACTTGTAAAATCATACCCAGCATTGACTTCATAAGGCATGTGGCTTTAGAGTGCTTTTTACAATTATTAATTCTATTAGTCAACTAGCAGGAGGCTAATGCAATTGTCTTAGAAGACGCTCTGAAGACACAGAAGACATTTTGAGAGCTGATCTGTACATCTGCAAAACAAAACAAAACAAAATATTTCCTTCCTAAATGATGTAAATATGCTTTAACGTATCACACCTAAAATACATTAATATGCCAGCACCACAGGCTGCTTCAAAGATACCTAATAAATGCATGAGCAAACCTTGAGCAAGTTCTTCCCCCACCCTGGGTTTTAATAAAACAGCAGGAAAAGGAGGAACGTGATATAAAAGATTACAGAAGTCATTTTCACAACAGACTGTGATGTATGATTTAACCTCTAAAACTCCCAAACCCTAAGGACCAGAATACTTACCTACACTGGGGTGGGGATAGATAATCTTAATTAGTAAACGTGGAGGGGACATGCTTCTGGAAAAGATACCAGGTGTACCTACTGATATTATACAGTCACAGCTGAAGACAAGAAGTGGTACGCATTGCAAATCTCTTCCAAACTCACATCAGCAGTGTATATACCATGTGGCTGAGAAAGGAACTATTGCAATGCCATCAAGAATTGGGATCTGGGGCGCCTGGGTGGCTCAGTTGGTTAAGCCACTGCCTTCGGCTCAGGTCATGATCCTGGAGTCCCGGGATCGAGTCCCGCATCGGGCTCCCTGCTCGGCGGGGAGTCTGCTTCTCCCTCTGACCCTCCCCCCTCTCATGTGCTCTCTGTCTCTCTCATTCTCTCTGTCTCAGATAAATTAAAAAAAAAAAAAAAAAAAAAGAATTGGGATCTGTGTAAGCCTTCCCAACAGTTACAGAAACATTACAAACCGTAACACGGGCTATCTTTTTAGCTAGTTTTACTAATCTTCTATTTTCGCTCTTGACAAATAACTTCATAAAATTGTGATTGAACCAGCTTTCAACCCTCATTATCCCATCATCTTTATTATCTGAATGAAATTATCAAGGCAGGGGCTCAGCTGGTTAAGCATCTACCTTAGGCTCAGGTCCTGGGATCAAGCCCTGCCTTGCTTGCCCTGCTCAGCGGGGAATCTACTTCTCCCTCTCCCTCTGCCTCTACCTACCTCTCCCCCTGCTCGTGCTCTCTTGCTTGCTCTCTCAAATAAATAAATTTAAAAAAAGAAATTATCAAGGCAGATACTGCAATAATGGTCATAAAACAATTAGATAATCGCATCAAGGAGTATTTTGGCAACTCTATTTGAAAACGTCTTTTTTCAACTATATAATAGCAATATCCCTCATACTGACTACCAAAAAAGAGTTCAAAATCCCAGTTTACAGTAGGTCCATTACAAACAATCATTTGGATAATGGAGCTAAAAGTGAAGTGGATAAGAAGGAACTGAAGAATCTAAATGAGAGCTACAAGACTCAAAATTGCTAACTTTAGTCCTCTGTTCAATTCTGAGATAAAAAACTGACCTGGGAGGTGGAGGGAGATGAGGTGGAGATGGTGAGGGTCTCAAGTTTACATCATTCCCCACCTATACAAATACATAATGCTCCTCTCACAGCAGACACAATGTGAATACATACTATGTGTCAAGATACTTCAGCAAGGTAAAACATGCTTAGCTTCCTAAAAATGCACTATTTATATTTTCATTACTGAGATGTAAGACATTCTAAATTATTTCCTCCTAAATTAAAACAAATATAAAGGCTTTCTTTGTATTTCTTAGTTAAAAAAAAAAGTTTGTTATAAGAAACAGTAGGATACTGTATTATTTCTACATTATAGTATCAGACATGGAAATAATCAGCATTAAAGCTTAAAAAAATCATTCTGGTAAGTCTTTTATCTTACTGATTAAAATGCTTACATATATAAAAAAATCCTTTTTCTATAGAAGACTGTGACTCATGTTCTCAGAATGGCATCTTCACAGCAAAAGGAATCTGAGTTTTCTATTAATACCTAGATACTTTGAATTAACCATTAATGATTTAGTCTTATTTCATATGTATGTATAAGTACATATACATACATAATACACACATACATTATGAAATACTTGCTCCAAAGAGTTTTGCAGTAGGTAATCAAATGAATTACTCAACCAAAGAAATCAACTATTACAGTAATTTAAAAAGAGAGCTGAGATCACACATACATCCAGTGCCAGTGCAGATTAGAACAAGAATTTATTTCCATTAGATCAGAAACTCCTTGAAGGTAAGAGATATAAATTCCTATGTTCTCTGTAGCATCGTGACCCTAAACAAAGGAAGGAAGAATGGTACAGTAATCACATGTCCAGTTTCTGAACCTGATTCCAATCAGTCTGATGTAATCAAGGGCAACCCCTTGACTTCTCTGAGCCTCTGTTCTTACTCATATGAGAGAATTGCAATAAATGATTTCTAAACTTCCTCGAACCTCTAAGATTCTATAATGGTTCTGGTTAATGGCTTAGGCACTATAATTTTACCTAAGAAAAACTTTATCCAATTTCCCTAAAAGACTATAAAATATGAAGCCATCAGTAACTAAGGAAGGCATAAATACCACTGAGGTTTACCGTTCACTCAGTTACTCATTTCCTCCAACATTCATTCATTCATTCAATAAATGTATACCCAGCATAAGTACGTGCCAAACATCTAGTAAGATGACTGTAGTTTTACCATTAATCATTCATTTAAGAGAGAAGAAGGATATCTTTAAAAAGCAAAAAAAAAATATTATAAGGGACCCTTCTTTCTCAAAAAAATTAAAGCCTTGGAGGATCTTTCCAAAAACCATTTCAAATGAGTGCACTTCCAATTGACTGACTCCTTCGATAGACAGATAGATAAATAGATAGATAGATAGATAGATAGATAGATAGATAGATAGATAGAAAGAAAAAAAGAAAGAAAGAAACAAAGAACCTCAGCAAGACTGAAACGTTAAGGGAGAAAGGCTTTATAATTTAAGCTCAGTCTCAAATCCTGCTGAGTATGATTTTTATTATAAGTAGCAGTTCTTGTCATCATAATATATAATACCAGATGACATTCTCTTCTTGTTTTTCCAGATAATAAAACTTTCAAGTGTTTGAAATCAAAGCTTAACACAAAAGAAAAGACATGGTAGTCTTCTCCTTAATATATGATTCTTCTGTGCTTGTTTGTATCAACAACCTAGGAGTACCGAGTTATTAATTACACATTTCATGTAGGTTTTATTAAAAAAATTAAGAAGAAAGAAAAAAATAGTAAATTGTTTCTTTTGATCAAAAGTCCCCCACAAAGAATTTAAAGAATTAAGCAAGTGATAGCAAAATAAAAGGAAGGTCAAGTTTGGGGCCTATAGCAAACTAGATAGCTTCCATATGAACAACATATAAAGTTCAGTTTTAAAGAACATATGTGTTTGCTCATTGGTTTAAAAAAAAAAAAGAAAAAACCTTGAATCCTGTCTACTCCATATATACAGATCAAAATCAGATTGCTTAAGTGAACTATAAAATGCAAGAGAACATTGTTTATCCAAATCATAAACCCAAGAATTGCTGAAGGAGTTTAAATGTTTCTGTTTCTTCAGATTCCAGAGCAATCTTCAATGGTAGATCGCTTTTTTTGTAAACTGCTTCAAACTTCATAAACCCAATGTCAGATCCTGTTCTTTGCTATCCATGTCTATTTAATTTGCTCTCTCTGAATTGATTGTTCCTGAATCTTTAAAGGTATTTTGGATATCTTAAATCCTGCTGAGATTTAAATGTCATCACCTTCAAACAACTTCCATCAAATAAATCTCTTATTAATTCACATCAAATTAATCCAAAATGATCACTTCTATTAACATATGCTTCAGAGCACAAAGCCCATTAATAGTCATCTGGACACGAGAAATAACCCAAGACTCTCTGAGATAAAATGTACATTATTTAGATATCCTCTTTCAAAGAGTTTTGATGTTGGCCCAAACATATTTTATTAGCCTTTTATTTCATCAAGCTATGCTCTCTATATTTCAAATATTTCATTTCAAATGTACTAGTCTAGGTAAAAAGAGATGGTCTGGTAAGTAAGTAATCATGTCAGATTTGCCAAAATGAGTCTCCATATATCCATACACATCTTAGAGAATTTCGTTAACCATTTTTACTTTTATATGAAAATTAGAAAACTGTTTTTTGCCTTTAAAAACTTTATGCTAGAAGTCTATTTGAAACTGTAGAAGGGGCACGTGGGTGGCTTAGTTGGTTAAGTGTCAATGCTTGATCACGCTCAGGTCATGATCTCAGGGTCGTGAGATTGAGCCAAGCATTGGGCTCCATGCTCAGCAGGGAGTCTGCTTGAGATTCTCTCTCTCCCTCTCCTCTCTGCCCCCTCCCCCTCAAAAATAAATAAATCTTTAAAAAAAAAACCCGTAGAATATATGTGAAAAAAATGAAGCACACACCTATTTCCCTAATTAAGGCAACAAAAATAAAGCAAGTATCCATCATGAGTTATCAAAAGGAAAGGGAAATTGATTATTTTTGCTTTCATAACAGGTGAGAGGCAAATGTATTACAAACTCTGCTTTGAATAAGATCACAATTTCACTAAGCAAATTAAGAAACGTTATCATTTGTTTCCTCACACGTATGTCGTGTTTCCTTTTGTTTTCTTTCCTCTCAAAGGAAAAATAAAAAAATCAAAATAACGTACAATGACAACTGTTGGTTCAAACAGGCCAGAATGACTTTGCATGTGTGCACGGGCCAGACGTAACTTCATCCCTCTTCTTTGTTAAACTTACACGATTTCACCTGGTTGATGGGCAAAGAGCCAAACATAGCACGTTAAGTTCAAAAAGAAGAGCTCATGGAAAAGTATAAATGCATCTATTTATCTTGATGGTTATGATAGGAATTGACATTTTATTTGTATGTAATTTAGATTTCCACTGATAACAAAAATAATGAGTGTTAAGATTTGTAGGAATGCCTTTAACTTTCTTTCCAGCATTTGCCAAAAAACATCTTTGTACATTAAAGGTAGTTTAATTTTAGTATATTGATGTTGCTTTGTTTGTCTTCCACTCTGTTATTCAATAGAAAAGAAAATCTCAATTATTAA